>NC_139217.1:323844011-324444011 GCF_055691185.1 Crinia signifera | reverse complement strand
CCGTTAACGCCACCCCGCTATTGACGCCAAACTGAAGCGTGGCGAGCGGCGGCGATACGCGTCCTCCGACCTTTTCATACCCCTACTATCCACGTCGGCGTGGAGTTGAGAATAGAAAGTGTGGTGAGCGCAGCGAGCCACCGAGCCCGAAGCGTGGCGAGGGGACGCGGATACCTTCACAGGTATCCGCGTCCCCTCGCGGGCTTCACAGGTGTCCGCGTGCGCTCGCCACGCTTCGGGCTCGGTGGCTCGCTGCGCTCGCCACACTTTCTATTCTCAACTCCTTCGGGTTGGCGTCAATAGCGGGGTGGCGTTAACGGGGCCATGAAACATTTTTTTTAAAACATATCCAATGTGAAATGGCCATATTGGCCCATTTTGCACATCATTTAACATTACTGTAATAATTTTAACATTGCTGTCTATGGGAAATCGGGTCCATCGCGTCTTTTAACATTACTGTCTATGGGAAATCGCGGGCATCGCGTCGCGGCCCCTTATAATGGCCGCGACCGACGCGATGCCCGCGATTTTTCGGGCGCGATGAAAAAATCGGCAGCCCGGATAACTAACAAGTACCGAAGATGCTGCAGTGCACCTACTACAGTAGTCATGACGAGACAGCAGGAAGGCAGCACTATCGTGACAGGGGGAGGAGGAAGGTCCTGACATGAAAGCCCAAATGGACATTTGCCACTTGGTTACTACTACTGGATCGCATATGCAAGGCCATCTACGATACCTGCTCTGATCCCTCCAGTCCTGCAGGCAGATGCATCCCCATATTTACATTGCATCCCCGCCGGCATCGCAAGTGTGTATGCACTTGCCGATCCCGGCACCTGCCGGGTCTCCGTTGCCGACAATATCGTCGGACTGGATACACACATTGGGGCCAATTCAGATCCATTCGTTATGAGCTGAATTTGTCCCGATGTTTGAGGTTTGTGCATGTGCAAACCCCGGAGCCAACAGCTTTCACACTCTCCGGGCAGTTCACTATCAAAAGAGAAGGCCAGGGCGGCAGCATGGGAACACTCAGTGTTTTATGGATGTTCCCTTGAGAACGCAGATGCCTGCTCGGGGCGGTTGGCTGACATCGTCGCATGACAGCAGGCATCTGAAAAGAAAGTACGGACTTACTTTCCAGAACAAAGGCTGCAGAAATCATTCGATAGTCAGTGGTCATCAAATGATTTCTCTTCTGTTTGGCCACATGTGAGGGGATTTGGAATGCGGGGGGGGGTTTCCTGTTTAGTCTGAATCAGGCCCATCCCTCCTCCTCCTAACCTCTTTCACTCCTCCTATCCTGCCTACCCTACCCCTCCATCCGTTCCTACTTATCCTATTGTTTTTCGTTCGTCCACCCACCTCCTTTTAGTTGGTTAACTCTTATGATTAGGGTCCTAATTCCTCACGTACTCACCCTACCTCTTTACCTCACCTGTCCTCCTGTCCTGTTCTTCCCTTCCTCTACTTCATCTTCAGTCTCCTCGGCAATTTCGACACCTACTTCTGAACTGATGCTGATTTTAGTTCTACCAGCTATACCCCTATTTATACTGTATTTTATCAACACACCCTGTACGTTACCTTGTAATTTGTTTTTATGTTTGCTATGTACGGCGCTGCAGACACTTTGTGGCGCCTTATAAACAAACTACTACTACTACTACTAGTGTGTGCCCAGCTTTAGTGTAATATCTAATTGATTAGGTGGCATCAGCTCCAAAGGTGAAGCATACCGGCAGGTTACATTCAGAGAATACACCAGAATATGGAAAACATAAGATTTGTTGGACTTTGGTCTGTGTAATTTATATTCCAAGTCAGTGACAAGTTATCAGTGTTTGGAAAAATGAATGATGTCAGGGGTTGGCTAGAAAACATAAGGACCTGTCGGGACCATGTACCTAGCCAGCCAATGTTAGCATCTGCAGTGGCCATTAGAGCTGCTCAGCAGGGCCGGTGCTAGGCACCGGAGCGCCCCAGGCAGGGAGGGGGGCGGGCGCCCCGGCGATCAACCACTTACTTGCTCCAGGGCGGCCGCCTGCCGGGTCCAGTGGTGCGGCGCCGTGACGTTCGGGGGGGGGGGGGTGTCGCTTGCCATGTGTAGCGGCGCTGGCCACCGCGATTCTCCCCAGGGAGGGGAGGGGGTTGTCTGGCGCCGTGATGTTCCAGGGGGGAGGGCTGGCCGCCGCGACTCTCCCCAGGGAGGGTAGGGGGGGTGTCCGTCACTGTGACGTTCCGGGGGGGAGCTTGGTGGGTGATGCGGGTCGCCGGTATGTGACGCGATGCTCCCCAGGAAGGGGGGAGTGGGCAGCTTGCTATATGATGCGGCGCGGGGGGGACCAGCTCCAAACTGCCGCCTTCCAGCGGCCGGCGCCCTAGGCAAATGCCTAAGGCTGCCTAGTGGTGGCGCCAGGCCTGCTGCTCAGTCCGAGATAACATATGGTCGACCAAAGGGCTGGTGGCAGGTACCCAAAGATGATAGGTAGACATACACTGGTCGACACAGGTTTTTTGATGCGGCAATCATTTGCACTGCAAAACCAGTTTGATTTTGCAGTGTAAATGATTGCCGCTTTAAAAAAAACTGGAAATTTATTACCAAATCTCTCACTTTCTGATTTTCTCACCCAATTACATTTACCCCATGGAGTCCTGAAGCGGAACACTGTGAAATGATACACACACTCTCTCTCTCTCTCTCTTCAGAGCAAAATACCTTGAAAGCAGCCGTTGACAGTTCACTGAAACCTGTTATGTGGTCCTTCAAATTGCATACATGCCTGCACCTCCACTAGCATAAGCCTGAAATCAGATTTGAAAGCATTACCCCACAAAACTTCAAGTATAAATACGATGTACACTGCAAACCCCACCATACTGCCCCTATATGCCCTGCACTCTCATTCTCTTCCATATTGTGCATCCAACAATATATACTGCCCCTATATACACAGGTGCCGGGCGGCTCCCCGACAGTCGGGATTCCGACAGTCATTACTCCGATGTCGGAATCCCGACTGCTCCCTCGTGGGGGTCCACGACCCCCATGCAGCGTGGCACACCCGCAAGGGGCTTCATTGCGCTCCCCCCACTGTGCAGTCAGGATTCCGACGTTGGAGAAATGACTGTCGGAATCCCGACTGTCGGTGTGTCATACCACACCCATATACACAATGCACCCAATACCCTTCCATATAATGTCCCCGTTGTACAAGGTACCTCCCTCCTTCACATAGTGCTCCCACCATATACAACAGCAGCGTACCCACTCACAGATAAAAGCCAGTCTGATCTGACTTTTATCTGGGCCGGAAATGGCCAAACAGGGGGCGAGGGCTGCTATCTGCCGCCCACCACATGCAGGCTTCGCCACGCCTGCGTTCCCATGGGGACAGCAATCGTTTTTCTGGGAGCACCCACTGTTTTTTGTGGGCATGCCCATTAAACACTTGGCGCCCCCATGCTCCATCCCCCTATCCAACCACTGCCCGCTCCCCTATGTGCGGCCCTGCCCTTCACATGCGTATCGCCAAAACAACAGATGCAGAAACCACTGAACGGTCATGCAGCTTATAGTGGAGGCAAGCGGCCACTTACCAGCAGGATGGAAATGAATCAGTGCTGTAGGAAGCGTTGAGAGGATCATGGTGACCTGGAGGAGCGGTTGATGCTGAGGCTGCAGATGATGCAGGTGAGGAGGCAGATAACGGGTTCAGCTGCTTTATATACACAACACTCTGGTGTAGGGGTATGGCGCTGTGCTCACCCCTCTCACACCCTGCACAGGCCATGCCCAGACCCCACCAGCCAACTGCAGCTGGTAGCTAATGGTTTCCTCTACTCCTAGACTGGACGGGAGCTGTGCGGGAACTAGTGAGCTTACATGTCCTAATACTGGTGTATATAGTGAAGCATCATTATAGCCTGCCAATTATAGGTATACAGCATCAGTATCATTTTTTTTCCCCCATTCTTTAATTTTCTGTTAGGGTTAATAATTACTCTATAAATGGTCACTTACATATAGCCAGTGCTATTTTTCAGTAGGAACCAGCAGGAACTCAGTTCTTGAACCTCTAATAAAATATGACCTCATCAGGAACTGAAAATGTACTTTTTATAAGATAAGTTTTATTTTAAAGTCACCTGTGAGTGCCTTTGTTTCTAAATACAATATATACATCTATCTCTATCTCCCTCTCTCTATTATATATGTTTTTTTTTATTTAATTGATCCACCCCCAGACCTGGAGTTCCTGAACCCATTTTTCCAGAAAAATAGTACTGCATATAGCCATCCCCAAAACCAAGCATTTCCTATTTTTTTCAGGCATTATTGCTTTCCTCTAGAGCAGGCATGTCCAACCTGCGGCCCTCCAGCTGTTGTGAAACTACACATCCCAGCATGCCTTGCCACAGTTTTGCTATTAGGAAATGCTAAAACTATGGCAAGGCATGCTGGGATGTGTTTTTACAACAGCTGGAGGGCCACATGTTGGACATACCTGCTCTAGAACAATATTGTAGGGTCAAGACCACTTAGTTCAAGTTAATGCACAACCCCACCTAATGTGAAAAAGGAATCAAATTATTACTTCTTCTATCCAATGAGCTTTGTAAAGGATATCCTCTCTTGCTATTCATGGCTGGATTTTTTCAAGATTTCGAGTGCAGTTGTCAGGGCCCGTCCCTTGTGAGTTTCTCATTCCCATGTATTGAACAGTGTGCCAGATAGACCTTTACAACAATGGCCCTTATTCTGATTGACGCGTACTTTACCGCATACTTTCGGATCGCGTCTTTACGGCGTCTGCGCATGCGTGGAGAACGCAACGCGCATGTGCCACGCCTTGACTCCGTACCTGTTCGGGCAAATCCCGTACAAAACTGTTCACCGCAATCAGTCGGGAAATATGGGCGTATTATGGGCGTCATGCAGAATGACACATGGGCGTAGTTTCTAAGTGGGCAAAACGGGGCGGAAACATGGGCGGACACAGGGGAGTACACTTATGTTGGGGGGCGTGCATTCGGATACCACTCCGAATGCACGCGAACAAAAAGGGCAGAAATGTGCGGTGTCCAAAAGGCTACTATTGCTTTGCGGACACCACTCGTTCCTGCGGTAGGCGAACGGACCGCCTAATGACTACAAGCATTAACACCTGAACCCAATAGAATCGACTCCTTTACTCATTACTCACTAATAGGACGCTTGTCAGTGCTTTAATTGAAACCATTGCACTTCAATTGCTGTAAGGGTTAATGTGTGCAATGCATGTGTTAGGCATGCTTGTAAGGATATATTGGCATCTAATTGATTCCAATTCCAAATAAGCATTTTTGTATGAGGATAGGTAATTGAATAAGTGGGTCATGTGATGTATTGCAGAATAGACATAATAGTGGGTTGTTCGGCGTAAATACACCGCTTACGTGCGGTAGCACCGCTTGGCTCCCGTTCGGATGCGGTATTCCCGTGCATACTCTGTAATACTCTGTAATACCGTGCAGAATCGGAGTGTTTCTCCCGCACACGCATGGTTTGTATGTCGTCCGTAAACACGCCCTGTTCTTAAAGAGTGAGTCCGTCCGAATGCGGAGGACACGTGGGCGTTTCTACGGACGATGGCCGCACGCGGCAGAACACCGTGGCGTGCGGGCCGCACCGTAAGAATTCGGGAATATCCGCACCGATCAGAATAAGGGCCAATGTGAGCAGTTTGGGAGAATAAAACGTTGGTGTGGTATTATATACTGACATAGTCATAATGTTCACATTTATTATGTAGATAGTGATGGAATATTGTCATGTTAGAATGCAGACATATTGTCCCTGGTGGGCTAGTGGTGACCTCCGGGTGATGATGTTCATGTGATGGTGACTTACAGGGTAGACTTCTATGGAGCTGTTGTTCTGGTGTGTATCCAACTATTAGGAACCACCACCTTTTGATAAATCCTAATCCTGCATTTGTGCCTAACCCTCCATTTACACCATTCCTACAGTCAAACCTTAATGTTGACATTCTGACCATGTCAACATTTTAACAATGTTGATATTATAGCTATCAACAATATTAACGTCGACCTAACGACTACATCCCAAAAATGCAGTCACCCAGCAGAAGATCGCATTAGCTTATAATGTTGCAAAATGTAGGCAATTTGTACTAGATCGCATCACATACGTTTTGCAATGCAATGAGATACAATCTAGTACAAGAAGTATGTGCAGCACATACCTTTTTGAGCTGTGCAATGAGATGTGTGCGGGAGCGCGCAACTCATCGCACCCAATAATAGTACCGTGTATGGGCACCTTTAACATAATCCAACCCAAACAGTATACTTTTAATGGATTTATTTTAATATGTCAATCACGCATATAACACAATAACAAGCACACACTATGGACCAATTTAATATCCACTGTTGGAGTGTGATTTATTTTCTTTTAAACCCATTTAAAATACATTGCCCCAAAAGGCAATAGAACAAATGGTACCAATATATGAAATGAAATTAAACCAAGTACAAGTACTAGAGTCTTCTCTAACTCAATTTATTGTCTTAAATGTATCCAGTAAGAGACCTGGGATTAAAATGCAGGTGATCTGGTAGAGATATGAGGGCAGTTGTTAGACTCCAAAGTACTCTGAATGGAAGTCAGTACATTGGACTCTTCTCTTCTCCCTTCGGGTTTGTGACTTTCTCAAAATTTTTGAGAATAATGTCAAATATTTCAACCTGAAAAAGAAATGTATGTATTATTGCAAGAACAGTTGTGCAAAGAACAATTTATACTTTAGTTCTCCATCTATAGAAAATCTCCTTTATAATGCGACACTCACAGCTACAAAACTATATTAATGTGCCCCAATTCTGTGTTATCAGAATCTCTTGATAAAGATACTGTAACCTCACTGTAAAAAAAACCTTTTCTATGAAAGCAGCAGTGATCGCACTAATAAGGAAATGACTCCTGCTGCATTACTGATCAGAACTGCGTCCAAGGACACAGTATCGGATCTTCCCCGGAACCATTGGTTACCTAAATGGGGTTTGGAGAAACTGAGGCCATTGTTGCTCCCAAACGGCATCAGTGTATAAGCCACTGACACTCTGATGCCCATCTCCTTGTTACGTCAAAGGGACCCATTCGAACACATGCAGAACCTGCACTTTGCACCATGCCTAGCAGATACAAGCGGACCTGAATGAGGTCCCATATGTATAAGCAGAACTAAAGGTGGCCATACACTACTGCAATTTCTTGCAGCACTGTATGGCCATACAACCCCCTTGAGCTGCACAGGACCATCCCGAGCAGCAGGATCGCATGCTGTCCTTCTGAATGTTATGTATTCCATGCGACCCCTTCCCCACTGTCAGGAGGGGGTCCAAATCAGAGGTCAGACGTGCAGGTAGGTCCAACCTCCGATGCGCACCAGACCACGTGTCAGATTGGATGCAACGTCAAACACATGCGATATGGGCCAATTTCTCGTCCTGATCCATCGGAATCGGGTGAAATCGGGGCCTCTGGAATCCATTTTTCAGTATTTGGGAGGTCAGTCCTGTGTTATTTTGCAGTGGTATTTTTACAATGAAGCATGGGCCAAATTCAGACCTGATCTCAGGACAAATTTATTCTTAAAATGGGTAAAATCATGTGCACTGCAGTTGGGGCAAGTGTAACATGTGCAGAGAGTTAGATTTGGGTAGGGTTTTTTTGTTTCTGTGCAGGGTACTGTAAATAGCAGCTACTTGATTTTTACACTGCAATTTAGATTTCAGGTTAAACACCCCCCACTCAATCTAACTTTGCACATGTTACATCAGCCCCACCTGCAGCAGCAGTGCACATGATTTTGCCCATATTGAGAACAATTTGTCCATGATACACCTCCCACTCATTTTTAGTTTGTACAGCTACAGAGGCTTAGTTTACAAGCGCCTTGAGGCCTGTTGGAGAAAGTGCGCTATATACAGTAAATACAACTTACTTACTTACAATGCCCATTGACAATACGTGCGATGTAAAATTTAACATTTAAGAATAGTAGAGAAATCTTTTCATTATAGCTGTAAGATGGACTTGCGTAGAAATATGGCATCATGTGTTTAACATTGCTAGCTCATTCTCTCAGTAAGTGTATTCCTTTCTCAGCTAGAAAGACATTTGAACAATAGGTAGCCATTTTCTTACAGACATACTGGCTGAGCAATTATTTTAATGCGAAGAAGTTGAAACTCACATAGATATTTCTGACATCAATTAGAATTAGTCTGAGATCTACAAAGGCAGCTTCATCTTTGTCATGAACCAGAGCTCTGTAGTCCATCTGGGTTAAGCAAAAAAGAGGGCATATAAAGAACACATGAGTAGCCTGTAAGCAGAGAAAGGGATGGACAGAAACAGATCAGGGGATAAAGAGCATGAAAATGGAGGGGAAACAAATTCAGACCTGATCACAATTCACAGCTGCCAGTGTTCGGTTAAACCTCCTCCCCGCTAGAGTGAAATCCCGCCTTGTGAATCAATGTGCACGCAATGCGAATGGTTGTGTATGGCTACACATACATTCACAACTTAGCGAATAAGTCCAAAACTCATCATAAAAGGCTGACCATCATAGGCGTGCGCACATAGAGTGTTATGGGTGCAAAGGCACCCCCTAATGCTGTGCCCGCCCTTATAAACACCTCCCTGCCGCTATCAACCAGAAATACCTTTTTACAAAGACTTTTGCTTTTTAGAACTGTATTCTATTAAAAGAAGAGCCCATCATTCAATTATGTGTGTTTTGCATTGTTAATTGTACTAGACCAGTGGTTCCCAACCTTTTTTCTCTCCCGTACCCCTTGATTAGGCTTTTCATTGATAAGTCCCCCCTCCTCTCATTTTGAAATATGGACAGTACTTAGCGGTATGCGGATCCTTATGCATGTCCTTATATTTAGGAGGAGCGAAGGAGTAGTATACAGCAAGGAATCATGCCCTCCTGTGTCTAGATTCTGGTTGTGTATTATCTCCAGGATTCCCGCTAACACCGGTATGATTAATGCCGCTGCTTCCTCCACCTGTGTCAGTGCTGGGCAGATGACTGCTGATGTCTGAGGGCAGCATGGGAAGCTCCCAGTGGATTGCTGGTCAGGCATATGGCAATGGGTCTTCTTCAGCCATCAAAAGACCTTTTCATCGTCCGCCATTACCAATATTATTTTCAAGTACCCCCAACTGGTCTGCAGAGTACCCCCAGGGGTACTAGTACCCCAGGTTGGGATCCACTGTACTAGACCATTGTCATATCACTACATGTATGTTTATGACTTTATTTGCATGAACTGTTACAGAAAGTAATAAGAAGATTAATAACTGACTGAAATAGGCAGGAGATTATGTTGTGGCTGAGAGACTTTTATATTGTAGTGAGTGCCAATAGATGATGGTAGACACGCCTGATTGGTGGTGTTAGACGCACCCAATGGGTGTTGTTAGACATGCACAATAGGTGGTGCACCCCCTAATAAAATGTGCTGCGCACGCCTATGCTGACCATCGAATGTTTTTTACACTGGGCAGGCGCCATTTAGCCCCAGGCTTTCTCGGTGCAATGGATAAGGGCATATCCGCCCTGGAGCTACTTTATTGCCCTGACACTCGCAGCGTTTTGCTCCCAGCATCTTCACCCCCAGATGCCTACTTCCTGTCATTCACCTTGGGAACGGCATGCAAATAGAAAAAGTTGCAGGACTTCATCGCAGCATGGCCTTGCGCATGCGTCCTATCGGCCATATGCATGAGCAGTGTATAAATATTCGCCTACTGGTCAAATTGGCAGCTGTGAGATCAGGTCTAAATCGGGCCATAAGTGTCATATAATGAGAATAGAAGATAAACAGTATGATAGTAGTGCAGATAATAAAACTTTCTCACCACATGTGTCTCTTTCGAAGCTTTAGCAACTGCTTCTCCCCTTTCTGTGAAGTACCTAATAACACACAACCGTGTCACACACCATCACCAGAGAAGCACTACACAAATCAGTGTGACCCAAACAGAAAAGTAATAATGCTTGGAAACATGAAATACACACAAATGTGTGGCACAATAGGGGAAGTTTACCAAGATGAGAGTTCTATTTCAAATGGGTTGTTGCTATGGGCAACCAATCAAATACTATCTATTATCTTCTAGAAGGTGCTAAATAAATAAGTAGATTCTGATTGGTTGCCCATAGCAAAATCCCATCTGAAAGAGAACCAATGTATTGAAGCAAGGGTTAGACCATGAAATGTGACATAAGGTATTACGGGGCCCGTTTCAAATCTAATCGACGGCTGGGATGTGCCATTTTACCATGCCACCAATGTCGCACGCGGTGCACAGGAAAGCTTGCAGTGCCCAGTGGCACATCTCATTCCATGAGAGTACTGACCATAAACTTAGCCCACAGATACATTCTGATAATGGCAATTGCATAATGATGAAGCCATAAGAATACTAGCAAATGGGAAATCCTCCTAATTGGGTAACTAGAAGATTGGGAACTGGGAACACTGCTCCTTACTTGAAGATGCTGGTCTGAGAGGTCTCCACTTTCGTTTTTAAGGCTGTTACACGTTCTAATACTTTCTCCTGATTTATAAGGAAAGAGAAAAAATATATATAAAACTGTGCTTAAAGAACTTCTGTTCATTATTTGTTTCCTTATGTTTGTATCTCTTGATATACTGTATATTGAAGAAAACCCTAAAGATCCTATGTAGTTGTGCAATATAGTGGAATTATGGTGGTTTTCCTTTGTTAAAGTAATTAACCAATCCGGCAACGCTGTAAGGTATTTAAACCATGCCGTTAGTGACTAGGCCACACCCCCTGACAAAGTCCATACTGAGTAAACATGTTGGGCGTGTGTAGAGGACAACGGGGTGACGTTGCCTTATGAGACTCCCAGTGTATGAAAGCCAATTTTGCCTGAGTGCGGCCATGAGACTGGCTGATCCCATTGATTTTAGATGTATGTATGTTGGTGCTATTAAAAGTGTTGATTTTATACACAAATTAACAAGTCTGGCACTCCAATTTCAAATAGTGTTGGCGGGCGTCCGCTCGCAGAAACAGCAAACAGAACAGCAAACAGAAAGGAGAGCAGCACTCCATCCACATAGCTTTTAAAAGTTTAATACTCCACAGCTCCCAGCCTGATGACAATGCGCAAGCATTGAAACGTTGCTGTATAGAGGATTAAACTTTTAAAAGCTATTTGGATGGAGTGCTGCTCTTCTTTCTGATATGTGTGTGTATAAATATATATACACACACACACATATACACAAAACCAAAATATTCCAAAAATTTTCCTGCACTGATACCCCAAAGTTATTTCCATCCTCATTTACCTGCACTGATACCCCAAAGTCATTTCCATCCTCAATTCTTGGAATTAGATGATGGATCCATGTGATAATCTACGAGAAAGAATTAGAGAATTGGTGACATGCTGCGGTCCGTGCCACTCCGATGACAATGGCACACTTAGGTCACTTCTATCAGTCTCACCACAGCGAGCCCTTCTCTTAAAGTTCTTATCTCAGGTTGGACGATGTTCTGTAATTTCTGCAGCTTCTCATTCTCCTTCAAAAATCCACATTTAGGAACTGTGAAATCCAGAAGCAGGTGTGATTATCCATGCTAAAAATCAATATTTGAAATGTACAAGTGAGATTAGTCACCTTTCTTTTCTTCTTTGTCTGTTTCCATTTTGGAGTCCTGAGAAAGCAAAATAAAACATTACTTCGTGATGCATCTTATAAAATGCAAAAAAACAACACCACCCTGACAGTTTCAGGTTCAATACAATCGCATACGTTACATTCATATCTGGATCAAACTAATTTTTCAAAGACACAAATGTATTTAAGAGATTCCATTGTCACCCTTATTATTTGCTACTATTTACTCAAACAACATGAACATGCTCCAGCATTCAAATACTTTCCTTTTAACACTCCCCCCCTCCCACCCCAGCGTGCCTCTCCACCACCACGGAAATCTGCAGTCTTGTCTTTCTCTCCTGTCCCATGACTCTCACCTCAGACTCAGGAGTTGGAGGGTCGGGAATGGGAATGTTCAGCTCAGAATGAAGTGTTGTCAGGTCCTTGACAGTAAAGAGATCACTCTGTAAAGGAAAACATGGTTCCATTTACAACAAAAGGTGCAATCAAGATGCTTGTGCACTGTATGAGAAACTTACATGTCTTAATGGCTTTACAATTATGAATTGTCAATTGCTTTTTAAATAAGCATTAATTTGTATTGTTACACTTATGTAGACACCCATCTATAACTACCATTACCACATATAAAATGATTTTTCTTACTGAGATACCTCATTACTAAGTGGCAGTGTTTAAAGTACAGGGAACATTCAAAACACAATGTAAATTGTGGAATTTTGTGTTAGTCAGCCTCACAGATAGCATCATCTCTCTCTCTCTCTATATCTATATATCTATATATATATATATATCTATATCTATATCTATATCTATATATATATATATATATATATATATATATATATATATATATATATATATATATATATATTTTGTGTCAGTTTGTCTCCGAAACACTGCCATCTGTTGGCACTGAGTGAAATTATATCTCTTACTCACACATGCACAAAACAGAAGTTAGCAGACTAGCTTTTGCTTCGAGCGTGCTTACTAGCATAGGCAAATCTAAGGGGTGGTCCGGGGGTGCACCGGGCCACCCATTAGACATACCGCCTTATCTATAAAGTGCTTACAGCTGGGCAGAGAGCTGTGCGCTGCCCGGCTGTCACACTCAGAGCAGGACAGCCTGAGGTCGGCGCCGCAGCTATTTTGAAATTTCGCGCTGCCTCGAGTCAGGTCCGGCCACCTGTACCACTCCTAATTGGCTGCTGGATCGCAAGCTTCTATTGGCTCGCAAAGCAGCGCAAAGCAGCGCGAAATGTCAAAATAGCAGCGGCTATTGGCTCGCAAAGCAGCGTGAAATGTCAAAATAGCAGCGGCGCGGCTCCTCCTCCGCAGTGCAGGACCGGAGAATGCACCGGGTGGGGAGAGCAGGGCCTGATGAGCCTAGTCTGGTCCAGCAGATAGCCCTCCCCCACCTGTCCAGTGTGTGATTCCCTACCCTCACTCAAGCCCTGCTCCATACCCCAGCGCAACTCCTCCCTAGTGCAGCGCCGCACTGAGGCCTCCCGCAGTGACCTGGAGAGGGAGGCCGAAGGGCCAGACGGGGACAGGGACCAGAAGGAGCAGTAGGATGAGGACAGGGCTGGGGACAAGAAGGCCAGGCTTCCCCTCATGAAGGAGGTGCTGCTGCTGGGGCTCAAGGACAGGGAGGACATCCTTCTGGAATGACAATCTCAGCTGGCCTACACGGCTTTCTGATTCCCTTACCTCCTTCAAGCGCTCCCTCAAAACCCACTTTTTTCGACTAGCCTATCCCTCCTCCTAACCTCTTTTGATCCTCCTATCCTGCCTCCATTCCCCTCCGTTCCTACTTATCCTGTTGTTTTTCGTTCGTCCACCCACCTATTTTTAGTATGTTAACTCTTATGAGTAGGGTCCTCCTTCCTCACGTACTCACCCTACCTCTTTACCTCACCTGTCCTCCTGTCCTGTTCTTCCCTTCCTCCACTTCATCTTCAGTCTCCTCGACAATTTTGACACCTACTTCTGAACTGAAGCTGATTTTATTTCTACCAGCTATACCCCTATTTATACTGTATTTTTCAACACACCCTGTACGTTACCTTGTCATTTGTTTTTTGTTTGCTATGTACGGCGCTGCGGACACTTTGCGGCGCCTTATAAATAAACGTACTACTACTACTACTACTACTACTACTACTAGTAGGCATTACAGCTTGCAGAATAATGTGTAACGGACATTATGGAGTGCATTATAATGTGTAACAGGCATTACGGCATTTGCTATAATGGGCATTACAATGTGTGGTATAAGGTGTAATGCCACGCCCCCTTTTGTGGGGCCATGCACAGTTTTTGCAGCGCAGCTTCGCCGAGCAAGGGTACATGCGTCATTGTTAGTTGGTTCTGTGACCACCCATTATCATATTTCTAGATTCGCCTATGCTTACTAGTTAGATAAGATCCAAAACTGAGGTATTATTTACCCTGACTTTCATAAATGTTGCTAGTTAACGTAAACTGCCATAAATTGTAGAATATTACAATTGAGAAAAGGTACAGCAGTAGGACTATTTTGTATGACTGGTATGCCTGGGTTTTCACATAATGGGGGTTATTCTAGTTCACTCTTTCTAACAAAATCCTTCTTAGATGGACAAAACCATGTGCACTGCAGGGGGGGCAGATGTAAAATGTGCAGAGAGAATTAGATTTGGGTTAGTTACTTTGTTTCTGTGCAGGGTAAATACTGGCTGCTTTATTTTTAGGCTGCAATATAGATCTCACTTTGAAGTAAAACCCCACCCAAATCTAATTCTATCTGCACATGTTACATCTGCCCCCCTGCAGTGCACATGGTTTTGTCCATCTAAGAAGGATTTTGTCAGAAAGAGTGAACTAGAATAACCCCCAATGTGACTGGTGGCTTGCCCATACCCAAATCACTACATAAAGCCTAAAGGCACAACCTTCCTTTCCACAAAATACAATGATATCTAACACACATATCTTAATGACCTTGAGAAGTTTATCCAGGTATTGAATCTTCTCCGGGATAAATTCAGACAGGAAGCGCTGGGCCTGTAGAGAGATTTGCAGTGTAAAACATAATGTAATTACTATAGGTATGGCAATAGCATCAATGCATGAATACACAAGGTGCGTAACAAAGTTTGTGACTGCTCTATATAGAAAGGTATGTGTTTGTTGCTGTTCTATAAAGTCATGGCAAATTAACACAGTATTTACTTGTATTTGTTTCTTTTTCAGTAGCAATGACTGCAGTATCATTATTGCTACTTTTATCAATGCAGTGGTTTTGGTCATAAACATGTGCTTAATGGAATAAAAATCTGTTTAGGGAGCTATATCAAGTAAAAGACATGGATGGAGTGTTGCATAAGGTCTGTAGGCTGAGGAAGCCCAGAGCTGGACCAAAGTGTTGGGCTGCTTCCACAAGATATTGGGGTATAGATATTGGGGTAAATTCAATGCCCTGTTGGCAAGCTTTGACGGTGAGCAGTGCAGATAGCTTGCCGTCAGTATTAACTCGCCGTTTCCACCTCCCTTGTTCTTTTCAACGAGTTGGAAGCAGATATCGTGAGCAGCCGGCAAGGGGGCATTGAATACAGCCCATAAAGTGAGTTGTGTGTTGTAATGAACATGGTGTAATGCACATGCCTTAAAAGCTCTGCAGAAAGTACATGAGGTAAATAAATGCAGAGATGTTCTGTGATGACTGAAAGTTAAGCTGTATACACAATGTTAGATATTTAGGGCCTGATTCATGTTGACACACTAAACCGCATACATTAGCAGCTTACCGAGTGGTCAGATGCCGCTCCCCAGCCGTGCAAACTCATGCCCCCTTAACCATGCGAGCGGCCACATTGGCATGCAAATGGATGTGTACGCTCACACAGCCATTCACATGTGACTATATGGGTGAAAAATCATTTGATGGTCGGTGAATAATTGTGCCACCTGTTTGCAAAAACAAGTCAGCCTAGACTGATTTTTATTTGCGAAAGCCTGGACGCAGATGCAGCAAGCTGCTGACATCCTGTGACGTCAGCTGCCCAACCCAAAAAGGCTTTGGAAAGCCTGCTTCACATGTTCAGCCCTCTTCTGGGCACACTCACCGTTTTTGTGGGAACGCCCAGGAAACGCTGGGCATCCCCATGCTCCAGCCCTCAGCAAGCCGCCTGTGTGCACCACTGTGTGCAAACATCACGGCCAGTGTATTACTCAATGAAGGCGTTTGCACTGTGGGTCTGCACAGGTGCAACATCGGACCCTGCTGCGAATTCGGCTCTTCACAAGCCAAAATTAATGACCCCCTTAATTAGTCAAAAGGTTCCACTGGAAATTGGAGTGTTATTTGGAAAGCAAGTCTTGTTCATTTTCTGCTTGCACCCCATAGAGAGGCAAGCAAACCCAGCCTGGTGCACCTCCTATAACTGCTGCACTGAGCGAACCGAAATGTAACATGGCAGTTAGCAGCTGACTTGCTGGTTGTTTATTCCTCACCATTTTATCCCTTTTTTAAGCTTAAAAACCATCAGACCCTGAGTGATTTTAATAGTTTGTCTTTATTAAGCTTATTCTTATAGTCCCTACACACATAACGATGGGTGTAGGGCTTCCTAGCTATGCTAGGTCGGGCAGTGCTGTGCCGCTGTTGCTCAGCACACAGAGCGGACAGCCCACACACAGAGCGAGCTGTCAGCGATGTGCACTGAGAAAGCCCTCAATGCCAGCGTTCTCCAGTGGAGAACACTGGTGACCAGCAAGATTGATGGACACTGTTCATCAATCTCGACCAGCGACAGCAACGCGTGGGGACACGCATTGCTGTTGCTATAGCCGCTACACACACAACGATGTAGGGGAATTTTCTAAGCCGCGTTGTCAAACTAAGCAAAGTCGCTTAGAAAATGCCTTCATATCGGCATGTGTGTAGGCCCTATTAGACATCAATAATAGTATATATCTAAAATGACCAGAAACGGAAACCAAAATCTGATCAAGAACATACCAAAATCTAGTTGGTCATTAGCTGTTCTTGTCTGACGGCAATACATGGATGTCATTTAATATATTATTTCACATACACAAGATGGCATATGTGGCCAAATGGTATAAAGCCACTATGGGAACTGCTTTAAATGTAAGCAATCCTTTTATGTGATCCTTAAAGACTAGTGTACAGTAGCAGAGTTATAGGGACAGACAAAACAACTAACTAGCAGAAAAATACAACATGAGAGATAGGGCCAGATGTACTACGCTTCAAAAGTGATAAAATGGAGAGTGATAAACAGCCAGCCAATCAGCTCCTACTGTCATGTCAGAGGCTGGGTTTGAAAAATGTCAGGCAGGAACTGATTGGCTGGTTGTTTATCACTCTCCATTTTATCACTTTTTAAGCTTAGTACATCTGGCCCTTAAGCTTCCTAAACATCTACTTAAGCTAGGTACACAGGTGTTCATTGATTCTAAAGTTGCAATTTTACTATAGATTACACTTGCAATCAGAAGGTGTGGATATGTGGATACACACCTTTACCTACGATCCATGAAACTCATCTGTCATCTATTTGTTGAAAATAGACTCCATGCACTAGGCCTACTTCATATTTGTGCAACACGGCCAATGTTCATACACCAGTGCGATTATTAGCAGGCTGCCCATGTGCTGCGATCGTAATGTGCATTCTCCAGGGCGACGCTGCAATCTTTTTTGTAATGAAGATCACATCATAAAGTGATTGATCGATGTAAAACTGGAAGGTTACAGGAAGTGTTTGTGAAAATACAGGCATGTCATGGCCGTTTTTGTGGCATGTACTTGCCACCAGCTGAGAGCTCGTGCACGCTAAAACACGGAGCTACCGCCAGTCTGCTTAGCCACAGACCAATCCTTAGCTTCTATGTCCTGAATTTTTACATGTAAATCACAAATATGTATGTAACTGTGAATGAGTTTGCGATTAGTCTCGTGGGAATCTATTTTAATTCTTGGGCAGCAGTTTGCTAACATTAGCAATTTTATAAGCCTGAAGAATTGTAATCGTGCACAAACATGAATTAGGCCCATCGTTGGCGGAGCATTGACAGAAGCAATGGACAGAATGGTGGAAAGCGCATGCACACTTCAAATTTGGCCAAAACTACCTCTGCAACTGATGAATTCTAGGAAGCCCATAAAAAAATTATCTTAGATGCGATCCGTTTTCTTCTGAGAAAACAGATCGCATTAAGAGATGTCAAGAATGGGGTGAGAATCTAAATAACTTTCTGATACTTGCAGTAAACAGGAACAATGGCTCAAACTCTATGTTGTACGCAAGCCTGAAGGTTACCGTACAACACAAATAGGGGGTGATTCTAGATTCTGCAGCGCTGCAGGGATATTCGCTGTGTAGAAGGGGGTGGGCATTCCGACAGATTGCGTTACATGGCTCGCAAAGCAGCCGACTACCGTTGCTTTATAAGCCAACCAGAATCAGGGCGCATAATTGAAATACTGAATGTATTGCACATATGTAAGTCTCCACCAACAATATTGCTCTCAGTGCTCCCAACCTGCAGCAAAATTGACATGCTGTGGCTGTTGGGGGGGGGGGGGGCCCAGGGCTGGCTACTGGGCAGTTCTATTACGACGGTATTTTTTGTCCCTTTTTTTGTCCCTCATTTAGGAGAGGTGTTGATGCCAGGGTCTGTGTCCACTGTCTGAATAATAGAGATTTCCTGGCTCCGGCAGAGAAGTTCCATCGCCCAACTTGAGATGTATTCAGATGGGTGAAGGTGATACGGTGTTGCGTTTTCAGAGCAGGACTCGGCCTGAAATGCTGGATGAAGGAGTCTTTTTTTTCTTTGGGCAACTCCTGTGCCATTAGCATAATTTTGCATTAGCGGCTGCAACAAGCATCACAGCTGCTACGGCTTACCTTACACCAGTGGTGGGGAACCTCAGGCGCGGGGGCCATATGCGGCCCCTGTAGCCGGTCTTAATGGCCCGCCCGGCGGCTTTGCCGGGAGTCAAGTACAGGGGAATTCTCGTGAGCGGTTGGTAGTTTTCTCGAGATTCCTCTTAATCAACAGCAGCTGGAGATTGTCAATTCTATTCAGCTGCAGAAACCGGAGCGGGGGACGGCTGCAGCAGGACAATTTGTAAGGGAAATTTTTACATATGGCCCTTGAAGGATTTTTTCCCCCATACAAACGGCCCTTGGCACAAAAAGGGTTCCTAACCCCTGCCTTACACCAATAAATCAGGCCCAATATATCAGCATTGGTGCTCTACTCACAGCATGCATTGACAGTCACAGTGATAAATGTACAGTATCTTTACCCAACATGATGGGGTTCAGCTCATCAAAAAGAGAAAATACGATTTTTTTTTTTATCTTACCTGATTGTAAAGATTTGCTGAGAATCCATCCACCTATTTGACAGAAATAAAAATGTTATTGTGTGAGAGCAACTATGTAACTAAGAATACATTTTGCATAAAAAGGATAATACAAACGGCTAATAACAGTACTACTATACTACTACTACTACTACTAATAATAATAATCAGAAGTGCCACCAGGTGATGCACAACTTTTACTTTCAAATCATGCATTTACTATACAATGTTGTTATTGATATATACTGTATATCTATCTCTGGGGGTTACTCAGACCTGATCGCAGATGAGCAATGGAGTCCTGCTATGGAAAGCCTCCCCCCCCCCCCCCACGGGAAAATCACTCTTGGACAGGAGAAAATCGCTCAGTGTGTATGCACTGTGAGATTTTCAGCCCAGCGATTTTCCCCATCATCGCTCTGCATACACGCTGGGCAAAAACGCTCAGTATGTATGTAGCTTTACTCTTTCAGTCTGGAGGAAACTACTTTGATCATTTCAATATGGACACTGTTCATTTACTACTAACCAGTGCTTTATATTATTTATAACATTTGCATATGTTGTTATGTGTGGCAAGTTACATAGCAGGCAGGTAATAAAGCAGAATAGCTTATGGCATATCACAGCACTAGGATTGGAAGGTAGCTCTGAGCAGCTGTAGAGATGGCACAGGATGCTCCTGGGGGCAGTACAGGCAATGATAGCCAGAAGTAAGGGACAGAAATGGCACCATCTACATAGCCCTTGGCACTGTGTGGCAGCACCATTCGCAGACCCCTACTTACAATCTGAATCCTTACTTCAAATGGATCTCTTGCACTTGGAATAGGGTTTACGTAAGCTTGCACTGTTTCCCAGGAGCATGGGTCAGGGTAATGCAATCGCATAGATATAGCCAATTCTGAATACCGGTAATGATCAGCATTTATGTCTGCAATGTGTCTGCATACGTGTCCCACTTTCATGCAACTCTGATTTATACTTATTATACTGTCTGTGCACGTACTGGATCAGCTGCTGAGTGCCCTGGAAACTATGCAAGTAGTATAAATAGACAGTGGCACAGCTACAAATGCAGATCTGTGCCAGGCTCCATGTAAATACAGGCCAGCACATACGATTGGATCACTGTAATTTATTTCTGCAGGGCCCTGGATTCAGGAAACCCCCTAAAACCACTCAAATAACTTTTGCCGGAAATCACCCAAGGAGCTATATCTATGTAATTGCAGCACTGTAAATAATGTACTGTACATTAAGGCCTGATTCAGAGATAGACTCTAATGCAGCTGCAAGTGCGGTGTTCTCTGCAACGCAGCTGCTGATATTAACAAGTGAAGCTACCGGAACGCATTCACAATTGCATATGTTTATGAAGCCTATGCGCGAGAATGGGAATCATTAACTGCTCAAGGCATTCTATAGCTACACAAACTTGACGTGCCAGTAGTCACACAGGCACCATGTTTTTGTACGCTAGCGCTCTCAGATGACCGTCAGACACACACCATGACACATCTGCGTTTTAACAACCACTCACCGCTAACACCATGTTGACACCCTTAACCCCTTCAGTGGTGACGTTTTTTAGGTAGTGCTCCCCACTGGGTGAGTTTTTTGGGGGGAGAGTGCTCCCTAAAAAAAAAAACCACCACTGTCTCTCCCGGAGCACTACATCAGCAGCTGTCTGGCCCTGCCCCCAGCAACCCGGTTGTGTGCGGCGTGACGTTACACGGTCACGCCGCACACAGCCGGGGGAAGGAGGCAGGGCTGGGCAGCAGCCGAAGGTGAGCACTGATTTCAGCAGGGTAACAACACTAACAAATAGGGGTTATAGTTTAATATCCCTTAAGCATTCTCTTTCTGGATCAGTTTTTTTTTCAATAGGCCATATGTCATGTGTCCTGCGGTGTAACGTCACATATAATTAATTGGACCTTTTGATTAGCAAGTGTATGTGTGGACTAATGTTATTAATGTTTAGATGGCTAGTCTCCACTTTAAGTCTTGGGTTTGTTTTACTGCATTTTCAATGCTAACCATGGTTCTGTGTTTCACAGGCCTTTAGTCCCAATATTGCAATGTCAGTCTGCAGTCACGTAAAAGATGCATACATAAACCTTTACATGAATTTACTAGTGCTTATTAAATATACTATGGGGTACATTTATCAAAACTATGACTATGGGCCAATGTCAGCATAAATTGTGAATGAGAGAAAATGCAGTGGACCAATAGCAGAAAGCTGCTACCCAGACATAAAGAAAAACGGCCCTTGCTAAATTGTGTATGCATCACAAGTATCACTGTATTCACAGATCTGTTTGCCAAAACCGAACCATCAAACTTTTTTTAATCTGCGCCAGTCTACGACTTCCACTAATCAGTTTAAGAGTCAGATTGGAAATAATCATCATTGATGTCACAGACCTGGGTGCAATATTAAATCCCTGAATCACTGTGCAACATGCAATCCTAACACCCCAAGCTATTAATGAGCAACCGCAGGAACAGCGGTTCTGGAAGGAGCAATATGCTCATTGAATCAGCCAGACCGTACTGCACTGCAGCCAGTTTCGGGAGAGATCCAGGGGAACACTCTGCACAACCAGCTATGCAATGTGTAAAACACTGGCTGCAATGCGCTACTTTACCTGCGGGATAAATCAGGCAGCATCGCCTTCCCCAGAAACCTATGAGGGATGTCGCTGCTGGTGGGAATGGTGGGATCACAGCAGGTGTCTCTGCAGACACCTGCGGACACCTGCCTTCTGCGGACGCTCCTTCATACATTCCGGGGTATGGCTCGAATGGTCAACACTCAAAAGGATGGCCACTAATGGTTGGCAGGCAATAGGTCGATTCAAAGACACACACACATGCACACACAAAAAAAGTCGACATGCATTAGGACAACATGATCTAAAAGGTTGACAGAAGGAACATGTTGACATGGAAGAGGTTGATATGAAATGGTCCATTCGACTGCATCCCACATTCGGGGGAGACAATGATTGCAGCTAAATACCCAAAAAAGAGGTGAATTAGCCACCCCTAATTGCTTACAATTTACAGTGGGGTGGGCACCTGGAAGAGCCATTCTCAGTAGAGGTGAGCAGTGTGCCAGCCCGGCGGAGGGCGGGATGCGGTAGAGGTGGGTCTTCACACTGCTCTGAGCTTAGCAGCGCGTCTGCTCTTCCAGCTGCATCCCGTCCCTGCCGCTCTCAGCATTGGGTCGACATGATCTTAGGTTGGCACCTCGTTTTCAACCCTGAGCGCTTGCTGGATTGATGAGAAGGGTCCCACGATCCGGGTCAGACAATTTACACCACCTGCCGACCCGGGATTTTGCAAAAAACCAGGTCTGCAGGGCTGGTGTATAAAAGGGGTATAATTTGATTGAGCAGCTCTCACACTGTTTTTATGTCTGCAATGTACCCAACCCAAGAATAATTGTAAAGTACGCAATCATTTATAGGTTCAAAGCTTTGTACATTTTCAAGATTTAAAGATACTGCTGGGCCTGACCAGAAGTAGAAGTAGATCCGCTTATGAGGATCTTTCCCATAGAAATATAACTTCAAAGTGATAAATATTTTCCAAAACTGATTACATAAACAAGAACAATCTCTCCCACCCATTTTATACATTGTTGCAGACATCTGTGAAATACATTTACCTTTTCCTTGTTGGCAGGACTAATCTTCAGAGTGCATGCTTTAGCCATCTCTTTAGGTTTTATAGCGTCTCTTGCCGGTTTTCTTTATCTCCAACTCTGAATCCTGAACTAACCCTCTGCCTGTTTGTCCCTTTTGTGCTTAACTCTTTACCTCTCCCGTCACCGTGTAGTCTCTGTGTATCTCCCGTCTCTCTGTGACTTCCTCCCTCTGACTCGGTTACTTTCAGTTTCTCTTCAGATTATTACTGCTGTGGTTTCCGAGAAGGGAGGAGGGGGGGGGGGGGGGGGGTGGGGGGGGGTGGGGAGTAACTAGTGTAGAAAAGGGAATTTCTAGCTCTAAACAGGGAGAGATCATTGTACTGTCTTCTATACAATGGAACTGATGCAGAGCGAGTACTATGCTAGATGGTGTAGGCTGTAGCGTGTATATCATACCCTCCAACATGACCCATCCCATTAGGTACAAAATGCTCTGTTCCTGGACTTCCCTGCCAGTGACAGTTACAGATGTGAACCTACAGCACAGTCCAATATTCAAAGAGGGGGGGTCACATCAACTCTCAGTGATGTTTGGGATGGCAGCTGGTGTGGCTCCCCTTTTTGAATATTGGACTGTGCTGCAGGCTCACATCTGTAACTGCCACTGGCAGGGAAGTCCAGGAACAGAGCATTTTGTACCTAATGGAATGGGTCATGTTGGAGGGTATGGTATATTATATATATATTTTTTTTCTCTCAAAAGTTTCTTTATTGAAGCATTACAGTATATGACCTTCAAAACGTATACATTGTGCAAATAAATCAATATATGTTGTGAAAAAATTTGTTACTATGCAATAAAAATTACTACATTACACACTTTAGATCTGTACTATATAGTCAAATCGAATGTAAACACTGTTGGACTTGTAACTAGGGGGGAGATTCTCTAAGAATCTCCGCCCCCCTTCGCCGCCCATCGCATTTATAATTATCGCATATGTTCTAACATATGCGATAATTATAGCAAAGGACAGCTCTTGCGTTAAGAGCTGTCCTTTGCGGTGAGAGTCGCCGGGTCCCAGCAGGTCCCGGCGGCTCCCCCCTCCCTCACACACCCGGCGCTGCTGCTGCGCTGGGCTCTCCTCCTCCCTGCACCCGGAAGAGGATCAGTGCAGGGAGGAGGTCACAGGTCCGGGCAGCACAGTTCTGTGCTGCCCGGACACAGGTGAGGGGGTCGGGGCGATGCGGGGCGGCGGGGGGGTCGGTGAGGGACGGCGGAGGGTTGCGGTAGAAGCCCATTGGCTTCTATGGGGCATCGCCAGATTTTTCTGGCGATTGCCCCCCCCCCCACCGCGATATCCCTGCGGGGGATGCTTACAGCATCCCAAAATGCGGTAAAAACCCGATAACGGGGTTTTTACCGCATTTCTAGCTTAGAGAATCTCCCCCTAGGTACGTATACACATACAGATTTTCTGTCTGATCTATCTGGTGGGAACAAAAAGCTGGAAATGTATGGGAGCATATGACAATCACAATTTCCACCCAAATGCAGGAAAACAGGAAAAAATATACATCCTTTGATAAATTTGTTATATCAAAACGGTTAAACAATTTGTCTGATTGATCACTGTCTGTTTTCAAGTGTTTGGGAACAATTTTTTTGATTGTCAGTTGCTCCCATACATTTCCAGGGTTTTGTTCCCACCAGATAGATCAGACAGGTGTACGCACCTTCATCCAGGGCCGGCCCCACCACTAGGCAAATCTAGGCATTTGCCTAGGGCGCCGGCCACTGGAGGGCGGCATTTTGCCCCCTGTGCCGCGGGGGTACCTGTCCTGCTCCTGTTGTAAAAACACTGTCCACACGCAGATTGGCTGAGATTCAGCCAATCAGCGTGCGCCGTGCAGCCAGTGTTTTCACTACAGAAGCGCTTCCGCATAGCCCGGCGGATAGCGCTCGTTGACTGCAGGGACCCCTCTCTGCCGCCGCCGCCAGCTTTAAATACACAGCGCCGCAGGACAGGTACCCCCCCTCCCCCGGCACCGGGGCGCCCCCACCCCGACTCGCCTGGGGCGCTCCGGTGCCTTGCACCGGCCCTGCCTTCATCGTGTGTATGCACCAAGGTTCGTTGTTCATTGTGAAGAATACATGAAATATAAATGCCCCCCCCCCCACACACACACACAAATAAATGGTTTAAAACAGTAGCATTTCCTTTACAGTAGGACTACAGGTCACAGCAAGCCTGCCCCACATGCTAGGACTTGGGAGAACCCCAGGTACCAGCATGTGGGGCATTGAAGGCCCGCTGGTACCTATAGCCCACCTGTAAAGGAAATATTAAAATAAAAACAAACACCGGTTTTTAAAATATTTTATTTAACTGCATCTTCTTTCTGATTCTTTTCCCACGTGTAAACTGACTGTTATTTCCAATGGAGATGGCCGAAAGGGGTCAGGCGACTGATGTCATGTGACATCAGCCGCCCACCCTGGGCAGGCATCGACCCGCCTGCGTTCCCAGGGGAGCGCCCAGCACTTTCATGGGGACTACCGTAATCCTGCCCCCCCTTGCCACGCTGACACCTCCTGTGATTAGAGCGGCTATCAGCTCCAGGGCCGCCACTAGTAATCTTGAGGCCCGGGACTGACCTTCAGTCCGGGCTCCCGCAGACACACCCCCACCCCCCGGAACTGACCTGTGCGTCCACCTTCCCCCTGCTAGTGCTGCAGGTCTGCAGCGGAGCCTTGGTGTCCACCCGGCGGCAGTGGAGAGCTAAGCCTCACTGCCTCAGGTAACAGCATCTGTGCAGGGGTCGGGAAGAACAGGACTGAGGACAAGCCCGTGGTGTCCTGACTCTTCAGTCCTGTTATGCAGGGGGAGTAGCCTGTGGTGTCCTGTTATTATGCAGGGGGAGCAGCCTGTGGTGTCCTGTTATTATGCAGGGGGAGCAGCCTGTGGTGTCCAGTTATTATGCAGGGGGAGCAGCCTGTGGTGTCCAGCTATTATGCAGGGGGAAAACAAATAAAGATATATAGCAGCGCTAATATTACAATGTAAAAATTTATTTAATACATAGTTAAAAGCATAGGTAAATAAAATGCATTAAATGAACCAATTGGTGCAAAACAATGACAACAATAAATGGTGGGACTGGACCCAGTTATAGTCACCGAAAGTAGAATGAAAATGAACCTGCTCTGATCCGGAGAATTGGGGGGGGGGGGGGGGGAGTCCTTTGCGGCCACTTGAATGGTATCCTGAAGCGAGAATTCGGTGGACTACAACCGATGGCAAGTATGGAATTAGCCCAGTCGGGAGTCCCGCTGAGATGGAAAAGTCAGGTGTCCAGACAAGGAATGTAGGCTTGAGACTCTCAGGGAAGTTGGTTTCCGATCAGATGTTTTTAGCAGGTGAGATGGTCCTCGGTGCAAATTGAGGTTTTGTGGGGGTGAAAAGGGTCCAGATAGAGGGTGTCACCAACGCGTTTCGCAGTTCTCAGACTGCTTTGACAAACGATTTCCTCTGAACCTCCTGTACAAACGATTTGGTGACAAATGATAAACGATTGAGCAAACGGTTACACATGAACGATTGATCTTTAATAATGGTGGAGGGAGAGGGAGCCAGTCAATCAGCCTTACCAAATCGTTCATTGTGCATACACATGAAACGATTGGTATACATCGTTAACGATTGGTCGCTGATCTTTCTGCATGCAGGAAAGATCAGTGACCTCTACCAATGACCGGCGGGTATGCGCATCGTTCGATATATCATTCATACACACGGAACGATTTGAACGATTGGTCGTTTCAATCGATCGGGAATGCCCAGATCGTTGGCCAAATCTATCCGTATGTACGCACCTTAAGGCTCTAGGCGACCATTGAACGATTTTTCATCTGTGCAGCCACATGCAAGGGGATGTGTAAGTGTATGGTTTCGCATTCATTCTCATTCTTATCATTCGACCGATGTTGTAGATCTGTGCATATAGGAATACGCGCATGTGCAGGTCTTCTCTACTTACATAGTCTCCGAATCGCTCGCAGCGGTGGCGGGGCATGCAGGAGGCATGCTGGGGGTGTACAAATGCCGAGCGTCTCCTGGGGGTACCCACGAAAATGCTGGGTGCGCACAGAAAAACACTGGGCTTCCCCATGCGAACGGCGGTGGCCATCTGCCTTCTGGGGGCGGGGGTCTGACATCACTGGAATGAGTGACTTACATTACAGAGCACTTCAGGAATAGTTTAATGCAAAACATCCATTCACAGGTATTTGGTGTCCAGCAAGGGGGGGGGGGGCGAGCGTTTGTGCTGGCGGCGTTAGTTGGCTCGCATAACAGCATTTACATAGGAACGGCCAGCGTTTTCATTGGAATGGTCATGAAACGATGGCGGTCTCATGGGCGCGACCCCTCGCCACCACCCAACGCCGCCCGCACTGCTAGATGCGAACGGGACAGCGAACTAGCAGCTCGACGTGCCCGCTTGCACCCAGGGGTCTGCGCACACGCATAAATGTGCATGGGCAGACGCTCAACATCGCTCCCCTGCGCGTACATGCAGGAGAGCGTCTTAATTAAAATAACCACCTAGGTGTGTTTAACTGATTATAAAGGAAAGTAGAGGAATAATTACTTATTCTTACAGAGCAATGACTGGCTGCATTATACCTCCGTGCTGTAGGTGTCACTGTGCCTGAGCTGGAATTACACTGCGGCCAATGCTTAGGGAAGAGGAAGTAAGCTGGAGACACCGAGAGGCAGAGAGTCGCAGAAGTAAGAGGGGCGGTGGTGCTTTTTGTATACATACAGCTGACTTCTGGAGTCATCAGGCACAGGTACACTATTTGTGGCCCGATAGGAGAGAAATGTAGTGTACGAGGCACAGGGGGACGTACTAAGAGACTCGCGAGTGTGGAGCACAGGTAAGTAGCCTGTGGTTTCTCAACATCTGTAGAACTACAAGTCACAGCATGGCCTGCCAGCTTACTTGCTAAGTAGTTGGTCATTATAGTAGTCCACTACTTTAAATTAAAAGGCAACATACTGTAACGAGCTGAACAATTTTCTAAGCAGACGTTCTGTCTAGTCAGAACTGTAAGACATAATTTGAAATGTATTTTAAACTGTTTTATACAGATAACTGTTTCATTCCATGATATTTGTTTTACATACACAATATAGTGTGTACACACTAGGCGATATATACTCAGATATCAATATCATGCACATTGAGGGTTTGTTTGCTCAGTTGTCCTAAAATGCAGGCAAAGAAAAAAGAGACACATGCCCAAAAAAAGCTGTATTATTTGCAGCTGACAGATGATGATTATGGTACTAGTTAGATTCTTCCCAATTGCCAGCTGCCTTTATCTCTCCTTGCAAATGCGCAGAGGAGTTTTGCAAGTGATGCGCGAGGTGTTATGGTCCCGTGGTGACTCCTATGCCAGGGCTGCCTGAAAATGTTCGGTACTCTTTACCTAGCACGGCGCCCATCGTGGTCATCGCGGGCATTGAATGCACTAAAAAATCGAGTGCGACGCGATGCCCGCGATTTCCCATAGGGAACAATGTTAAATTTCTCAATTGACCCGATTTTACTGTTCAATGCCTCAATTGACACGATTTTTCCATAGGAAACCATGTTAAATGGCCCACAGAGGCCAAATACCCACCCTGAAGTGTGAAATGGCCCCCACAATTGTTAACGCCACCCCACGATCAACGTGAACCCGAAGCGTGGCGAGCGCAGCGGTACGCGTCCTACGACCTTTTCATACCCCCACTATCCACGTTGGCGTGGAGTTGAGAATAGAATAGTGTGGCGAGCGCAGCGAGCCACCGAGCCCGAAGCGTGGCGAGCGCAGCGAGGGGACGCGGATACCTGTGAAGCCCGTGAAGGGACGCGTTTACCTGTGAAGGTATTAGCGTCCCCTCGCGGGGCTCGCTGCGCTCACCACGCTTCGGGCTCAGTGGCTCGCTACGCTCGCCACACTATTCTATTCTCAACTCCACGCCGACGTGGATAGTGGGGGTATGAAAAGGTCGTAGGACGCGTACCGCTGCCCCTCGCGGGCTCGCTGCGCTCGCCACGCTTCGGGTTGACGTTGATCGTGGGGTGGCGTTACCAATTGTGGGGGCCATTACACACTTCAGGGTGGCTATTTGGCCTCTGTGGGCCATTTAACATTGTTTCCTATGGAAAAATCGTGTCAATTGAGGCATTGAACAGTAAAATCGGGTCAATTGAGAAATTTAACATTGTTCCCTATGGGAAATCGCGGGCATCGCGTCGGTCGCGTCGCACCCGATTTTTAGTGCATTCAATGGCCGCGATGCCCGCGATTTTTTTACCTGCGATGCTCACGATCAAAATCGTGGGCGCCGTGCTAGGTAAAGAGTACCAAATGTTCTGGTAATTGGTCACCATCTATGCACTAGGACAATTTTTATCCTTCGCTGGGGGTTATTTATTAAATTTTTTCACATGTGGCCTCACTGTTTGTAATTCCCTACACATTTGTGTTTTTGTGTGTGTGTGTGTACATTCGGTACTCTTTACCTAGAAGGGCGCCCGTCGCGGGCATCGCGGGTACATTTATGTCTGGCCGCGACGCGACCGACGCGATGCCCGCGATTTCCCATTGAAACCCATGTTAAACATGGAAATCGTGTCGGTCGCGTCGCGGCCGGCCATAAATGTACCCGCGATGCCCGCGACGCGATGCTCCCGATTTCCCATAGGAATCAATGTTAAAAGGCGCGATGGACCCGATTTTACTGTTAAATGGCTCAATGGACCCGATTTGGCCATAGAAATCAATGTTAAATGGGCCACAGAGCCCATTAACCCTTAAATGTCCCCCCCAATTTTTAACGCCACCCCACGATCCACGCGAACCCGAAGCGTGGCGAGCGCAGCGGTACGCGTCCTCCGACCTTTTCATGCCCTACTATCCACTAGGGCGTGGAGTGAGAATATAATAGTGTGGCGAGCGCAGCGAGCCACCGAGCCCGAAGCGTGGCGAGCGCACGCGGATACCTTCACAGGTAGACGCGTCCCCTCGCGGGCTTCACAGGTTTCGGCGTCGCCACGGACACCTGTGAAGCCCGCGAGGGGACGCGTATAACTGTGAAGGTATCCGCGTCCCCTTGCGGGGCTCGCCACGCTTCGGGCTCGGTGGCTCGCTGCGCTCGCCACACTATTATATTCTCACTCCACGCCCTAGTGGATAGTAGGGCATGAAAAGGTCGGAGGACGCGTACCGCCGCCCCTCGCGGGCTCGCTGCGCTCGCCACGTTTCGGGTTCGCGTGGATCGTGGGGTGGCGTTAAAAATTGGGGGGGACATTTAAGGGTTAATGGGCTCTGTGGCCCATTTAACATTGATTTCTATGGCCAAATCGGGTCCATTGAGGCATTTAACAGTCAAATCGCGGTCAATCAGCCTTTTTAACATTGATTCCTATGGGAAAATCGCGGGCATCGCGGGCATCGCGGCCATCCCGATTTACCCGCGATGCCCGCGATGACCGCGATTTTTACCCCCGATGACCGCGATTTCAATCGCTGGCGCCCTTCTAGGTAAAGAGTACCGTACATTCTTTTTTTTTTTTTTTTTTGGACGTGACACTTCTTGGCTGTTTCTGTCCTCGTCACCCAGTCTCCGTTCCTCAGGGGAAGCTTCAACCAACCCTGGAGAGAAAGGGGTGACCCAGAGCTGTGAGGCATAGGTCAGCCCAAAGACCCTTGCCTTCTAGCTCTGGGGGTCAGGTGTGGGGTCCCTCTAAAACTTGGCAAAGAGGGAACTGGGAACCTTTTCACCTCAGTAGGAATTTTTGCTATTATGAGTTGGGGAGTAATGGGGCCCTTGAACCAGCAGAGTTTTTTTCACGTTGACTGTGTTTTGAAGCCAGGCCCCAGAAAAATAATAAATAGTATGTGTAAATACTACAAGAACAAATTATATAAAACACACTTCACTTTAATACAAGCAGAAACTATAATTCCATTCACATATGCCACACAGGGCTGTTTCTACGGCCGGATGAGCTGTGTAGTTGCATGGGAGGGCCATTTCCAAGATCAGTGGTTCCCAACCCTGGTCCTCAAGTACCCCCAACAGTGCACGTTTTCCAGGTCACCCGGCAGGTGCACTCATTATTCAGGCACATTTTAAAAGATCCACAGGTGGAGCTAATTATAGCACTTGTGATTCTGTGTAGAGACCTGCAAAACATGCACTGTTGGGGGTACTTGAGGACCAGGGTTGGGAACCACTGTCCTAGATGGAGCCGGAGGAGACAGGCAGGAACAGCAGCATATGCGGCAGCATTATTGAAAAACAAATTGTGTAGTGTGGATGCACACTCCCGCGCATCTTTAATGACCTGCCGTCTGCATGTTCATCACAGTTCTTATATAGCGCAGCAATGCACTATATTGTCCACTGCTGATATAATTAACAATATTGGCTGTGTCATTGGTCTTCTAGTGTGTACGGGGCTTTAGAGGCAGATGTTATAGAGGTGAGCTGCTGGTTGCTGTGCAGTTACTGTATCTGATGTCTGCATGCAGTGTATGGGTTGCAGGTTATGTTGAAGACCTTTTTGTTGACTCAGCTTTCATAAGGGACAGTAAAACAAACGCATAGATGGGCTAGAAAAAGGGCTGACCTGGTGCCATCTCTGTATTATTATGTATATATTTGCTATTGATTAATTCTATTGTGCATACCTTCTACACAGCAATTTACCTATTTGTGAGGGAAACTGTGCATAATAAGGTCTATGCCCTCTACTTTTACCAACACGGGGTTATTCAGACCTGATTGCAGCGGTGTGAATTTGCAAGGCAGGGATGTCATGGGACGGTCAGCCTGTCTATGTTGTGGAAGGGTACAATTATGCACAGACCAGAATAATCATTTGATGCAGAATGTTGGCATCATTTTTGCCAGCCATTTGCAGGGCTGGGATTTCACACTGGCAGTGTGACGGCTAACTGATCGCAGTCGGCATAATCCCCACAATATTCTAATTTCTGTTTTAGCCTTATTCTGTTATTATTTAGAAACGTGTCTTTTTATTCATGGACTTTTTTTTTTGCCGTAATACTGTACTTTTTTGCCATTTGTGCTATATAGCCTACCACTACGAATAGACAGTAGCCAGACAATGAACTTAAATGCTTAGCTGTGCCGTTCAATACAGTTCATGGTATTAGGAGTATTTGTGTTGGAGACACCCTTCTTCCATTCATCCCAAATAGTGTATCCGTAAATCTAGCTTTGTGTGAAATATCAAGGCACAGTTGTGTTTTTTGTTTGTGAAATTAATGGGATATTTCAATGAATATAACATAGTGTTACCTTTTGACAGAAGTTAATAAGTATGAAAGGATGTAGAGAAAAAAATGCATTTCACTAGCCTTATCTCAGGAATATGTGGTATTTTTAAATATGGGTTGTCATTTTTTGTTTTCCAGGGCCATGGATATTGGTGTTGGCTTCGGAGCTATGGAGAAGGGGAACCTCCGGAATGTCCTGGAACTCTCTTTAATTCACAACCCAGAGACTGTGACAACGGAGTTACTTGACAGAATGCTAGAGGTCCCTTTGAAAGACCGCTATCAAAGACTGGACCTGAATACACTGCTTCCAGGTGGTGCACAGGTGCATAAACCACTAAAATGTATATCTGGGAATTACCCGTGTCCATCTGTATTATATGTTTATCGTTTTATATCAGTCTGTGCCCACCCCTGACACATTCATCACATCTAGCTTTTATTTTCTACATCAGACACTAATTTGTATCTTACTTTTCACTGGCTCACAGGATAAGCTTCATTTTCTTATAAATGCTTTTTATACCTACTGTACAGGCGTCATCTCTGCGGTCTGTAATCACGGCTCTCAATATCCTAGAGAAGTACGGAAGGAACCTCCTTTCACCACATCGCCCTAAGTTCTGGAGAAGTGTCAAGTTTAACAACCCTGTTTTCAAAGCAACTGTGGATGCTATTGAGGTAATATGTTATATGCGCTCTGCCATGCACAATAATGTTTTTATTTTCTCCTTTACTTATTATAGACCTTTTTAAAGGGGTTATCACTCTTTAATCAGATCTCTTTTAAAGTATCAAACATTTTTTCTCTTTGTTTGAAAGTTACAAATCCTGTAAAGGGATACACACGGGGCGATTGAAGCCACTTTTCTAAGCATTCTGACTAGCTCCCTTAGAAAATAAGCATGGAACGCTCCGTGTGCATGCCCTGCAGCAATGCCAATGCGTGGTCCCGCACGTCTATATTGGATGCCGGGAAAGCCAGGGCTTGCACTGGCTTACCCTAGTTCACAGGGCTTTGCCTATTCTAAAAATAGGCAAAGCTTTGCAGTATGTGGAGCGGGTGCACAGAGATGTGTGCAGAGTGTTCGTGCTGCAGCACGTCGCTCAGCCAAAAGCCAGGTCGCCCTGTGTTGTACGGGGCTTTAACATGTATAAAGATGCTAATAAATAGAGCTCACATTTAGAAGGATGACATTTGCAGTTATTGTTGCAAAACTTTGCAAAAGTTCTTTTATTAATGTGTCTGGTAATTCAGTAATAAGTATACAGGATATAAAAGCTGTTGTTAGTTGTCCGGCATCCATTCACCTCCCGGACAAGGGCTGGGGGGTGCACGGGGGCTAGTGCTAGGCTTCCCCCCCCCCCCCCCCGGTCCCGGCGGCGGTGATGGGCGCTTGGAGATTACATCATCTCCAGGCGGTTGCTCAGGAACCGCCTGTGCAGGGGGGGGGGGGGGACTGTATTTTTTTACTTACGCAGTATTATCACCTCCCTCATGCACCTAAGTAATATTACTGAACTAATTGAGCACTTGCCACTATCTGTATATATGGTGATGGAGGCAGAAAGGAGCTTGTATTAGGAGGAGATGCAGGTCCTGATATGCCACATGGAGTAGTCTGGGGTTGCTCCAAGGTAGGTAGCTCTTAATTCAGATATATCAAGTAAGGAGGCATTATCATGTGGCTCTTTGCGGGTTAATCATCGACCCAATTTAGGGTAATGGTGGGGTGCGGTGCCCCTGGACTGGTTGGGCTGGGTGGCTTTAGTGCGGCATCTCTCTCTCTTATTTTAATTACATTTCATTTTTTTTATTTTATCTCTCTTTATGGGGGGTATTCAATGTCAGGGTCACGGCAGTCGAGCTTGCTCGACCGCCTTGACCCAGTCCTGTTCTCGGTCAGCTCGACAGAGAATACGCAGGCGGGATTCAATGTCCCGCCTGCTGGGGAGCGAAAAGGGGGCGTGGCCGCGAGTTGCGGCCGGGAAGAGGCGAGCTGCAGCCGGCAGCTCGTCACTTCCCGGCTGTTCTCGGCAGAACGAGCCCGACAGCTAGTGATGTCGGGCTCGTTCTGCCGAGATACCCTGCTCAATGCTGTCGGGGAAGACCGCATTGAATAGGGCCCGGCGGGCATCTCCCGGATGTGAGGTGCTCGCCAGAGATTGAATATCCCCCTATATATTGCTTCGGCTTCCTATCACTAATATTTATTAACACTTAGTATATCACTGGCATGCCGCACTGGGCTTTCTAGCTTATGATAATGTCGTTTTTGGGTTGCCGCACCCTGCACCTAGATATAGCGCTAGGGACCCCCAATATACAGAGGAGCCTTGACACGGCTTGGGGGCATAGCATACACCTGCGCAGGTATATGTAACCAATATCTCTGAATTCTATTATCATGCAGTGTTCAAGATTGGTTACTAATACTATTCAGTGAGCTCCGGTGTAAAAGCTAGCAAATGCCGGGTCGCACCCAGCTTCAAGCTGAGTCCAAAAACCCAGGGGCGTCTTGGAGTTTTTGGTATAAAAGGGGTATTACCTGTCTATTACACATGTCCATCTTAGCTTTGTAGTAGCGGTCATGTACGTATTTTGTAGTTAGCATTCAGGTGAGTATCACTCTTAATTCTTAGTCATGTCTTCTCATTCTTTTATCAGAGCAGAAGTTCTTTAAAAATTTGGCATAAACAATTTATTAAATTACAACAAAGGAAATCACACATTCTCTGGCACAAATTACAATTTACAAATTATAAATAAACCTTGACAAACAAAATACATTATCCAACTGGAACTCTCTCATGCTGGTGATGTCCCTACTTTGGTTTTGCAGGCCTCTTTCACCGTATCCAAATACTTTATTACACTCTACCTTTGTTAATACTGTCAATGGGAAAACAGTTAACAAGTGCAGTTATAGCTGCTTTGAGCTTGGTAACAAATGCATTTGCAATCAAATATATAACACTTTCTCTTGGAACAGTTTAACTATTCGTCTCTATACTAAATGTAGCCTATATAATTTAGTGTCTCAATGAATCCTTTAACTTTTGCATACAATGGGGCAGATGTATTATGCCATAACAACAGATAAATTCAAGGGTGATAAGCACAGCCAATCAGCTCCTTACTGACTTTTTTCAAACACAGCCTGTAACATGGCAGTTAGCAGGTGATTAGCTGGACGTTTATCTCTCTTTATCACCCTTGCATTTATCTCTTGTTAAGGCTTAATACATCTGCCCCAGTCTTATTTAGGTGTCAGCTAAACAATTTCTAGTTTTTTTAGCTATTATTAGAATAATTGGCTGACTGTACAAACAAGAGTCTTCTTTAACTTATAAGAGTTGGTCTGTTTGGTCCCACGGAGTGAAAACTATGCTGACTCCTCTGGTAAAGAACTAATCCACAGAAAGTTAATAACTTTTGAAGTAATATAAATAGCTACAGTATTTATGATGTGTCCCTTTTCATTAGTAGAAGAACTATACATTTAAGCTTAAATGTTTCAGGTGAATATATCCTTGTTGAATTGTATTTCTTTGTACACAGGCGAATAAGTCCTCCCAGCAGCTGATAAATTAACAATTTCTATTGTTAATTTTGCCTCTTCCTAGCGATATTTGTTAGCTGTAGGTAACTCTTTAGGAATTTAGCTCAATGTCTTTACCTAAGCCTGAACTTTTAGCTGGATTGCAATTTACCTATCCCTTGCTCAATAAAGTCTAAGCTTTGCTTCCAAACTGACTTTGGGTAGGCTGAGTAACCATTTGACATGGAGTAATATTGAACAGTCTCTCTGTACTATCTTTTTGTCTATTAAGGCTGGCTAGTTGAGGTTCCCTTGCATGTAAAGAAGATCAATTTATAAAGGCCTCCGGGGATTCCCTCTGTTGTCTTGACTCCCTGTCACTTACTGCTGCTGGGGGAGTCTGTAATGCTCTGCTCCCTTGTCAGCCGGGTCTCTACTCCTCAAAGCTTGCATTGGCCGCGCCTCTGGTTCTTCCTCTATCCCATCACTCGCCAAGGAGGAGGCCATCTGTCACCTTTCCAGGCCCACCTCAGCCGCACCTCCAGAATGTCCGCTTGTTTACCAGATCACTGCGGGAGACAAATTCAATGGGCCTCCATATAGCGTAGGTTCTGTGTTACCTTATTTCACAAGACTGTTAGTTAAGAACTGCAACATTTTGTCACCTAGGGTGGTCGGCATGTGTTGTCTTTGTATGGTTATACGCACGCTCTTCAAGATGGTCTCGGCTTTCCAGATTCTGTGCATGAACCAGACTCACCCACTGTTGCAGCTGTAACTGCTGATGTCATCATCCTCCATCGTGAGCTGAACCTTTTAATCTCGGTGAGTGCTGCATTACTGGTGGCTGATATCACTAATACCCAGCAGGTCTTTTCATGTAAATCAGGGGTGGGGAATCTTTTTGTGCCAAGGGCAGTTTGTATGAGAAAAAAAATCCTTCGGGGGCCATGTGTAAAAATTTCTCTTTCAAGTTGTCCTGCTGCAGCCATCCCACGCTCCGGCTGCTGTTGATTAGGAGGAATCTCGTAAGAAATACCGACCTCTCGCGAGCATTCCTCTGTACTTGACTTCCGGCAAAGCTGTGGGGCGGTGGGCGGGCCACTCAGACAGGCTACGGGAGCCGCATACGGCCCCCGGGCCTGAGGTTCCCCACCCCTGATGTAAATGGAGAAATGGCCACAGCTCATTTCCACTAAACATTGTATCTTATATAGTGGCGTTATGTAGCCATTCGGCAAAACATAACTATTTGGTAAATGGCCCTTCAGCAATCCCAGGAAGCAACACAAAGACGGACATATTGAGAGTCCTATATATAATCTTCTCCATGTGCACATGCCGGTAGTCCCAGAGATGGAGGAGTAGTGTCAGCAGCAGTAGCAGGGGAAGGAGCTATATTCAGAATATGTTCCAGCATATGTATATACACCAGGTCATCTCACTAATATATAAACTTGTTGAAGCGGCTGAGGGCAGAGGGAGTGGACAGTGGTGGCAGCAGGCAAACAACAAACTAAGGTGACCTGGCGAAGTAACCTGACATATGCAAGGTCCCTTCACTAATACACTCTCTGGGATCCTATTATGTCCCAGTCACACAAGCAGCATGGGCTCCTTATGTGACCTGCCGTCTTCACTGCTCTTTTCCCCTCAGTAGGCACAGTCTGCTGTCCTGAGATGTCAAATGTTTTGTAAGAAGCAGCATGAAAAGCTGAGCTCTCCTCAGTATCCCCTTCTGTGAGTAGGAGGCAGCCGTGATAAGCCCTGTTATCACTGATGAAGGGGTTTCACTGCTACAGGAGTAGACCTCCAAGTGCTTACAGCTTCTTGCTGACTTGCTCACTTTTCTCTTAGAACTGTCATCCACGCCAGGAAGAAGCCACAGGAGAATTGCTGGGTGCAATCTTGAAACAGGTAGGATGCCATAAGTGTGGGTGTTAGTGATACCAGCAATAGTGGTTTGATACAAGGGATATTATTTGTGGGTGCAGCACAGTTTCCTCCAACACTACAGAATTGTATGATGATACAATTGGTTTATAAAAATGATTGGTTTATAAAAATGAATTTGATTGTGTGGTAGGGAATTTAAGGGTAAATTTACTAAAGCTTCTAAAATGAAGAGTTGATGTTGCCCATAGCAACCAATCAGGTTCTGTTTGTCATTTTCGAGGATGCAATAGAGAAGTGATAGACAGAATCTGATTGGTCACCTGCTATCATTTCTAGAAGCTTTGTAATTTAAGTGCAGACTGAGGTGAATGATACATTCTCTATATTTCAATGTTTAAAATACTGCCACTATTGAAATAAAAGGTTATTTAGGACATTTTTTTTACATAAGAATCCGTGGAATAATTTGTTTTTCTTTTTCTAGTCATCCCTTGTAGCTGATTCTGTTGTCATCCCCCAGCCTACCCCTTCAGGTAATAAATTGTCCCGTATTACTCTCTGCTTGATAGGCTACTTTTTGCATAAAAATTACCGTGCGCTGACCGATTGCGCTACTGGAGCACGCATAAATGTCTTTCTGTTCACTGCTTTTGTGAACATTATTTATTTGTGCCACACCTATGCTAGTCAGATACCTTACTAAAAAAGATTCTGCATAGGACTATAGAGCAAAGGTAGTACTACTTTGTATAGCAAATCAGACCTTCTTTTTAGAAATTTGTTACTGATCCTAACCCCACAGGTACCCTTTGTCTCTGGTATATGGGAAAAATGCAGAATGATAGCAAGGCGAGCTGGTGCAGAGCTGGAGGCGGCAGATTGATAGGGTGAGGACCTGGTGCAGAGCTGTTGGCAGCAGAATGCTAGGAAGGAGAGTTGGTGCTGATTTGGAGGCAGCGCAATGATAGGAAGGAGAGCTGGTGCAGAGCTGGAGGCAGCAGAATGATAGCAAGTCGAGCTGGTGCAGAGCTGGAGGTAGCAGAATGATAGGAAGGAGAGCTGGAGGCAGCAGAATGATATGGAGAGGACCTGGTGCAGAGCTGTTGGCAGCAGAATGATAGAAAGGAGAGCTGGTGCAGATTTGGAGGCAGCAGAATGATAGCAAAGCGAGCTGGTGCAGAGCTGTTGGCAGCATAATGATAGAAAGGAGAGCTGGTGCAGAGCTGGAGGCAGCAGAATGATAGCAAGGCGAGCTGGTGCAGAGCTGGAGGCAGCAGAATGATAGGAAGCAGTGCTGGAGGCAACAGAATGATAGGAAGGAGAGCTGGTGCAGATCTGGAGGCAGCTGAATGATAGGAAGGAGAGCTGGTGCAGATCTGGAGGCAGCAGAATAAAAGGAAGCAGTGCTGGAGGCAGAATGATAGGAAGGAGAGCTGGTGCAGATCTGGAGGCAGCTGAATGATAGGAAGGAGAGCTGGTGCAGATCTGGAGGCAGCTGAATGATAGGAAGGAGAGCTGGTGCAGATCTGTAGGCAGCAGAATGATAGGAAGGAAAGCTGGTGCAGAGCTGGAGGCAGCAGAATGATAGGAAGCAGAGCTGGAGGCAGCAGAATGATAGGAAGCAGAGCTGGAGGCAGCAGAATGATAGGAAGCAGGGCTGGAGGCAGCAGAATGATAGGAAGCAGAGCTGGAGGCAGCAGAATGATAGGAAGCAGAGCTGGAGGCAGCAGAATGATAGGAAGCAGAGCTGGAGGCAGCAGAATGATAGGAAGCAGAGCTGGTGCAGAGCTGTTGGCAGCACAATGATAGGAAGGAGAGCTGGTGCAGAGCTGTTGGCAGCACAATGATAGGAAGGAGAGCTGGTGAAGAGCTGGAGGCAGCAGAATGATAGGAAGGAGAGCTGGTGCAGAGATGGAGGCAGCAGAAAGAGTAAATTACTCAAAATAAACCTTCTTGTAACAGTTATTGTTCCTGCACATAAGGCACACACAAGTTGCATTTGTATAGGCAGCATGGCTATTTTCCAGTAAGCCCTCATCAGCATTTACATGCATCTCTATAAAACAGGTGCAATAGATTCACCTCCTAATGGGCGCATTTATGAATAGCCAACAATGTGCAGGAACACACCGCAGTGAACTTTGCCTACATGATAACACCTCTTCCTACACTACCTCCACTTCTAGTCATGAGGATAGTGCATCCAAAGTACATATGACTTTGCACTCTCAAACTTGCATGAACTCTATTTCTGAGAATACACAATGCTAATTTGCCAAAGACACACTATGCAAATGGAAGTATGTTCAACTCTTCATCTGCTGAATAGTATGCATACTGGTGCTTGTGTATACAGTATGTTGTTGTCCCCCCCAAAACTTTCTTTTATTGAAGCATAGTTTGCAATACACATTAAATAAATAGTTATAATGGCATGTGTAATAGAGAAGTGATAGCATTGCACATGTAAAAGTATAATTCATAACAATCATCTGTTACAACTACTACTACATATAGACAAATATGAACCCGGATCCGTGCCCATACCTCCATTCTTCACCAGGCCATGTGTATATGTTAAAACACTGTGCAGCCAACTTATTATGACCACCGGGCAATTTTAGGCAAAGTAGCTATTCTGCAGATAATGCTGACATAGGATGTCTGAAACTGTATAAGGAAGGAAAGGTGAAGACTAATGAAGTGCATCATTCATGAAATGACGATAATTGATCGCGCTCACGGTACCAGGGAGAGCATTAGTAAAACTGCTGCAATGGTGAATTGTTTGAAAGTAGCAGTTGTTAAAATGTACACAGGGCACCAGCAGGCAGAACATGATTGCAAGGCCTTTATTCGTGAAGTACTACTGGATGCTTGAGCGGTTCTGAGAGTGGGCAGATGTGTGCTGTTCCAAATACGGGCTACAGTGTATTCAATTACACAGAATCTTGGACCAATTCAGATTGCCTCTTCTTGAATGGTACACCGCAAATTCTATTTTTTGGGCTGTAGAAACAGAAGGCCCATCCGTGTGCCATTTCTAACTGCTGCAAACAGGATCTGGACAATAAATGATTGGAAATGGGTGATGTTGTCTAATGAATCATGTTTTTTTTTTTTTTAATATTTATAATTTTTTTCTTATACACTTTAAAAAAAACATGGATAATCACACGTTTAAATATCAGAGTACAATATTCCTACTTTAACACATAAGATATCAATATAACAAAAAAATGTATTATGGGGAAATATACCCTCCAGAATACTTATACTTTCTATCAGTCATAATAAGACCAGCCATTGTATAGGGTATATAGACCGAGTCCCTTACTCTTACATAGCACTAAGCACTCACATCCTGAGCGACAAAAAAGAAAAAATACTCAGGACTCATAAAAAAAAAATAAAGGGTACCTAAACAATATAAAAAAAAAAAAAGGAAAAGAGAAAAAAAAAAGGAAAGGAAAAAAAAGAGGGGAGTACGGGTATAGGACGTAAACCTAAAAACAGCAACTGTATTTCAAGAAAGTAAGCTGATAAACTAAATCAACATGTCTGAGCTCCTGGATGATATCAATCTATCTGGTCCAGAAGCATTGAATAGAAGCCAAGCATTCCATGTGGAAAGAAATTTATGGGAGGTATCATGTAAGTCGGCTGATATTTTCTCCATGGCCGCCACGTACCAAATCTTATTCAACACCTATTAGAATGGGGCAGGGTCCTGACATTTCCAATACTTGGCAATGAGACATCTCGTCGCATTCAAGATATGTACACACAGTTTGTCTGAGGATTTGCCCCTATGAGGCAGCCCAGGAGAAAAGACCATGGTGTTTTAATTATTTGTCCCAAAAGAACCTGGGATAGCAGCTGAGCTACATCATCCCAGAACCTAGCAATCTTTGGGCATGTCCACCATATATGAATAAATGATCCCTTCTCCCCACATTCTCTCCAGCACCTATCTGAGGCTGATCTATACATTTTATTTAGGCGGGTCGGGACTAGGTACCACCTATAATATATTTTATAGGCGTTTTCTTTAATTGCCATAGATATGGAAGCTTTGGAGACCCTCTCAAGTATAATCGACCAAGTCTCCTCGGTTGGTGCATCTCCCAGGCTACTAGTCCACTGTACTTCATGATTCAGTGTACCAGGGAGTTTGGCAAGTAGCAAATAAGTATATAAAACCGAGATAATCCCTTTACGTAAAGGATGGTGTAGGCTGAGGGATTCAACCAAGGTCAAGGGTCTTGTAAGCGAGGCAATAGCTATGGAGTAAAAAAAATGGCGTACTTGAATATATGTAAAACTGCTTACTGATCACCTATTATACTTATCGCATAAGGTATTCAATGAAGCACATCTACCCAAGTCAAGAAGGTCATAAACCACCTTTACTCCGCTTCCCGCCCAAACAGCAAAACGTCTGCTATTGAGGCCTGGAGTAATAGTCCCATAATGTCCCATAATGGAGTAATAGGTGAAGGATATGAAGTGATGTCATAATGGGTTTTGCAAAAATCCCAAATTGAATATGTAAAAGCTATAGGCTGGGATCTAGAGGTGTCTGGTCTATCCAATTCAGAGGATAAAGAAAGAATATGAGATATTTTAGTCTCTATAGATACCCACCTAGGTTTGTGAGATGTCGCAAACCATGCTATCGCTTGGCTAAGGTGTGTAGCATAATAATATAAATTAATATCTGGAAACCCATTTCCTTCTTTTAGCGGTTGGACGTCGAAGGGTCGCAAAGCTAATACGAGGAGATTTTAGTCTCCAGACAAATTGTACAAACCATTTATGTATTTGTAACAAAGAATGTCTAGGGACCTGTACTGGGAGGGTTTGGAAAAGATCTAGTAGTCGGGGTAAAATATTTATTTTTAAGGCGGCTATTCTATCCAACCATGATATAATAAAACCCCACCACCGCAGGAGATCTTGTTTAATAGTTCTAAACAGTGGGCCAAAATATGCTGTATATATCGTATTATAATGGTTTGTTATATACACCCCATAGCATTTAATTTTAAGGGAGTGCCATGTGAATTTATAATTAAGTTGCAAGAGATTTAAAGTTGATGTGGGAACATTAATCACTACCGCCTCTGTTTTGGTAACATTTATTTTATAGCCTGATAGTGTACCGTAGGTGTCTAGTATCTGAAGTAGAATGGGGAGCGACGTGTGTGGTGAGGTCAGAGTAAAAAGGACATCGTCTGCATACAAAGACATCTTATATGTGTCCATGTCCAGGGATAAACCTTTTATATCTATCTTTATTAAGACGTATAAATGCTGCTAATGGTTCAATAACCAATGCAAAGATCAGGGGCGACAGAGGGCACCCCTGTCTTGTTCCATTGGTTATAGGTAGGAGATTAGATGGAACCTCATTTACGGAAACTTTAGCCGATGGAGAAGAGTGTAAGGCCTGAATACCACATAGGAAGTCTCCCTCTAGTCCAAATGCCTGTAGAGTTGGGAGCATGAAAGGCCAGCTAATCCGATCAAATGCTTTCTTGAATCACGTTTTTAATTAGACCATGCAGATGGTAAGGTGAGGATATGGAGACAACCGCACAAAATCATAGCTCCTTCTTACATTATGCTGGTAATTGGGGAGGTGCACATCACGGTAGGTGGTGTTTGGTGATTGCTGGATTTGATGGGGTGAGGGGAGTTATCTGGACTTATGTTCTGCTGTGCAGGGGGGGGTTTGAAGCTGGGAGATCAAGGTGCAGGGATGGTGCCAGGTGTGTTGCTGTCATCCGCACCTCACGCTCACCGCAGCTGATGACTGAGAAGTATTAGGCAGACACTGCTGGTCAGTTCTGTTGAGGAAAACAGGTTTGATTTTTACCATTTTAGAAATTTTTGCACCATTTTTCAGTGTGTGTGGGAGCAATCAGCTGATAATTACTTGCTCCCACACACTAGACAGATTATCATCCAATCGGCCAAGTAGTTGGCTGTTTGGAACAAAATCTTCCTGGTGTATGGCCAGCATTAGGAGTTGCTGGGCAGGGGTATACACAGACCTGTTCAGTGAAACTTGACTCCCTGCCGTACTAGTTGATAAGGTCACCTAAAGGTTAGCCCTGTCATAGCAGAATGCTATACACGCTGCTGTAATGTATTGTGTATGTTAAAATATATATATATATATATATATATATATATATATATATATATATACTTTGACACATCAGGCCATAATCTATGCTACACCAATGTACATCTCTTCACTTATATTGATCTACATCTCTCATTCATAAGCTTTATTTGCTTCCACTCTCGATTTCAGCACTATTTTCAGGCTGCACCCACTCGTGCACAATAAAGTTTTTTTTTTTTTTTTTAATTAAGTGGTTTTTTTATAGCTTTTTTCAGACACATAGAAATTCCCAACAGAGACAAAAAGAACAAATATCATATAGGAATAAGCAATATTTTGAGTGTACATAGGATAATATATGTATAGAGAAAAGTTAGAAAGTACTGACTCCCTTTACCACTATAAATGAAACGTATTTCCCGAAGGCGCCATCCGTGCATATATATAACAGGAGATAATGAAGCACAGTTACAGGGTAATAATTTTGAATGATCCTACAACCCCATTAAGGAGAAACATATTATAAAATAATCATTTGTCAGAAACTCTATCCTAAACCCGCTAATTCTAATAAAGTAAACCACCCAGAAAACCCAAAGCAAACCTCCCAGATAACCCCCCCCCCCCCCCCCCACACACACACACACACACCCCCCCCGGTACAACCCACCCCCAACTAAGGCGCAATAAAGTCTCTTTTAGTCTCCAAACCTCCAAGCGCTCCATGAAATTCCAGAACTGCCCACATAATCTTAATAAACCCTTTCTATAAAATGATATTCCCAGTTTACAGTCCAAACATATCCTCATATTTTCTCTTTCTCCTGTTCCCAGGCCAACGTCGCTGGTTAACAGTATCTTACAGCCTACCAAGGACCTTTTGTAACATGGGGTACCATTATGCAATAGATAACTATCCTTGTGTATCAATACCCATTTCCCTATAGATTGTAAGCTTGAAAGCAGGGCCTTTCTACCATTTGACTATCTGTAACTAAAAGCAACAAGAAGAAGGAAGTGGCCCTGGTTTGATGAAAGTTTATACAAATATTTAATAACAGTTAAAAAATCATATCATACAATTGTGTAACAATAAATGATGAAATTTTTTTTTTAAATGGTGAATATGTATTAGAAGTCTGGACCGGGCTACTGAGGGAGTAGGACAAATGGAATGTTCAGTCTCTGCAGGTCAGAGGTGTAACTGATAAGGGAAGTGAGTCAGGTTGCCCACTAGGTTGATAGTTACCACAAGTTGTTATGGTTGATCCAATCCCGAAGGCAATGATACAGAGATGTCCTCAGATATGGTGCGGCAGTGGGGCCACAAGTGGCGATGACCCAGTAGATGTAGAGAATGGCTGGATAATGAGACAGACAGGGGTTTCCCACATCGCTAGAGGTTCCAATCTTAGGGATGGTATGTGACAGGTGTCCTCAAGGTTGTTGAGGCTGTGTGACCAAGATATAGGTGGTTTCAGATGGTCATTACCAACCTTGATTCCTGTGTTGGTGCAAATTAAGCGTGGTAACTGGAGAGGTAGCCAGCAACTGCAGAGGGAGGGGGAAACAATTCCCAATGCAGTGAGGGAAGTGGGAGACCAAATGGCTGAGAAGGTCCAGGTGGTAGGTGTCCAGTAAGGACAAACTGGTCCAGTCCAGAGAATACTGTGAACGCTTTTCACTGCTTAGAAGGATGCAGCTTTTTCAAAGACTATCTGTAACTACCCAGTTTGTAGTCTCCCTATATCCAATTGTAAAGTTCCATGGAAGTTGCTTAACTATATAAGAAACTGTCAATAAACAAATAATATTAATGAAGTTATACTGACAACCTCTTTGTTGTACTTTCTCTGAAGGTTTATGTTCTACCTCCAATGATTGTGGTATCTGTGGAACGAAGACTGCCACTGTATTGTGTTCTCTCTGTAATGACAAATTATGTGTGGCATGTGATCAGCGGGTACACTCTCACCCCAATCGTTGGAATCACCAGCGCTCCCCCTTTGGAGCCACTTATAGGTACATTCCATTTGTTTCATGTTTGTATAATTCCTTGAATAGAATGCTCGCAGTTGACCTATAATTTGACTGACTATATCTTCCTTATTGATTTCTCCATCAAGCCCCAAGGAAGACCTTACGTCACACCTCTCTGCTCGCCCACCATGGCATTGTATGACTTGCCACACTTTAAACAGAGGAGGTTCAGTGCTGTGTGTGGGTTGTGACCGTCCCCGCGGCTGTACCAACAATATGTCTAACTTGTCATTAGAGGCTTCCTTGCAGAAGGACACATGGGAATGTCAGGCTTGCACTTTTCAGAACACCTCCAATGCTGTGTTGTGTGAAATCTGTGACCGACCTCGACTAGCCAGAAAACCATCTAGAGAAAGCCATGAGTCTGCTGCTCTCTCCTCAAAAGATTGCAGGAATATGGACAGCTGCAAGACTGGAGTCATTCCTGGTAAAAGTAGCCTCACATGTTTGGCAGGGAAAGAGACTCGCAAGCAAGTTGAGCTTGGTGCTGGTGATTTTCAAGACAAAAACACCTTTGAGGGAGCACAAAAACCTTGGACCCACCCTGGAGGAGATAACCATGCATGTACTTCTTTACCAAAGAAAGAGAATTTACAGGGTGCTGACATCTTTGAAACACTCGGCAACGAATCGGTCATGAACACTTGGAGAAATAGCTTAACTGATCTAGTGGATCCACTAATAGTAGACCAAGAACATGAAGTGAAAATGAGTAGACCAGAGGTAATGTATGACAAAACATCAAGGTTGTAATATTGTTTTTACATGCATTATTGCTTTGTCTGACGATTGTCATGTAAACCCAGGTTTGGCAGTGTTCCCATTGCACTTATAAAAACACACATAGTGGACGTGTCTGTGAGATGTGTGACCGGACTACAGAGCGAGCAGTTGCAACAGAAGGGAACAACACGCAGGACAAACCAGGACATTTGAAATCTAAAGAGGAAATAAGGCAGAAGCAATTGAAAGAAGATGGAGCAAAAATTGTGGCACTGATTAAGGTGGGCCCAAAAAGTAACATTGATCATTGGAAATTGCACTTTATGTTCTTTGTGTATTGCACACATACAGTATATTTAGTATTTCTGATTCAAGGAAAGTCTGGTGTAGATAGTAAAGACCCCGGTTGTTGTGAATTTGACACTGCACTGTACTTTTTCTTTTAAACAATACTTGGATATTTATTTTAATTATTAAACTGTGGTCAATAAATTTGCGTAATGACTTCCTTTATCTGCTTTAGGGGGCAAATACAGAGGGTTCTATTTCCTTGGAGACTGGACACTGAAACAGAATTAACACAAATTCTATCTTATAGCATACTACATACCACTTCCACCATTATTTTTTTGTATAGTATCGTGCGTATAATGTTGGTACAAGGCCTTATGTCATTACTTACATTATTATAATGAACTTCCCGATCATGTGGCAGTGTGTTGTGTGCTGTTAAATTATTATTATTTTTTTTTTTTCAAGGTATAACCATTTGACTGGTGTTTTTATTTTTTTTCTATGAAATGGGCCCCAAACATGTTGCATATTATATACAGTACATATGTATGTATATGTATTAAAGTTAAGTATTAAATATGTTTTCATAATAATTTTTTTTCCAATAAATGTTTTTTATTGAAGCATTTGTGTAATAAAGCAAACAATACAGCAAAACAATAGCAAAATATATATATATATGTATTTACCTCTCCAGGTGAGGGAAATAATGTAACCAGCACACACGTTTCAAGTGAAGCAAAAAAAATTGTATTGAGAGGTTTACAGCATAGTTATTAATCAGTAGTACAGCTGCTGACCCGACAGCCGTTTCAACTGGCAATAGTTGTCAGGGGCCTGGTTTCTCATCTCATTAACATTACCCCGCCAACTAGTCATTGCAGATCCCCATTGGAGTAGCCTATCTCTCCCAGTGAAAGAAGTTTGCCGAAAGTTGTCCTGTATCTTTTTTTTTTTTTTATTATGGGTATGTCATCCAATCCATCTCCAGTGCAAGTAGTGCCCTCATTTCTATTACCATCCCACATAAACTGCGTATGTCATAGTGGACTGATGCAACGTCCTTCCTTCTACAGCTTCTCTCTGTACATGCAGAGATCAGTCAAATGGTGCTGTGGGGAGGAACGAAGTCCTGTAATTTTTGTCCTTGACACTCGACTGTGATTAAGTGAAGACAATAATTAAGGACACTATAGACAGGAGTTTTTTCCTTACTCAAAATAAATTTAAGGGATTTAACTCTTGCTACGTGTGCTCCTTTTTCTCCTTGTGCGTTGAACACACATGAAACCGATTCCTTGGTAAACAGATCAGACTTTGAGGGAGCTAGACCAAGATGTAGCTATGTTAGACTTCCCCCCCCAAAAAGGACACAATGCTGACAGTGGTAAGTGCAGACCAAGGGCCTGTAACTTTCTGTCTGGCACTTTTTCTCTATATGACCATAAAAGGTTCTGAAAATCTATTGCCTTGGGGTGCAGTCCTTGGCCTGGCCGGTCCTGGAAAATGGGGACAACACATCCCCGTTTCTGTAAATGCTGACTGCCCCTGTCTCTTCCCTTGAATGCCTCTGTCTGTCAATCAGGCAGATGCTTCGCTATTCTCCGCTGTGATCCCAGGACCAATTCTACACAAGCACAGATTGGGTCCTGCACGTACGCAATTCCCAACAATCGGAGAAACGTGGGTTGGATCTTGTATGCGATCCATCCTGAATTGGCCCCTGCATCTGAATCAGCCTATTACTGTTCTATTATACTTTTTTTATTCTTTCATATTTTGTCTCTGTCTCTCAGGAAGGGGAAGCATGTGGTGTTTCTCCAGAAGAGGTGTACAGTGCGATACAGTACTCTGGTACAGAAGTGCCTCTATCGTGGCTGCAGTCTGAACTCCCTTATGTGTTGGAACGAGTGATTGACGCAGCATCAAAGAAAGCAGGACATGAACTGGGTGCATTCACAGCAGAGGAAGCTCATAGTGCATGGGTTTCTGGTGGTGGCGATATTGAGGATGCAGTGAATTTGTGTATTATACAACGAAGACACAAGGTATAAAAGAGAAATATATTGCTAAAATGATTACTAATAAAAGGTTGGAAATTCATCGGAACATTGAGTGATACCTCATAACCTTATCTTGCACTCAGTATATATAAATATAATAAATATTAATTACAGTGTCTTATGTAGCGCAGCAGATTCCGTTGCGCTTTACAATAGTAGACAGTGATAAAACAAACTGGGTAACAACAGACAGACTTGGAGGTAGGAGGGCCCTGCTGCAAGCTTACAATCTATAGGGATATAGGAGGGAAACACAAGGACAGGCACCAGTAATAGCATAGCAGTCCCACCAAGTTACAAGTCCAGAAGGGAAGCTATATAATACATAAGTGCCTCGGAGGGTTATGCATGTAGAACTTAAATATGATAGGCTTGCCTGAAGAGGTGAGTTTTCAGGGAACGCTTGAAAGTTTGGAGGCTAGCAGAGAGTCTTATTGTGTGTGGAAGGGAATTCCATAGGATGGGAGCAGCCCAATGAAAGTCCTGTAATAGTGAATGGGAGCTAGTGATCCGTGCAGAAGAGACGCAGATCTTGTGCAGAGCAGAGTGGTCGAGATGGGAGATATTTTGTGATAAGTAAAGCGATATATGCTGGTGCAGTATGGTTAATAGCTTTATATGCGAGTAGAAGTATTTTATATTGACTACGGTAAGATATAGTCATCACCTCTGAGGTGACGTACCGCCAGTGACAACTAGAGGACACACGATGGACCAAATTACTCCTTAATAGAAAGTGAAAGCAAAATTATGCATTTCATACTTGATGGATATGGAGAGAGGGAGCCGTGGAGATAGGAGTAGACTCAGCTGTTATTTTGACAGGCTTTTAACTAGTTGTATTATATTTGTACTAACAATGATTGAGTTAAGTAAACACTTTCTTGTAAGTTGACATTCATTTTGTCTTTTTTTTTTTTTTTTTTTTTTATATATATTGATAACTTATCTGGACATATGCGTATGTATGTGTGTGGCATTACATTTAGCCAAAAACCTCATTCTTTATAAACCAGTAAAGTCTTCACTTTGGCTCTGACTTACAGGTGGAAGAACTATGTGCCCTAGGTTTTCTTGATCAGGATAATGTGGTTGCTGCCCTTTTTGAGAGTGCTGGGGATGTAGGAAAAGCACTCTGTATATTACAGGCACCCCTTTTGGATCCCTTTCAAAGTCGTGTATGGGAAGATGAGCAAGCAAGCTTGCAGCTGGATTCCAGAGATAGACAAGTGAGTGCAGCAGTAGCGGAGTTGAGTGTGTACGATAGGTGAAAGTTTGCCAGTCTCTGTATTTCAACCGTTTGTGTCTCCACAGGCACTTCTAAGGAGATTACTTGCAGAGTATGCGCTACATAGTTGGGGTCGTGCCGAGCTTGCACTCTCTCTCCTTCAGGAAGGTGAAGGGCGTTATGACCTACAGGATGTTGTGGAAGCAGTGAAAGAGTCACAGGACCGTGATTTTATCAAAAGGATGCTAACCCAGGAATGTGCAGTCTGTGGCTGGGAGCTTCCCCGAAACAAGGTGGTTCCTTCTTCACTTGACATACAGCCATTCTATATCACCCCAATACACTCATAATAATGCCTTACAGTAGCAACGCTTTTCCATTTACACCTGTATTCAACCAAAAATCTAAAACTGGAACAAAATGTAAGATTCAAATGTTCACACTAAAAAAATATATATTTATAATCGATCAGCTACACATGCTTGGTCATCTAGCTTCATTATATAACTATATGTACTATAACTATTTCCACAAGAGACGTCTAACATGACTTTCTGGAGTGGGTGTGGTATGGCGGTCCGGAAATCGGGATCCTGAAGGTCAGTATCCCGACTGCCAGTGCTCCAACAGGTTCTTTTCTCCCTCTATGGGGGTCATGGGCCCCCACAAAGGATAATAGCCCCTGTCTGTCAGGATCCCAACTGTTGGGCATTTGAACAGTTGGGATTCCCGTCGGAGTACTGACCATCGGAATCCAGACTGTCGGGCAGTCTTCCGGCACCCTTCTGGCGCATGCACACCTTAAGTTATTTTGTATTAGTGGTTTAGTATTTGTGTTCCATTCTATGGAAGAGCAAGAAACTAATATTTGTTCAGGGTCAAGTAACTCCATTGGCTTCTGTTTTAATGCCTGATATTTTAGGTTTTTAAACAGAATGATACTATGGTTTTTTAAGTATAAATATTTATAAAATGCTAAATCTAAATTTGAACTCTTGTCCTTTTTTTTATAAACCTTCACATGGTCTTCCACACTTTTCTGGCAATGCTATATATTTACTAGTTAGCTTCTAGGTGGGATTCCTTTGTAGCTTGCAGGTATTTTACATAGAGAGATGATCAAACTTGATTCCACATACCTCTGGTGCAATTGTAGTTGAGCAAGTAACTATTGTACAAATAGAACATACAGTGTAGCCATTTCTGTTATGCACTCCTTTTTCCTTACGGCATAGTTGCAGTCACGCTACTGTACTGTCCTTTGACACTCCTGTCACATATGGTGTTTTTTTGTTTCTTTTTTAGATGCGTTCTCTCACCTCATGTGAGTGCTGTATCTGCCCAGACTGCTTCCGGACGCACTTTACAGTGGCTGTGAAAGAGAAGCACATCAGAGACATGGTGTGTCCAGCATGCGAGGAGCCAGAGATTAGTGATGAGGGTGAACTCTTGCATTATTTTTCTACACTGGACATTTTGGTGAGTCTACTTAAATTGAATCCATTAGTCATGTGCTCTTGGTCAGGCCCAGATTTATACGTTTTATCCTCCATATAAGTTCCTTTTTTGGGATGAGCCATTATGCAATTTACCTTCAAGCTAAACCAACCTTGTTAAAACATGTAAATTTAAATAAATACTAAAGAAACATTTTTAAATGTTTATTCATTATAAATAGCACATTATTAATGTATAAAAAAACGGTACTTATGTACTAACTGGGCTGCCGATTTTGAAATCGGGTCCATCGCATCGCATCGCATCCGACCATATCGCATGCGATGCGATTCGATGCGATGGACCCGATTTTTCCATAGGATTCAATGTTAAAATGGACTGAGTCCATTTTAACATGGAATTCAATGGGAAAAGGGGTCCTTTTCATACCCCTACTATCCAAGTGGGCATGGAGTTGGATATAAACCTGTGGCAAGCGTAGCGAGCCACCGAGCACGAAGAGTGGCGAGCGGACACAGAATACCGTCTGCTCGCCACGCTTCGTGCTCGGTGGCTCGCTACGCTCGCCACAGGTTTATATCCAACTCCATGCCCACTTGGATAGTAGGGGTATGAAAAGGACCCCTTTTTCCCATTGAATTCCATGTTAAAATGGACTCAGTCCATTTTAACATTGAATCCTATGGAAAAATCGGGTCATCGCATCGCATCGCATGCGATATGGTCTGATGCGATGCGATATCGCATCGCATCTGATTGTATGCCTTAAGTTAAGGCATACAATCAAAAAAATCGGCAGCCCAGATAATGCATAAGTACCTAAAAAACTCTATGTAGCATTTATAATTTTTTGTCAAGAGTTTCACTTCTCCGATTTACATAATAGGGCTTCCTGCTCACTGTCACCGCTCCCCCCCCCCCCCCCCCCCCACACACACACACCAATGTGGCTAAATGCAGCGGGTTCGCTGGATTACCCATGGGTCTCGCTTTTTGGGGAATCCTCGCCGTCATGTGACAGCGAGGATTCCCCCGGAACATTGAATAGGGCGAGGGGGTTATGTATGGCGCATAGTATTACAATATTTAGATAAAATGCATATAACACTCTGGTATGTTGTTCCATGTATGATCACATAATGCAATTTGATGGCAGATAAGAGCCACTCAGCCCATTAGTCTCTCTTTCTTTTTTTTTTAACCTTTGGGTAACTTCAACCGTATTTGATCTTTAGTTCTTTGTAAGGCTATTCAGATGCCTATCCCAAGCATTATTTAATTTGCCTACTGACTTAAGCTGGGTACACATCTAAAGAGTTATCTGTCCTATCTGTCTGGTGGGAACAAAGTTCTGCTAATGTATGGGAGCAAATGACAATAAACCATCTGTTCCAAAACACAAGAACCATTCAGTTCTTGTTAACTCCGATTGCTTTTACATATTTATAACAACAATCGTTTTTTGTCTGATTTTCATTGTTTGGGAGCAAATGGTTGAATGTCCTATGCAGACAGATTGCTCAGATAAATATTTAGGTGTATATCCATCTGTAGCTATTCCACTCACCCAGTACCCTTTGTGTGACCTAGTTTTTCCTTCCAGTTGTGTCCTTCTAGTTTCAGCACATGTGCTCCTGTTCTAATACTTCTTTTCCTTTGAAGAATGTTTCTCTCCTTGACCTTGTTAGACCTGCTAGATGTAAAGCCGCAGTTATTTTAAAGGCAAAAACATTACTGATTTTAAATATTTAGCAGATATGGACTTATTAGACTGTACATGCTATTTGCAATCTGGTGATATATTCAATATATAGGATACACCAAATACTGACTCTATCACCAGATATATTCAGTATTTCAATATTCATGATAAGCCAAATTCCATATTTGGCTTATCCTGAATATTGAATATATCACCAGATTGAAAGATAACATTTTACCTTTGGGTTTAAGGGTGTCTTAGTATGTTTCCATCAGGGTCCTCTTAACAGCAATGAAAGCCCTGGGCAAAACAATATATTGGGGCCCTTACCTACCCATTCATGGGACTAAATAAAATAAAAATCTTAACCCACCCCTCCTGCGGTTCTGCATCGTCTGTCCACATGCTACCATACAGGGAATGGCTGTCAGCACTCTGATTGTTGGATAACTCCAACCATCCATCCATCAGTCAGCAAGCTAACAGTCAATTGCTGTCCGGCTGGAGGCAGGTATAAATATCGCCATCCATCCACCAATCAGCCAGCTGCATTTGATGGAGATTTGATCCCAATGCTTGCTTCAGCGGCAACTGGATTGAAAGCAGAAAGACTTGGCAGGCAATTCTATTCCTGGTTCACTCTCCAGACCGAATGCAGTCCCATGCTGCTCAAAGCATGGTATGGCCGCCGGATCGAAGTGTCTGTATGCCCCATTAGAGTAGCTAGGCAGGAATCTCCCTATACCGCTTTTAAATCAGAGCAGCGACCCGTGTTATTGTCGCTCCAGTCCAGGCCGGGGCTTGATGTAAAAGGGGTTAAAAAAAATAACCCGGGTCCTATTACCCAGTGTCCAACCCAGCAAATGTTCAGGGTCGGACATGGGGCTTTCAACCTCCGGGCCGCAGAGCTCTGAGGTCAGTCCGGAGGTTGGGCAGGGGCTGTGTACAGCCTCCGCTGCTGCCTGCGGTACTATGCAGACAGCAGCGAAGGCTGGGCAGAGGTGTGTGCGGCATCCATTCACCTCATGGACGGAGGCTGGGGGCGCTCGGAGGCTGGGGGCAGCCCAGCAGCTTACCTGGGTGCTGGGCTTGCCCCCAGCGTGTCGGTCGACGGCCGACACGCTGGGCTTACCTGGGTGCTGGGCGTCGCCTTGGGTGCTGGGCTTACCTGGGTGCTGGGCGTCGCCCACCCAGCATAATGCTGGGGGACACTGGTGTAAAAGGGAACAACTGCTGGGTCGCATCCGGGTCCAAAACCCCAGGTGCAACCCAGCAGTTTTGGTGTAAAAGGGGTACAAGAAGCTCCAGAGGCAACAGCCTGGGAAGTAGATGCCCATGGTCCTACCACACCCCTGCTTGAGGCCACTATAATCCAGGGGCTCTAGCATGTCGCCCATTGTGCCTATATGTTAAGATAGTCCTGATTCCAGTTACCCACAAATTGAAGTTTTATTGCACAATATGCATGATACATTTTATAAGTATGCTTATCAATGTGGGATGTTGGTTCACATAGTATCCGGAGCAATTTTTTTTTGTGTGTGTGGAGAGTCATAAAATTCTCTTTTTATTTTGTTCTCTAGTTGCGGGACACTCTGGAGGTGGACGCATATGATTTGTTCCATAAAAAGTTGACGGAGAGAACGCTCATGAAAGATCCAAAGTTTCTTTGGTGCACTCATGTGAGTATAAAATTATCACTTAAAAATCTTAATTTAAATATCTACTCTTTATTATATGATTTTTTCTATTTTTTTTTTTACATTTTTAGTGCTCATTTGGATTTATTTATGAGCGAGATCAGCTAGATGTGAAGTGTCCTCAGTGTTCCTGCAGCTTCTGCAGGAATTGCAAGCGTCCGGTATGTCACTTTGAAATGGTATTGCATGAATTTAATTCAATTAATTTATTTCAAGTATTTTATGCTAACCTTTGACCTTATTGTGATGGCTAAACATATCAGAAAAACATAAAAAACCAAGCTTGGCTTCAATAAATCATTCATCATCCAAACAGAACATAGAAAACATGATGATATGACAAAGCCTAAGGGATGTAATAAACAAAAGGAAAGCGGTTCATATGGGGAGATTACTCTTAGGCTGAACCATAGGACCTTACAGACCTGCTGGGAAGGATGGTTTGACAGACCCATTTTCAGAAGCTTGAAGCCCCCACCAGGCAAATTTGATGTTGCTTGTTAGTCCTTCACAGTTCTCCAGGAAATCAAACTGTTTGCGAATGTTGTCCACAATATCAGCTTGGTTGCAGCAAGCCTTAAGGCCCATACACACTAATGCTGCTTTCACATCGCAAAACCTGCTTAGACCCGGTATTTAAAATGTCTTAAAACGGGTCAGAGCAAGTTAAAACCCCTTTCACACCGCATGTAAATACCGGGGGTGACATTCTATGGGATGCGATTTCCGTTTTTTTGCGGTAATTAGACCACAAAATGGCGATATCGCATTTTCCCATTAAATCGTTAATTTAATGGGATGCGCTAAGGGACTGAAATCGCATGTTATGTGCGTTAAGGTATGCTGATAAAAATTGCGAGATTAATTCACATTTTTATTGCATCCAGATGTTTTCGTATAGAAAAGTATACAAGTCGCTTATTTAATGCAATGCGCATTTGCACATCGCATTTTTTAGGTGCCTAATTATCGCACTTATTTCAGACCAGGGTCTGTTTGGCGAATTAGCCAGAACCCTGCACAGATCGCAATGTTCTGTGCAGGGTTCTGCTGTAAAAAATAAAATAAAGGGTTAAAATAAAAAAAAAAAACGAGCGTGGGGTCCCCCGCCCGAGTATAACCAGCCCCGGGCTCACTGAGCCGGTGCTGGTGACATAAAATCAGGGTCCCCGACAAATAGGGGTCCCCTTGATTTCATGAAACCAGCACCAGGCTCAAGGTCCGGCGCTGGTTCCCAAAATACGGGGGACAAAGTGACTAGGGGTCCCCCCGTATTTTAAGAACCAGCACCGGACACAACCAGCCAGCATGGTAATGCCACAGCCGGGGGAAACTTATTATATAAGCTCCCGCGGCCAAAGCATTAACCCCCTGGCTGGTCAGCATGGGCAGGGGTCCTGGGGAAGTGGGGACCCCCCCAATGAAGGGGTCCCCCCCCCCCTCCAGGACTTACCAGCCCATGCTGATAGTCCGGAGCTGTCCCCGATGCCCCTGGGCGGTGGGCATCGGGCTGATGGCTTGTGTAAAAAAAGAAGTAAAACTATTGTTTTATACTGGCGAACTATGAGTCCCAGCAAGCCTACCCCGCATGCTGGGACTTGGAGAACCACAAGTCCCAGCATGCGGGGCATTAAAGGGCCCGCTGGCACTTGTAGTTCAGCAGTACAAAAAATAGTTAACAAAATCACACTGACACACTGTAAAATAAAAGTTTAATACATACAAAACACACACACACTGATACTTACCTACCTTGAGCCCGTAGGTCGGTCCCTGGGTCCGGGCTCCGGGGCTCCAGGGCAGAAGAGTTCGGTTCCGGGGCCTTGGTCCTGGTTCCGGGGCTGGTCCTGGGGTTCTGGGGCTCCTGGGCTGCAGAATCCGGGGTCCGGAATCCGAGGTAGTCCCCAGGGGTACCTAAGGAAGCAAATCCAACTCACCTGGTCCCCGGCGACGACCTCGGAATCCTCTCCGGTGACAGCGCTGCTCCAATCTGGTATCCGGCTCGCAGGACTTTGACAGGCGCTGAGATGTTTCCTCCTCGGTGTCTCTGCACAGAATGATTTCCTGGCAAATCAGGAGCCGAGAAAGTCGGCTCCTGATTGGCCAGAAATCATTCTGAATACAGACGCCGAGGAAGTAACATCTCAGCGCATCTAGAGCAGAGATGTTTCCTCCTCGGCGTCTCTAGTTAGAATGATTTTTGGCCAATCAGGAGCCGACTTTCTCGGCTCCTGATTGGCCAAGAAATCATTCTGTGCAGAGACGCCGAGGAGGAAACATCTCAGCGCCTGTCAAAGTCCTGCGAGCCGGATACCAGATTGGAGCAGCGCTGTCACCGGAGAGGATTCCGAGGTCGTCGCCGGGGACCAGGTGAGTTGGATTTGCTTCCTTAGGTACCCCTGGGGACTACCTTGGATCCCGGACCCCGGATTCTGCAGCCCAGGATTTGCGGCGATGTGGTGCGCGAATAAAACATGCGCATTTAGCGCATCCCATAGAATGTCACCCCGGGTCTCAAGCAGGTTTGTGGTGTGAAAGCAGCTGGAGAACAGGGGACACAGTAGCTATGAGACAGGCTGCTGGTGTCACCACGGTCAAGCTGAGAGGAGTGCGATAATACAGCAGGCAGCATCAATGGCATGGCTACAGGCAGGTGGCAATACCCGCTCACTACAGATTCCCGATGCACTTATCCCGCACCGTGCATATGTAATAAGTGGGTCCAGCTCATTACATAGGCGTGTATGTAATGAGCGGGTCCCGCTCATTAAATATGCACTGCGCTGGGTCCCCACTCATTAAATATGCACGGAGCGGGACCAATAGTGCTCACTGCTGCCTGGGTACCGTTTCTGACCTGTTCAGACTGAAAAAAAAAACAGTGTCTGAAACGGGTAGGACCCTGCTTTTTTACCGGTTTAAAATACCGGTAATTCCAAAAGGGTAAATCACTCTGGACCTTTCAGATAGCACATATTACCGCTTTGAAACGGTAAAAAAAAATGGCAAAATACCATGCCAGCAATGTATATATATATATATATATATTGCCAGTATGTGCCAGCAATGTATATATTGTCAGTTAATCAATATACATTGGTGGGCAGGGGGGACCAGTAATATATATATATTACTGGCTAATATTAATGTGAATATACATTGGTGGCCAGTTTGTGTACTGCTGCTGCGGCGGCAGGGGAGCTGGAGCCACCACAGACAGGGGAGATGGGGCTGCTGCGGCTTCTCCCTGCTCCGTGTGGCATGTGACATGTACGGAGCAGGGAGAGGGAGAGGAGGTGCTGCGGACAGACAGAGGGGCAGCGACTTTTCCTCCCTGCTCCGTGCGGTGTGAGTATGCGGAGCAGGGGGAGGTAGCAGCAGTGCAGGGGGAGGGAGAAGGGTAGGCAGCAGGGAGTCGGGCTGAAAGTGGCTAGTCTTTCAGCCCGGCAGCGGGCGTACACACAACGATGATGGCCGATAAACCAGCCATCATTGCTGGCATGCTGGAAAAAACAGCAGACGGGAGACTTTGCTAGTGATGATGCCGGAACACACACATTATCACTAATCTGCCATCGCTGGCTTATACACACTGGGCGATTTTCAGCTGAAAATCGCTCAGAACGGCCAAAATGAACGATTTTCAGCTGAAAATCATGTGTATGGGCCTTTACATTTATTACATGTTGTATATTTGCCACATTAATCTATTTATCAGTTTACTGATCTCTGGGCACAATCAGTGAGGTATAGGTCAATGGCGTTCTATGTAATGTGGAAATAAGATAAATGATCGCATCGGTCTGACATTGGAAGTTGAAGTCAAATTGAGTGATTTAGAGATTGTGCTGCTGATTTTATTTGCTTGGATCCACTTTAACTTTGAGATTATGGAGTAAAGCTTTAGGATAAAGCACACAAACATTGGATTTACACGCACAAGGTTATCTTTAGTGGTTTGGTCCCATCATCACGCTTAAATATACAATACTATGGGTTCATGGGATCAAGCAAAGAGCAGAGGGTATGATCATTAGAATGAATCTGACACCTAGCATTGTACATCATTTGTTTGGGTCACCATGTATAAAAAAAGTGATGGACACTAACTAGCCAGAACTATGTAATGCCAACTAATCTGCAGAGGTGTCTGGGCAAAAAGCTTCAACAGGAAAGAAAGCTGTTTGTGCCTGGTAACTTTACAATTATTGTTTGAGGTCTACAAAACAAAGGTGGTTTAAATCATCACATCGGTATCCTATAGAGAGGAGCTCCTTTTTTTTTTTTTCCAGTTGATCTCTATAGGGTTAATTAGCAATATACAACTGGGTTTTCTACCACTGTACAGATAAGTCAATATGTACATAGAGAAGAAAAATGTGGTACACCAAAGGAAAAATATAAATACATTTTATTAGTATAGTATATAAAAGCTGCGAAGTATAAAAGACAAACAAGTATGTGAGGAAAAAAATGTAGAAGTGCTAAAAATGCTAAGGGCAGGATACCAGTGCACCAATTTGCTGCACAATAAACAGTAAAGGTTATAATTCACTGAGCGTCCTATACTCTGGGTAACACTATATACTGTACAATAAAGTTCCTCATAAAACATTCGTAAATAGTGTTCACACCAGGCACTATTCAGCCGACAGTATCTATAATGTATAATAGTAACGGGCAATCCTGTTTGAAAGAATGTAAAGTGATCAATGGACATTTGAAAAATAAATTGATAGAAAGATGTCGCACTGTATATTAGCATGAACTAAACAGCTTTATGGGAACTGTGAGTCATTTTGGTAACCCCATAATAGATCAGATCATGTAATGGTGGTATACGGCGGCTGCAAATGGAATAACGGTCTAATTGATAGGATCCAGTAACACATGTGAGAGATCTTAATTTAACCCTATGTGGGAGGTATCCACCTAATTGATATGATATAGCTGCCCTATGCTGCTGACAAGACTGATCGGATCCAGTAAGCTAGATCAGCTACAGTAAGTTACAATCAGGGGGGAAAGCCTCTGTCCCTCTGCCCTTAGAAGGGTGGGGTGAGAGGCACTGTGACAAGTGAAAATAACAGATCATATAATTGTAATAGTAAGTAAGGTATGCAGCGTGCACTAGTAACGCCTACACACACACGCACGCACACACACACACACACACACACAGCCGGAGCACGCTTGACAATTAGCCATAACAAAGCTGCACTGAGAAGTACTGGCAATACGGAATAATATGCATTGGGATTGAATCTACACCTATGACCTAAGAGGGTGCCGGACAGTTTCCCGACAGTCATTACCCCGACGTCGGGATCCCGACAGTCATTACCCCGGGGTCCCTATGGCCATCAGCTATTCTCCCTTGTGGGGGTCCTCGCTACGCTCGCCACCGTGCCCGCAAGGTACTTTGTTGCGCTCGCCCCGATCAGTCGGGATCATATACCACACCTATGACCTAAGAGACATAACTAGTTGGTAACATGCAGCTCACATGTAGATGAAGTTCAGTGAGGGCATGATCACACAAATTTGGGCGATAAAGAGCTGTCTGTAACCTAAAATGCAGCTGCTTGAAGGTGTATCATTTGCACTTGCTTTAGGTGCAGCTGCATTGTGCTCTGAAGCTGACTAAACTTACACATGTTACACATATAGGGCGGGCGCATCACAGGAAAGGTACAATTCTTCCAACTCCAGCCTCTTTCTGTTTCTGGGATATGGGCAACAGGCCGACATGCATTGGGTGGACCGCTGAAGGCTGCAGGGCTAAAATAGTTCAACATGGTTAAGATGGACCGGGTCAAAGTTAACACCAGCGTTAGGTCGACAATGGGATTGTTGACATGAATTTTTGTCACATTTTTTTTAGCCGACATGTGCTGACCGGAGGTGTTTTTAATAGCATATCAACCACTATGGCGTGGTGGGGGAATAAAATAGCGCGCCGAGCACAACATAATGAGCCATGCTAAGGAACGCAGTACACTTACACAGTATCCATACTATGTTGACATTTGGGACAAAAAAACTTGAAAAACGAATGGTTTTTACTGTCGACCTTCCTATTGTCGACCTAATGCTTGTGTCAACCTTCAGACCCTGTCAAACTTAGCCATGTTGACCTATTCAGGTGTCTATCTAAGCCCTGTTGATCTTCAGTGGTCGACCCAATGCATGTCAACCTAAATAGGGTCGACCCATATTGCTGATGTTGCTATGGGCAACCAATCAGATTCTATCTATTATCTTCTAGAAGGTGCTAAATAACGAAGTAGATTCTGATTGGTTGCTATGGGCAACATCCCATCTTCAATAGAACTCCCATCTTCATAAATAAACCTTTTAGGTCTTTTGCATTTCTCTAATACGCTGCATCCCACCATAAAGTGTTGTTAAACAAAGATATCTATTCATAAACCTTTGTCGTCTTACAAAATAATTTCTTACTGCCATATTTTATTGTCTAAAAATAACTTACAGCAGCAATATATACTAAGTGCATTTTTCATTTCAAATTTCTATTCTCTGCATAAAAAAAACTCCTACCACCATTCACTATCAGAATGCTAGGATTACAAACAGTTCTTCTATGTTATTAAAAAAGGCAAACTGCTATCAGCAGTGGGACAAGACTGCTGTAGATGGTTTGAGCAATGCCAGAGCTCCGTGTTCTGGTGGATCCTTGTCCAGGCCCTGAGGAATCTGTGGAATGTGATGTGGAGTTCCTGGATATGGGTGAAAGGAAGGGTTACATTTTTTCATTTTTCTCCCCGCACTACCACAAGGGAGCACAAAATGGAACAATTATTTTATTTACAGTTTCTGATATAGTGTAGCAGATTCCGTTGCGCTTTACAATTGTAGACAGTGATAAAACAAACTGGGCAACAACAGACAGACTTGGAGGTAAGAGAGCCCTGCTGTAAGCTTACAATTTATAGGGACAATTCACTTGTTGCTCTGTTCGGGTGTCAATTAGCCGCTGGAGAGAGATTTCTTCTTGCTGCCTCCAATGGCATTGATGGGATTAGCTACTTTTGTGGCTAAACCTAGTCTATATGGGTGATAAAAAGTAATGGGGGCCCAATCAGGGAAATTACTTAATTTCTCTAATGGGCACCCATTACTTTGGGCAACCTAAAATAAAATTAAATAGCCCCCAAAGAGTGTTGTCATTGTAATAAAACTCTCTTAATTTAGTCTTATTTCAGTTTCTTTCATTTATTCTGTGGCTCCATATCTAGGCACAGCATTTCATGGACGTCCAAATGAAAACGCTGGGAGCTCTCATGGGAATGTGGACAGGACGCCGTGTGGTGAGGCGGGCGCCACATGAGCCACCCGCCCTGTCTTCGTCCTGGTGCTCACAAATATAGGTTAGTCTCCACTGACTTATATTTGCGAGCCAAGGAGAAATCATTTGATGGTTGTCAACCATCAAATGATTTCTTCTGCTGTGGGCACATACGAGGGGATGTGTTTCATAACACATCTCCTTGCATGGTTGCGAGTGGATACGGCGGCGGGAAGGGGGCGTTTTTTCAGCAGGGTGGGCCCTCTGAGACTCTGTAAGTTGCGATCTTTGCAGTTTACCGAGTCAACCAGAATCAGGCCCCTCTTTTCTTTGAGGGATAAATTAAATTTGTCTTCCTGTCCAACTCACTGCCATGACTAAATGCCCTGCTGTTTGTTGGCTCTTTTCTCTTCGTCTTCATTCACGCAGTGGGAGGAGCAGCACCGCACACTAAGTTGTGAAGATTTCCAGAATTGGAAGAGAGAAAATGATGCGGAGTACCAGGCACAGGGACTGGCTGTATACCTGCAGGAAAACGGGATAAGTGCGTATTCTACATAATCGCTAGTTTTACTTTATAAATGCTGCAATTTATATATGAATGTGTATATATCTCCTCAGCCTGTCCGCACTGCAAGTTCTCTTACGCCCTGGCAAGAGGGGGTTGTATGCACTTTATTTGCTCTCAGTGCCGGCACCAGTTCTGCAGCGGATGCTACAACACCTTCCACCCCAAAAATGTGAGTAGTTTATGCCTTTATGGCAAAAAAAAAAGTACTTGTTTCCTAGCACGGCCACACCGATTTACATCGGGGTGGTCGTGTCGGAAAAATCGGGTCGATCGCATCGCATGCGATTTGGTCGCATGCGACGCGACCGACCGATTTTCGACCCGATTTTTTTATTGAATGAAATGTAAATCGGGTCCCTGGGACCCGATTTTACATTGGATTCAATGTAAAATATTCCCAACCCCCCCAAATTTAACGGCGTACACCCCACCCCACGATAGACGCCAACCCGAAGCGTGGCGAGCGTAGCGAGCCCGCGAGGGGCGGTGGTGCGCGTCCTCCGACCTTTTCATTCCCCTACTATCCACGTCGGCGTGGAGTTGAGAATAGAATAGTGTGGCGAGCGGACGCGTATACCTGTGAAGTTATACGCGGCCCCTCGCGGGGCTCACTGCGCTCGCCACGCTTTGGGCTCGGTGGCTCGCTGCGCTCGCCACACTATTCTATTCTCAACTCCACGCCGACGTGGATAGTAGGGGAATGAAAAGGTCGGAGGACGCGCACCGCCGCCCCTCGCGGGCTCGCTGCGCTCGCCACGCTTCGGGTTGGCGTCTATCGTGGGGTGACGACGGGGACATCTATAATGTGAAATGGGTCATATTGGCCCATTTCACATTTTTCACATTTTCTCACGATTTCAATGTTAAAAAATATTTTAACATTGAAGCCTATGGAAAAATCGGGGGCATCGCGTCGGGACCAATGTTAATGGTCCCGACCGACGCGATGCCCCCGATATTTTACCTTTCCCGACACGATTTCAATGTTAAAATATTTTTTAACATTGAAGCCTATGGAAATATCGGGGGCATCGCGTCGGTCGCGTCGGGACCAATGTTAATGGTCCCGACCGACGCGATGCCCCCGATATTGTGTCCTAGCCGGCAAAATGGACCTGATTTCAAAGGAAATCGGGTCCATCGTATGGATCGTGTACCTTAACTTAAAGGTACACGATCCATAAGATTGTGGCCGTGCTAGGAAACAAGTACCAAAAAAAAAAATCGGTGAGAAAAGATTGTCGTAGTAAGTGATTAACATCACAGGGGTTTTGCTGTATATTTAAGTAAGTCAAATTGTCATCAAATCAAAGAACGCCAACACTCTGAAGTCACTTTCCAGTGTATATTGTTTTTCTCTCAGAAGTGCACAGTCCCTACCTGTACAGTGAGGATGTCTCTCCATGCTCATCATCCTAGAGATTGTTTGTTCTACCTACGAGATTGGGAGGTGCCTCGTCTGAAAAAACTTCTCAAGGTGAGCAAATATTTGTATATCTCTAGCAATTCCTAACTTCTCCTTCACTCCTTATTCACGTTCGTTTTCACAAGCCCAGAGAAAGCACGGAGTGGCGGAGGAATCCAGCTCATGCCCAAATTGCAAAGCAGTACCGCCCACTTTTGCACATAATGTTTGGTACTATACTAAAATGAAGTGTTTCTGTTGCATAATTGACTCTTTCATTAGACAATTGATGGGCACATTCCTTTTACATTTCTCTCTCAGATGTTGCCAATCTAAGGGTTAAGAATTTAGCTATGCCATTCTTATCTAGATTATATGTCAAAGTCTCAATCTACCCTCATAATGCAAGTGTTTGAAAATACATCTTGGTCTATGCGATGTAACTTGGCTTGAACATCATTGATGTCACATTGAATGTCATAAGGAATCACTAATACACAGCACAGGCTGTGGTGCCCCATGCTTTCTTCTTTTCATTTCTTCCATTTCTCTCCATTTCTTTTTCTTCTATTGTTCTATACTGGGTTATCTGTCCCCGGGAATTCATCCTTCCTTTATTTTTGTTACTGATACTTTTCCATAGGAATGTTTGGAAAACAAAAACTATTTAATTACAGCAACAAAATACCTGTTTTACCAGAAATACTACACAACGAATACTAACACAAATATTTGGCCATCACGGACGGTGTAATGGTAAGCATTACTGCCTCACAGCACGGAGGTCATGGAATCGATACCCACCATGGCCCTAACTGTGCAGAGTTTGTAAACTCCCCGTGTTTGCGTGGGTTTACTCCGGTTTCCTCCCACAATCCAAAAATATACTGGTAGGTCAATTGGCTCATTACATGTGATAGGGAATATAGGCCCTTATTCTGATCGGTGCGGCCGGATCCGAATATGCGGCCAGGACCGTGCGTGCGAAACCCCGTCTTCCATACGGATCGCCAACTCCGTCCGTACGCGGTAAGAAGCTGGCCGTACGGACCGCACGTGTATTTTTCATGGATTACGCCTCCTCCATCTCAGGGAACCTCCCCCATCATTCGATGGTCGCAGAACATCGAATGCAGGACCGAATGGTCCACCAGCTCCCGCAACCTCAGACCACACGGACATTTTTCCGTGCAAAAGCAGGGATCTGGGCGGGCAGCTGACATCCGGCGATGTCATATGTCCGCCCCTTACACGTGCGTCACGGCCGCATTACCATGCGTACGCCCAGCGTTTGCATGGGAACGCCCATGAAACGCGGGGCGTATGCATATGGTAATGAGCCCAAATAGCCTTTCACGCACCTCTCCACCCCCTGTTCGGAGTGTTCACATTTCATGCGGGATTTGGCCGTACGCCCCGCTCGCACATGCGCAGAGACGCCTCTGCACATGCGCAGACACAAAACATCGGCGGACCGAACGCACGCGGATATTACCGCACCAACCAGAATAAGGGCCATAGATTGTAAGCTCCACTGGGGAAAGACTCATGTGAATGTTCAACTATACTCAGTAAAGCGCTGCAGAATATGTAAGCACTATATAAGAAACTGTTAATAAATAAATACTAAATGTTTTGATCCCCTTTATCTATATTCTCAGTATTACTCTTTGAGATTCCACTGGTGGAAGTGACATTTGTTTTGTGTTTCTGTCAGATGTCTAATGTGAAGTTTAACACAGATCCCCCTGCTGGCACGCAAGCTGGTCCTGGAGGTAAGCTGGCATGGACTAGCTAGGTACACAATAACTGTTGTTTCCTGCCCAATTGGAATGACTAATAAGGCATATTGCTCAGTGTGTGCCGGATTTGGACACTATGTATTGTTTTTCTGGCCTGTAAGCTTGTTTTTGGCTTAGAGCCAAAGCCTCACAGGTTGTCTGACTACATTTGTGGTAACTGGGAAGGGCCAAAAAAAGAGCGGCTCCCAAAATGACTCCCGTTTATTGGAAATCTTTATTCTATTTTTAAAGGCATTGTTTGGTAATATCAAGGAAGTATTCTTCTTCCTTGTTTCGTAATTAATGATCTAATTATACTGTGCAAATGGTTTTTCATTTCTTTTTAAATGGGAACATGTGTGCATTTTACTGTTGCATTAACCCCTAATGGTATACAGTCTTCATCGCTTGTTTGCCCATGCGTTCCTCAGGTTTATAGCCAATCACATCAAGAGAATTTTCACAGCGACAGTTTATTTCACTGAGCCTGCTGATTTTACCGCATCTCGGCGCTTGCTGCTGTAAACCCCTTGAGTGCCAATATTGCTGTGAGATCCTCAAACTATCTGCTAAAAATGCCAGCGCCGCTCACAGCGCCTGTTCTATTTTTGGATGCAATATTTAACTAGTCTTCAATTAACTGACTTGGCTGCATTTGTATTTATTTATACTAAAAGAACAGTTGCTGTGAGCGACGCTGGCATTTTTCGCGGATATTTTGAGGATCTCTCACAGCAACATTGGCACTCAAAGGTTTAACACATCAAATTATTAAATACTCCACCATAAGAAGCGTTTTCTCTTTTCTAGGTGGATGTCGTGTGATGGAGCAAAAAGAAAGTATTGATGGAATGAGAGATGAGGCCTGTGGAAAACAGACAGCCCTTGGATATGCTGGGTTGTGTGAGTGAGTGTCGCACTACACTTCTTTTCATTTTAATGTGGACGCATTTCTGCACACTGCGCATGTGCCGTGGCACACATAACCATGACCTATTTTCTGTTGGATCTTCCCATTTATGGGAGTCAACTTGGTGCATACACAGAAAAAAAACATGTCATGGGAGGTAGTGAATGTAGTTAGAATTGCAACAGGGGTCTAATTCAGACCTGATCTCAGGGCATATTTTGTTTGCAAATGGTCAAAACCATGTGCACTGCAGGTAGGCCAAATGTAACGTGCAGAGAGAGTTACATTTGGAGGAGTCATTTCCTTTCTGTGCATGGTAAATACTGGCGGCTTTATTTTTACACTTCAATTTAGATTTCAGTTTCTACCTAGTAAGGAGTAGGTGTAGAAATTTGTCCTCATGCACAGAGTGCTCTACACCAAGGTTGGCCAAACCTATCCTCAAGATCTACCAACAGTTCATGTTTTTCAGGCAACCTGTAGATTATAGTACAGCAGGTTTGAAAATGTAACAGTAAGTAATGACTACAGCTGTGCAGCAGCTAGGTGATTTGGAAAACGTGGACTATTGGAAGATCTCGAGAACCGGTTTGGGCATCCGTGCAGCGAAAAAGTGTACTAGAGACTCTGGGGGTTATTCTGATCACTCGGAAAGGTACAATCACTATCTAATGGACAAAACCATATGCACTGCAGGTGGGGCTGATGTAACATGTGCAGAGAGAGTTAGATTGGTCTGTAGTGGGTCTGTGACTGACTTGGCATAAGAATTACGTTTTCAATTCATCTGCAGTCCGAGTTACAGCTGCATTCATACCTGAGCATGACTCAAGCCCAAAATTTTCTTTAGTATGTTTTGGATTTTTGTTTATTTCCTGCAGCACAGTCTACCCTCTTTTCTTCCATTGACAACTTCTTCTTATCTGCTTTTCTTTTCCTGCAAAGATATCTATTCTAACTTATAACCCTGTATGTCTCTATTAAATGTTTGATTTGTACATCTGGCTGGCAAGGAGGTGACTGAGGTGGGACGGTAAATTCATCATTGCATACTGGTACACATGTATTAAAATGTCCCATTAAAAAAATATATTACCAATTAGAAAATATAGCGTACATATATTGTCTCTCCCAGATCTCACTATAAGGAGTACTTGGTAACCCGAATTAATGCACTGTCTCTGGACCCTTGTATGCTTTATGACTTGGAAGAGACTATGACTGTATGTAGACGCTACCTCCTGGCATGTCCCCCCCGGGAGGCCAATGAGGATGATGTCAATTACAGAGAGCGCCTTCTGACAGTAAGTGTCTTTCATTTACCTTGCTAAAAAATACATATATGTGTATATGATGGAATGTTTATGGTTTGAGATTTATTTTCTGTCTAGTTTTGTATTCTCTTTTTGTATTATATGTGCTCCTGTTTAATTGTTTTTTCTCCTCTCTGGTACTCCACTTAGGTGTTGATGTCGGACATCCCACTGAGCTTGAATGTCCAAAGAAACCAGCATTCATAATATCTTTCTCCATTCCCACTCTCCTTTAAAAGCAGTGGAGGATCTTTTGATTATTTAGTCACTGAATAAAAAAAAAATATATATATATATATATATATATATATATATTATGGAGTATAATTGTCATATATTATCATATATCTTCAAAGCTTGTACACCTATACCCAAAGAATAAAATCCATGTATAACTCTACCTCTCACAATGGGTTTGTTAATCAGTAATGTTTATTTTGCTAAAGGATCTATTATTTTTAATATAGTGCATGTACCCGGTGCTGCTTGGGTTATTATTGTACTCCCTCTTTCCTCGTGCTTTTCTTTTTACTCCTCTTTTTCCTCAGCACACCCCTTCCCTTTTTTTCTCTTAGTCTTTCTCTCTCACCCCGTCATCTACCCTTTCGGCCATACACACACAGATTTATCTGCCCAATCTGTCTGGTCGGACTACATACCTGGAAATATCTGGGAGAAAATTACAATAAAAAATTTGCTCCCAAATGCTGGAAAACAGACAATGCTCATTCAGACAAATTGGTTAAATCAATTTCATACAACAACTTTATCCAACTAAGTGCCAGATTCAAAGCAGTGGTCTCCAACCTTTTTCGGGGTGCGAGCTACTCGCGGTAAACTGAACCACCCGAAGAGCTACTAAAATAAAAAAATTAAAAAATCTGCCTAATAACCAAATAATGCCCTTTACACATTATGCAACACACTGTAATGGCCCTGACACACTATGCCGCATACATAACTGCGCGCGCCAAAAATTGGGTGTAGCCACATAGGGTGCATCCAATGAAAATGGGGTTGTGATACACATATGCCCCCAATAGTGCAATGCCATATACACATATGCCCAAATAGTGCCAGATACACATTTGCCCCCAATAGTGCCAGATACACTTATGCTCCCATGGTGCCAGGTATGCCCCCACAGTGCCAGAAAAAGGAATACCCCCACGGTGCCATCTGTGCCCCTATGGTGCCAGGTATGCCCCCACAGTGCCAACAAGTAGTACAGTATGCCTGAACGCAGTGCCAGCAAGCAGTATGCCCCCACAGTGCCATCAACTAGTATGCCCCCACAGTGCCAACAACAAGTATGCCCCCACAGTGCCAACTAGTATGCCCCCACAGTGCCAACAACTAGTACAGTATGCCCAAACTCAGTGGCAGCAAGCAGTATGCCCCCACAGTGCCAACTATTATGCCCCCACAATGCCAACAACTAGTATGCCCCCACAGTGCCAACAAGTAATATGCCCCCACAGTGCCAACAAGTAGTATGCCCCCAGTGCCAGCAAGTAGTACAGTATGCCCCCACAGTGCCAACAAGTAGTATGCCCCCACAGTGCCAACAAGTAGTATGCCCCCACAGTGCCAACAAGTAGTATGCCCCCACAGTGCCAACAAGTAGTATGCCCCCACAGTGCCAACAAGTAGTATGCCCCCACAGTGCCAACAAGTAGTATGCCCCCACAGTGCCAGAAAGTAGTATGCCCCCACAGTGCCAGAAAGTAATATGCCCCCACATTGCCAGCAAGTAGTACAGTATGCCCCCACAGTGCCAACAAGTAATGCCCCCACAGTGCCAACAAGTAATGCCCCCACAGTGCCAACAAGTAATGCCCCCACAGTGCCAACAAGTAGTATGCCCCCAGTGCCAGCAAGTAGTACAGTATGCCCCCACAGTGCCAACAAGTAGTATGCCCCCACAGTGCCAACAAGTAGTATGCCCCCACAGTGCCAACAAGTAGTATGCCCCCACAGTGCCAACAAGTAGTATGCCCCCACAGTGCCAACAAGTAGTATGCCCCCACAGTGCCAACAAGTAGTATGCCCCCACAGTGCCAACAAGTAGTATGCCCCCACAGTGCCAACAAGTAGTATGCCCCCACAGTGCCAACAAGTAGTATGCCCCCACAGTGCCAACAAGTAGTATGCCCGCACAGTGCCAACTAGTATGCCCCCACAGTGCCAGCAAGTAGTACAGTATGCCCCCAGTGCCAGCAAGTAGTACAGTATGCCCCCAGTGCCAACAAGTAGTACAGTATGCCCCCAGTGCCAACAAGTAGTACAGTATGCCCCCAGTGCCAACAAGTAGTACAGTATGCCCCCAGTGCCAACAAGTAGTATGCCCCCAGTGCCAACAAGTAGTATGCCCCCAGTGCCAACAAGTAGTATGCCCCCACAGTTGCAGCAAGTGATATGCACACCCATTGTGTCCGGTGTCCTCCTGCAGTGTCAGTGTCTCCGCTGCCGCAGCTTCTCCTCTTTTTGGGGAAGGAGAGCACAGCACAATGTGCGTCTCTCCTTCCCTTCACTTCCTTGTGACTGGGCCGTCCGCCGAAGCTCGCGGGCCGGCTCCTGATTGGCTGCCAGCCTGCGAGCTCTGATTGGCGGATAGGCGGCCAAGTGACAGGGATGCACAGTGAGGGGTAGGAGAGATGCGCAATGCGCTCTCCTCCCCTCCCCTCCGGCTCGTAGGAAGAAAGCAGGCGGCCGCGGCAGGGAGAGACAGGCGGGCGGGCAGCAGAGTGGTCGAGCCACCCGATTCGCTGCCGCGAGCTACCGGTAGCTCGCAAGCGACGGGTTGGCGACCACTGCTCTAAAGTGATAAAATGGAGAGTGATAACCAACCAACCAATCAGCTCCTACCTAACATTTTTCAAACACAGTCTGTGACATGGCAGGTAGGAGCTGATTGGCTGGCTGGTTATCACTCTCCATTTTATCACTTTTGAAGCTTAGAGAATCTGGCCCTAATAGTTTTTGTTTATTTTACAGTGTTTGGGTCAAATTTTTGATTGTCATTTCTCCCATATATTTCCAGGTCTTTGTTCCCACCAGATAGATTGGACAGATAAATCTGTCTGTATGGCCAGCTTTACTCTCTCCCCCGTCATCTGCCCTTTACTCTTTCCCCTGTCTTCTACCCTTTACTCTCTCATCTCCCCTTTACAGTCTTTCCTTTTTGTATTCCCTTTTTTTTTTTCCTATTAATATCTAGAGCTGGCTCTGCCCACTCTTTTGGTGACCCAGACCTTCAACACCATTGCACCCCACCTGCACCCCACGGAGACAGATGAGTAAGCGAGATCAGGAAATGGGGGGACTGTAGAGACAGAGGCCCTAATTTAGAGATGGGCATAGCTAGCACAGAGGTGAGGTGTCTTAAGAAAGACATCCACTGCAGGCTTCTCTGATTGGACAACTGCATCCACAGCCTGAGCCAATGAAGCTGTATCCAAGGATGCACTTGTTTGGCATGTCCAAACAATGTTTTGTGGAACACCTCTGTTTTGTGGAAGGCAGTCTGTTGCCGTGTCCAAATTTCAGCAGCATTTCATGTGACATCATTGCAGCCCCCAAATGTGCCCATGCACAGTGCGGCTTCTAGGCATGTGCAGATCTTCGAGCAATGGACGCAGCAGCTGTTTTAAAATATGCAGAAGTGGTTGAAGGGGTCTTGAGTTAAGACCCCCACTGTTGGGTTCTGTAATGCGGCATTGGATCTCACATCTGAGTAACCCTCAGGTTATCAGGTTGTCCAGCTGATTTGCCCCCCTCCTTTTGTAAAACGCTCCCTGTCTTTGCCCTTACCCCGAAATGGCACTGTGGCGTCCAAGGCATAATGAGATCTGCACATGAGTATTGTGGCATCTGTACATATTGAAACAATCGGAGATGTGCGTTAACGTACATCTATGAATCAAGCCCAGAGAGATGAAGAAGGGGAGTGGAGAGACAAATGTGGAGAACACAGAAATGGGTAGACGGAGGACAAAAATTATCTGTGACTGGTGTCCTGTACATTAGTTTTCATAATAAGGTGTCTGGTTTGTGATAGACATTCAGAGGCCAAAATCATCAGACAATCTTACAAATAACTTCATGTTTGCATTCCATTACACTCTATCCTTAAAGTAAATTTACTAAGCATGCCGTGATTTGCTTTTCTTATCATTGCTGATTTGAGTTTCGGCCATAAACAGGATCAAATGTAAAGACTGGCCCCTTTTGTCTGCTGATCTCATTACTGCAAGTTTCTCTTTGCTGCTACCACACCGTAACCTTCCGATGTTAGCCTTCTGTTTATTATTTGGGTGTGGATAGTGATTCTGCTCTGTGGGTATTGTGACGTGTCATACATTCCTCAGCCTTGTGTTGTGATACCTTTTTTATTTAATTTGTTTCAAACCTCTCAACACACCTCCTAAATCAATCCAAGGCAGTGTGCAGGCATGTTTCTATCATTATCATTTGTTATTTTTAATATTTTAACCTCTATTGTATGGCAACAACATACAGTATGACACCATTATTTAAAGACCCTGCCCCAATGCAAATTCTTTCATACATAAACACACCAGGGAATACTGTATTTAGCAGAAATCAGTTAATCTAAAAATGTGTTGAAGACCTTTCCTTGCTATACAGGGACAAGTGGATCCTTATGTGATGTTGGTGAAGATTTATCAAAGCTTGGAGAGAGGGGCAGATTTATTAAGCCTGGTGAAGTGATAAAGTACCAGCCAATCAGCTCCTGACTGCCATGTTACAGGCTGTGTTTGATTAAAGACAATTAGGAGCTGATTGGCTGGTACTTTACCTGTGTGACCTCATCTCTCTCAAAGGTTTAGTACATAGACAACTTTATCAAGGTTTGATAAATCTCTCCCAAAGCCACCATGTATATATGTATCTTTTATAGTTCAGTTTATTTTCTGTGTAATTACCCTTAATTGTCCTATGTGATTTCTTTGGTTCTCTCTTCAATAGATTTTTTTCAAAATAAAATGTTTGAACTGTGGTAGGAAACCTGAGCACCTGTAGGAATCCCACACCAATAGGGTGAAAACCCATAATTACTGTTGTTTACTTGTATGGAGCCACAAATTATTTAACACCAGATAGTCAACATGGAAATATAAAAAATGCAGCACAAAAACGTAGTAGACAGAGAGGGTGCAGACATGCTGATATTTAGGGCTCTTCTCTGCCACTGGGCAGGTGGATCTGGCTCCTTCCATTATGCACTGTTGGGTTAAAAGGGACAGGTGTGCCGAAACCGAGATATTACATTGGTACTTAATATAATTAAACTTATAAGCACTGTTGAGGCCACAGTATTGGGCTCAATACCCCTAACTCCAGCATCTGTTATCTATAACTTCTAGTGTAATTAGCTGTTTTCTAACCCAATACATCTGATGATTCTTCTTGCTTACTCCCCTAGTACTGATCCTAGTGATCTCCTGGTATTGATTTTGGCTATTCCACTGACCTAATTCTGGTTGCTTCCTGATACAGCATTTCCCACCTGGTTCTTACACATTTCTGATAACTATGCTCCAGTACTTCTCATAAAGACCAGTCTCAATACATGCCTTCGGTGTTCACCAGCCCGAGACATAGGAACATAAGCAGAGAGCTGCAGCCTCTGTAACTCTTGCAGCAAAGTGCAAACCCTTTGAGGGGTCCCTGGGGAAAACCACTGATTCCATGCCTCTACTCTGGGTATCAGCAAATCCTACATGTTTGTGTAAAATGAATACCACCCCTAATAGAGTTTTGAAGGGTGGCTCTTGTTATGAATATGGCAATGGTCACACAACAACCTAATCTACTTCCTAAATTCCTTGAAAATCGTTGAAACATCACAACCCTGACCCTAGAACGGTGGTTCTCAATGTGGGATACCTGTACCCCTGGAGGTGCACTGCAGACTGGTTAGGAGTAATTGGGGGTAAGTATGTATTCTCTTAAATGTCTTTTCTCAAGTGTAAGCATTCCCACTTTGGCTAATCTGTCTTGTAGCTCAAGGATTCCAATTCTATTATAAGCTTGTTTGCTGAACTTTTTCTAGTTCTGCAATGTTTTTTTGAAGTGGGGGGCTTAGAATTGCAACCCGAGTTCCAGATGAAGCATATTTTTTTCCTAGTTTCAATGCCCCTTTTTATACATGCTTTTGGCCTTAGTTGCTGCTCCTTGACCCCTGCGCACTGTACCCCATCTATTTGTACCCCTAGGTCCTATTCCAGTTGTGATTCTCCTAATTTTACCCTGTTTAGATTGTACGTAGCACTCCATTCTCCATTTATCTTCCCACTCATATAGTTTATTTAAGTTCCTCTGTAGGATGGAGAATGATTTAATCACCCTACACAGTTTAGTATTCTCTGCAAAGATGGACACTTTGTTTACTATTCCATCTTCTATATCGTAATAAATATATTAAATAGAAGAGGCTCTAGTTAACTTGTTCGTAATGTTTACTATTTACATCTATGTTTTTTGCGAATGGCATGCATGCAGTCTATTATCTCAATATAACTTTGACAATCTGTACAGTCCTCTATGTGACTTCCCATATTGGGCCGATCACCTTTATCGCAGCTTGCCTGCTATTTAAGTCCTGGTCATCATGTTTATTTACTCAGTTCTGACATCAAATACTATAGGGCTTAAGGTACTGGGATGGAAAGTAAGAGGGCTGAATGATCGTATTAAGAGGGTGCTAGTACTCAACCAGGTGAAGAAATATGGAGCAGATGTTTTCTGTCTTTCTGAGATGCACCTAACAGGCAGTAAAGCCCTGGCCCTTAAAAAACCCTGGGTGGGACACATGTATCACTCCACTTTCTCCAATAATGCTAGAGCGGTATCTATCCTGGTTAAAAAGAGTGTGAACTTTCACTTGGTACACACCCAAATCGACGCATATGGGCGTTATGTTTTTATAAGGGCTCATTTCAATCGTATTCTTATACATGTCCTTGCTGTAAATATACCACCCCCTTACAGCACTGAGGTACTAAAACACGCATCTGCTTTTATGTCTATGTTTACTGATGTGCCTGTCATATGTATAGGGGATTTTAATAACTTCATGGATGTATGGATACATGGAAAGAGAACATTGCTTTGTCCTCCCCGTGTGCCAATCCTCCACTCCTTTTGCTGCTCCTGTGGAGGGGCTGGGATTGGTGGATTCGTGGAGGCTCCGTCATCCATTGGAGCGTAGGTTGTCTTGTCACTCTGCTAGTTTTCATACCCTCTCAAGGATTGACCTACTGCTGCTGTCCTCAGATCTAGTACCCAAGATTAATGATATTGAATATCTAGCGTGGGGTATATCTGACCACTCCCCCTTACAGCTCACAATAGACACTCAAATGTCCCGTAATAGTCAATTATAGAAACAATCCATTCTGGCTTACCTTATATGCTGATGACCGGGCAACTGTAGCTGAATGGGAAACCTTTAATATTTGCAATGCCTCTTGTGTCAACTCTGGCCTTAAGCATGACGCCTTTAAAGCTTCAATGCGGGGATCATTCCTAAAGCAGGTAGCCCGTATTAAGAGGACTGGCAGGGAGGAGGAGGTGACTATGGGGGTATTCAATCTGAGGGTCACGGCAGTTGCTCGACCGCTGTGACCCAGTCCGTTCCCGGTCAGCTCCAACGAGAACATGCAGGCGGGATGTCCCGCCTGCTGGGGAGTGAAAAGGGGGTGTGGCCGCAAGTTGCGGCCAGGAAGAGGCAAGCTGCAGCCGGCAGCTCGTCACTTCTCTGCCGTTCTCGGCAGAACGAGCCCAACAGCGAGAAACCCTGCTCAATGCTGTTGGGGAAGACAGCATTGAATAGGGCCCGGCGAGCATCTCCCCGAGGGGAGATGCTCGCCGGGGATTGAATATCCCCCTAAGTCCTCCAGACACAAAGCTATGTACTTACTCTTCGGGTCCCTGTCAGACCGTATGAACTGGGATAGGGCTAGAAAGGAGTGGTCGGATTACCTCTTGGACAAAACAAAGCGTAAATTACTGTTCTCTCATCATTTGTTATATTCTCAGGCGGATGTTGGGGGGAAGTTATTTAGCCTATCTAGCTAAAGGTGATAGTGGTAGCAATACCATTCATCAAATTAAGGACACTGATGGCACAATGCAGTATTCTACACCTGACATTGCACGGGTGTTCCACACGTTTTATACCTCCTTGTACACCGCTAGGTTCTCTTACACCCAGGACCAATTGCAAGAATATTTGACCAATATCCGGCTTCCTGCCCTGCCTCCCACTGCAGTGACGTACCTTGAGTCGAGCATTATGGCTACTGAGGTGGAGGCGGCCATAGCCTCCTTCCCTAATGGTAAGGCCCCGGGAAGTGATGGTATTCCCATCGAGGTATACAAGAAATACCGTGACTACTTTACCCCTTATTTACTAAATATATTTAACTCCCTGTTTGAAACCAGTAGCCTACCCTCTTCCATGATGAAGGCTATAATAGTTGTTCTTCCCAAACCAGGAAAAGACCCCACCACCCCTGATTCCTACCAACCGATCTTATTATTATTATATGACAGACATAAAAATATTGTCAAAAATTATTGCACTACGTGTACATAATATAATACACAGGGATCAGACGGGCTTTATCCCTGGCAAGTCTACGGTTCAGAACTTAAGGAGATTGTTCTGTCACATACAACAGGGGGACTTTGATGCATCGGGTGCTATGGTGGTGTCTTTGGACGCCGCTAAGGTGTTCGACTCTGTTGAGTGGGGGTATCTATGGGAAGTCATGCATAAGTTTCAATTTAGCCCAACCTTTATAAAATGGATCCAGCTGCTTTATTCTGACCCCAAGGCTAGGTTATCCATTAATGGATATATCACTCTAAACTTTCCCCTGGGGCGTGGGACCAGTCAGGGTTGCCCGCTCTCTCTGGCCCTCTTTGCTATAGCCATTGAACCTCTGGCCTGTATGATCCGTGATAACCCAGACATCAGAAGGATTCCCACTGATGTAATTGCTCTATACGCAGATGACATTTATTTATTTTCTTATTTATTTTTATTTTAACAGTTTCTTATATAGCGCATACATATTAAGCAGCGCATTACAGAGCATAGTTATGAGCAAAAACACATAACAAATTACAGTACAAGACAGTTTAGGACAAGTACATGGTTAATACGGATAGTTGCATAAGGGGACAGGACACTGAAGCAATCATCAGGGTGGCAGTGGTTTATATATTCTAAGAAAGGCAGATGAGGAGAGAGGGCCCTGCTCATGAGAGCTTACATTCTAAAGGGAGGGTTAGACAGACAGGGGTGACACAGACGGGCAAGAAGTGAGCATAAACATTAGGTTTAACATGCTCCTCTTCTTAAAAGATGCGGGCCCCTCCTTGACATCTCTTGACATGACTTATTCTGCACTATCTCAGGTCTATTCATTAACTGGGGTATATCAAATGTATATCAACTCACAGGTGTGGTCCCTGGGGACCTCCCTAGCTCATGCCCACTGCAGTGGACCCTGCACTTTAAATATTTGGGTGTATGGTTTACTCCAGATGTAAGCGAATATGTGAAACATATTATAGACCTGGTCACGGCGGATCTCCAAAAGAGGGCGCGGGTATGGAATAAGCTCCCCCTAACCATGGCTGGATGCATAAACCTCTTAGAGATAAATATTTGTACCTTCTACAGCATTCGCCTATATAAATTCCTAATATGTTTCTAACATATATGCTAATCTTAGTCTGCATACCTCCCCCTCACCATTTAGACGGCCTTAAGAATAAGATGAAACGCAGTGGATACAAATTTTGGGCTCAATTAAATACACCACTCCCTACCAACAGATATTCTTCTATATCTTGCATCGCTCATACCGCACACCCGCGGGACTTAATGCAGATTGTCCTAGATGCGCATCGCCAGATGCAGACTTCTAGCACCTATTGTGGCTGTGACCAGGGGTATTTGCCTTCTGGGAGGAAGTCTGGTCAGATATTGTAAAAACTGAGTCTGCCCATGAATAGCCCATGTCACCGGCTATTTGTATGTTTGCCCTTGACATTGAGGAGAGTCACTCTCCTTCGCTTTACAGATATGTCATGTGCCTCACCACCATGGCGAAGGTTATTATTGCACACCATTGGTTTGCTGGGGCCTCCCCTTCCGTACACCAGTGGCGTGCTCTGGTGAATGAAGTCTCAGGCCATGAGAGATACACACATTGCTCTGGGGATACGATTCAGCGATATCATGCTAAATGGGATTGCTGGAATGAGGTGTCTTAGTCATAGAGGGAGAAACACATCACTTTAACGGAAGCTGTGCACCATACTATATGAACATTACTTATGTCTGCCCTGTCTACAATAACCAAGCGGAAACTGTACTTGGATGTATATGATTTCCTTTATTGTATGTTTACACTTTGCTTGAAACCAAGGAACATTTGCTAGAAGCATTTACAATTATGTTGTCACATTACATTGCATGCTTGTCAGGTTGTTTATGTTTTATGTTTGTTTTTTGTATGTCACAAAATTTTCAATAAAAAATTTACGCAATTTAAAAAAAAAAAATAGAAGAGGCTCTAGCACCAAACCTGCAGTACATCACTTAATATGAATATCCAATTTGAAAATGCAGTTTACAACCACTCTGTTCTCTGTTGTGCAGTAGTTTTTTTACCCAGATACAATTGTTTTCACTAGTCCTAATTTTCCATTTTATAAACCAGCCTCTTAAGCTGGGTACACATCTATACAATCCTTTTTTTTTTGCAAGCGTTCGGCCGACCGTACTCCCGTCGGACCGTCCACAAACAACAGTCGACACGCGCGTACACACCTGTACAATTTACTTGCGACGTCTGATGTACTCCCGTCCAAACAGTCGCAAGAAAAGGATTGTACCACCGTACACACTCTCCCGATTTGGGCTATTTACACTTCACATGTGACCAAAATTATAATAATGGGCTGGGTTAGGGCAGCAGTCAACCTTTTACCTATTAAAAAAAAAAATGGCGTGGGGTCCCCCCCACTGCTGTTACCAGCACCAGGCTTAAGAGCCGGGGCTGGTATTAAAAAATCAGGAAACCCGACAAATAGGGCTTCGCTGATTTTTTAAAACCAGCCCCAGGCTCCAGGTCCGGGGCTGGTTCCCAAAATACGGGGGACAAAATGACTAGGGGTCCCCCCGTATTTTAAGAACCAGCCCCAGGCCAAACCAGCCAGCAGGGTAATGCCACAGCCGGGGGACACTTATGATATAAGTTCCCGCGGCCAAAGCATTCATCCCTACTGACCAGTCAGCCTGGCCAGGGGCCCTGGGGGAGTGGGGACCCCCCAATGAAGGGGTCCCCCCCCTCCAGGACTTACCTGACCAGGCTGAAGCCTGGTGCTGTCCCCGATGCCCCTGGGCGGTGGGCATCGGGCTGATGGAATGGTGTAAAAAATTGAATAAAAACTATTGTTTTTTCCTGTGGAACTATGAGTCCCAGCAAGCCTCCCCCGCAAGCTGGGACTTGGATAACCACAAGTCCCAGCATGCGGGGCATTAAAGGGCCCGCTGGCACTTGTAGTTCCACAGAAAAAAAAATTGTTAAATAAATACACACTGACACATATGAAAAATAAAAGTTTAATACATACATACATTACACAAACACACTGATACTTACCTATCTTGATCCCGTCGGTAGGTCCCTGGGTCCGGTCCGGTGGCTTGGTTCCGGGGCTGGTCCGGGTCCGGGGCTCCAGGGCTGAAGAGTCCGGGGTCCTGGATCCGTAGTAATCCAAATGGGTACCTGGGGAAGGAAATCCAACTCACCTGTCTTCTGGCGACCACCCCGGCATCTGCTGTTCAAGATGCGCTGCTCCCGGCTTCTGTGGTACCCGCTCTGCCTCCGCTGTATACTAGAGATGCAGAGGTCCTTCTCCCTCGGCGTCTCTGCTCAGAATGATTTCTGGCCAATCAGGAGCCGAGAAAGTCATTTTCTGATTGGCCAGAAATCATTCTGAGGAGAGACGCCGAGGGAGAAGGACCTCTGCATCTCTAGTATACAGCGGAGCAGAGCGGGTACCAGCAGCCGGGAGCAGCGCGTCTTGAATTGAAGATGCCGGGGTGGACGCCAGAGGACAGGTGAGTAGGATTTGCTTCCCCAGGTACCCATTTGGATTACTACGGATCCAGGACCCCGGACTCTTCAGCCCTGGAGCCCCGGACCCGGACCCTGGGACCTACCTACGGGCTCAAGATAGGTAAGTATCAGTATGTGTGTGTAATGTATGTATTAAAGTTTTATATTTCTGTGTTGTCAGTGTGTGTTTATTTAACTCTTTCTTTTACTGTAGAACTACAAGTGCCAGCGGGCCCTTTAATGCCCCGCAGGCTGGGACTTGTGGTTCTCCAAGTCCCAGCCTGCGGGGGAGGCTTGCTGGGACTCATAGTTCCACAGTAAAAGACAATAGTTTTTATTCTATTTTTTACACCATTCCATCAGCCCGATGACCACCGCCCAGGGGCATCGGGGACAGCACCATGCTTCAGCCTGGTCAGGTAAGTCCTGGAGGGGGGGGGACCCCTTTATTGGGGGGGTCCCCACTCCCCCAGGACCCCTGGCCAGGCTGACCGGTCACAGGGATGAATGCTTTGGCTGGGGGGACTTGTATAAAAAGTCTCCTCCCGGCTGTGGCATTACCCTGCTGGCTGGTTTGGCCTGGGGCTGGTTCTTAAAATACGGGGGACCCCTAGTCATTTTGTCCCCCGTATTTTGGGAACCAGCCCCGGACCTGGAGCCTGGGGCTGGTTTTAAAAAATCAGCGAAGCCCTATCTGGTTGGTTTCCTGATTTTTTAATACCAGCCCCAGCTCTTCAGCCTGGTGCTGGTTACAGCCATGAAGGGGGCCCCACGTTGTTTTTTTTTTAATGAGTAAATGGGTGACTAAAATGTAGATGCAGTAACCCGTCTATATAGAATTTTAGTCCCCCTGCCGGCTGACTAAAATTCTATGTAGACGGGTTTGCGCCTAAATTTTAGTCAGCCGGCAGGGTGACTAAAGTTCTATATAGATGGGTTTGCGTCTAAATTTTAGGCACCCTACCGGCTGACTAAAATTTTGACGCTAACCCGTCTATATAGAACTTTAGTCAGCCTGCAGGGTGACTAAAGTTCTGTATAGACCGGTTACTGCGTCTACATTTTAGTCACCCTTTTACTAGTTAAAAAAGAAAACGGCGTGGGGTCCCCCTAACTGCCGTAACCAGCACCAGGCTGAAAGAGCCGGGGCTGGTATTAAAAAATCAGGAAACCAACCAGATAGGGCTTCGCTGATTTTTTAAAACCAGCTCCAGGTCCGGGGCTGGTTCCCAAAATACGGAGGACAAAATGACTAGGGGTCTCCCGTATTTTAAGAACCAGCCCCAGGCCAAACCAGCCAGCAGGGTAATGCCACAGCCGGGGGGAGACTTTTTATACAAGTCCCCCCGGCCAAAGCATTCATCCTTGTGACCGGTCAGCCTGGCCAGGGGTCCTGGGGGAATGGGGACCCCCCCAATAAAGGGGTCCCCCTCCAGGACTTACCTGACCAGGCTGAAGCCTGGTGCTGTCCCCGATGCCCCTGGGCGGTGGGCATCGGGGTGATGGAATGGTGTAAAACAGTGGTTCCCAACCTTTTTTGTCTCCAGTACCCCTTGATTAGGCTTTTCATTTATGAGTACCCCCTCGTGAAATTTTCAGGTGGCGTGGCCTAAAAAGGGGTGTGGCTTAACAGGGGCAAGTCATACTGGCAATGACGAGAAAAAAAAAAGTGCAACCACTTGACCACAATATAAGCTCAGCCCATTCTGCGGACAGCATATAAAATAACAGAACCTTGTCAAATCTCTATTACTGAAGCAACAGACATTCCAACGGATCACGTTAGCCTTCCAATAGTGCCAGATACACATATGCCCCCAAAAGTGCCAGATACACATATGCTCCAATGGTGCCAGGTATGCCCGCACAGTGCCAGAAACGGGAATGCCACCACGGTGCCAGGTATGACCCCATGGTACTGTGTATGTGCCCACAGTGCAAACAATGCCCCTACAGTGCCAGCAACAAGTATGCCCCACAGTGCCAGCATTGCCCCACAGTGCCAGTAACAAGTATGCCCCACAGTGCCAGCAATGCCCCACAGTGCCAGCAACAAGTATGCCCCACAGTGCCAGCAATGCCCCACAGTGCCAGCAACAAGTATGCCCCACAGTGCCAGCAACAAGTATGCCCCACAGTGCCAGCAATGCCCCACAATGCCAGTAACAAGTATGCCCCCACAGTGCCAACAATGCCCCACAGTGCCAGCAATGCCCCACAGTGCCAGCAATGCCCCACATTGCCAGTAACAAGTATGCCCCCACAGTGCCAACAATGCCCCACAGTGCCAGCAATGCCCCACAGTGCCAGCAATGCCCCACAATGCCAGTAACAAGTATGCCCCCACAGTGCCAGCAATGCCCCACAGTGCCAGCAACAAGTATGCCCCACAGTGCCAGCAACAAGTATGCCCCACAGTGCCAGCAATGCCCCACAGTGCCAGCAATGCCCCACAGTGCCAGCAATGCCCCACAATGCCAGTAACAAGTATGCCCCCACAGTGCCAGCAATGCCCCACAGTGCCAGCAATGCCCCACAGTGCCAGTAACAAGTATGCCCCCACAGTGCCAACAATGCCCCACAGTGCTAGCAATGCCCCACAGTGCCAGCAATGCCCCACAATGCCAGTAACAAGTATGCCCCAACAGTGCCCCACAGTGCCAGCAATGCCCCACAGTGCCAGCAACAAGTATGCCCCACAGTGCCAGCAACAAGTATGCCCCACAGTGCCAGCAATGCCCCACAGTGCCAGCAATGCCCCACAATGCCAGTAACAAGTATGCCCCCACAGTGCCATCAATGCCCCACAGTGCCAGCAATGCCCCACAGTGCCAGTAACAAGTATGCCCCCACAGTGCCAACAATGCCCCACAGTGCCAGCAATGCCCCACAGTGCCAGCAATGCCCCACAATGCCAGTAACAAGTATGCCCCCACAGTGCCAGCAATGCCCCACAGTGCCAGTAACAAGTATGCCCCACGCCTGAGAAAATACAAAATCCCTCCCCCCTACCCCCTCTCCCCAAGGCCACAGCAGAAGCACATAGTCAGCAAAATTTGTTACTTACATAAATGTAGTCAATCCGACCTCCTGGGCCCTGGCTGAGCTGGCTCCAAATTACCAAGCAGCGTGTGGAGTGGGTCTGCTGGCTGTCCGCACTGCAATGTCAGCCTGCCTGCGCATAACCGCGCGGGTACCTCCCTCCTCTGTCCCCTGCTTGGCTAGTCTGGATCAGAGGAAGGGGGAGGCACTACCCGGCAGTCACCACTCGCATGTCGCACACACAGTGACATAGCTCCGCCTCCACGCCGGGTCCACTCTGCTCTGAGTGGTCTCCCCGGCTGAGGCTCCCTCTATGCCCGCCTCCGCTCCTTCATTCAGCCGCCCAGACCAGTCCCCGCCCTGTGAGGCGCTCACAGACAGTCACAGCCGCCTGTCAGTCTACATATCAATGTGACAGGCGGCTGTGACTGAGCGCCGAGCGGGGCACATAATAAAACACAGTCTCTCAAGTCCGGCGCCCGACCACAGCCACCGGCTCGTCCCCCTGTAAAAACGGCCCTGCGCGGCCGCCATTACAGGCCGGGCCGCGGCGTACCCCCCAGCGTGTGGACGCGTACCCCAGGTTGGGAACCGCTGGTGTAAAAAATAGAATAAAAACTATTGTCTTTTACTGTGGAACTATGAGTCCCAGCAAGCCTCCCCCGCAGGCTGGGACTTGGAGAACCACAAGTCCCAGCCTGCGGGGCATTAAAGGGCCCGCTGGCACTTGTAGTTCTACAGTAAAAGAAAGAGTTAAATAAACACACACTGACAACAATGACAATGTACATACATTACACACACATACTGATACTTACCTATCTTGAGCCCGTAGGTAGGTCCCAGGGTCCGGGGCTCCAGGGCTGAAGAGTCCGGGGTCCTGGATCCGTAGTAATCCAAATGGGTACCTGGGGAAGCAAATCCTACTCACCTGTCCTCTGGCGTCCACCCCGGCATCTGCTGTTCAAGACGCACTGCTCCCGGCTGCTGGTACCCGCTCTGCTCCGCTGTATACTAGAGATGCAGAGGTCCTTCTCCCTCGGCGTCTCTCCTCAGAATGATTTCTGGCCAATCAGGAGCCGACTTTCTCGGCTCCTGATTGGCCAGAAATCATTCGTATCTGCGTTCGCCACGCTTCGGGTTGGCGTTCATTGTGGGGTGGCGTTAACAATGGGGGGGGCATTTCACAAGTAAAATACTCATAAGGGTGGGTATACAATAAAAATTGGGTCTATTGGCCCATTTAACATTGTTCCCTATGTAAAATCGCGTCCATCGCATAGGTCGCATCGCATGCCTTAACTTAAGGCATGCGATGGACGTGATTTTTTAATTGGGGAAAAGGCTAAAAATAGCCCTAAAATCGCGTTGGTCGCGTCCATCGCATACCTTAAGTTAAGGTATGCGATCACCTGCGACGGGCGCCGTGCTAGGAAACAAGTACCAGGACCTTCACCCAGTAATTCATACCTCCCAACTTTGGCTAATTTGGGGGCGTGGCCTATACGCGCGGCTCTCCCCCGCAAGGCCACGCCCCCATTTAGCCGCTATGGGGGCATGACCCAGAGGCTCTGTGAGCCTCTAGCCATGCCCCCAGCCCCCTGGCTGCGGGAATAGACGCTGTGCGCATGCGCACAGCGTTTATTCCCCGCTGCTTAGCAGCTGACAGGGGGGACTCCCAACAGCCCCCCCACACTGCGGGACACTGCCGCCCGCGGGTGGGACAGCGGGACAGGCCCTGATAATCGGGACTGTCCCGCTAAAATCGGGACTGTTGGGAGGTATGGTAATTGTATATGTGCAGGCAAGTGTATCTTGACTATGTCGTTTGTTGAATGTAAATGGCCTAGGGCCAAATCGCAAGATTGTGTAAAGCTAAAGTAAATCTTAAGTGCAGTTAGCCAAAATCGGATAGTCAAAATTGGCAATTAGCATGTAGGTGGCCGAGTCAGAGATCGGACAGGCAGCAGGTCGTACCTCTGGCTCAGGTCAGATGCGCATTGGATCTGAGGGGGACGTCAAACACATCCGATTTAGGCCAATTTCTCAGCCTGGTCAGTCGGGATTGGGTGAAATCGGACTAGTGTACGGGCACCTGAAAGCTCCCTGTGTTTGCACACCTGCATTGGCTGGGCTCCTTGATAAATATATACAATACACACTGCTAGTGCATTCAAGAGAAATTATCAGATTAGTAACAGCAATACACCTTAGTATTGTGCAATATAATGTAACATTCCATACCCTCCAACATTTGAGTGGGAGAAATCGGTACACAATCGCAAAGGGGGCGTGGCCGCTGGTAAAAGGGGTGTGGCCAAGCCCCCTCTCCTATACTTTTAATGGTACGGTCAGCTCAGTTGGAGAGTATGTAATGGGCGATACTGCACATTTCCCCCAGCACCGTCCTGTGGAGAGTGGAGACAGCATCCCGTTGATGCCCAGCGTGCCCCCTCCTTACACTGTATGTAAGTGGCAGCAGCACGTGTCACACAGCTCGTGCAAATCACCTTACCAGGGTAGCCCCACGTCCTCGCCCCGTTCCTCTGCTGCTGCACCGGTGATTCATTGTCCCTGTGCACACTCCACACAGGCTGACATTGATCCCGCTGCAGCACCCTGAGCAGGTGGAGGCGGGACCGCCGCGGGATTTGCAGTACTTTTTGGTGGACTCAAGCTCTCAGCTGAACAGATGGTGGTGTGTATACTACACCTCCCAGAGTCCTCGGCTGAGAGAGAGTTGAAGGCGGCCGCGGGAGGAGGTTCCTGTGTCACTGTCAAGCGCTGCACTGGAGTGCAGCTAAAAATCGGTACAAAGGGTTTTAGCTGGTACAGGCCGTTAAAAAACGGTACTGTACCGGCTAAATCGGTACTGTTGGAGGGTATGACATTCGTATAATACAAGTGCACAGTCTGGATCCCAATCTCTAGGGAAGGAAGGGGCTAGTGAGAGGGCTTTCCCCTCTGAGCCAATCCAACCCTGCCTGGTCAATCAGTAATTCCTACAGGGGTTATTGCAATAACTATACAATTGTAGGCAGAGTCTTTGAAGTGTGTGTGTGTGTGTGTGTGTGTGTGTATGTGTATACAGTGGCGTTAGTTTGTCCCAGTTGCCCAGAGGCAAGATGAATATTGGTGCCCCCCCCCCCCCCCCCCCCACACACACACAACGTTATTCAAAATATATATATAGTCTGTTATGAAATATATATAATATACTGTATGTATATACAGAAAGAGAGGGAGAACACATATATGTTTCAGAACTCAGCCACAGAAGTGATTTTGATGGCTTTCAATTAATGGATTTAAACGGGCAGTGGTGGAGAGATGCCCCCTTGAGAGCTGGAGCCCGGCGGCAGATGACTCCATTGCCTCCCAGAGTTCTGCCTCTGTGTGTATATGTATATATAATCACTGTACTGGGACTATTTGTCAGGGACACAACAAAAATATCAAACGAGCTATTGTTGAGAAAAGACTGTGACATGCAACCTGTGTTGTGCTCCTTCTGCCCAGTGTGTGTGGTGACGGTCAGATAACAGTGTCAAACGTGTGACAGCGCCGCTGTCTAGCTGCTGGGGGCGGGTCACGTGATTTCTGGGAAAAGGAGGAAACGAAACTGAACAGAACAGCAGCGAGAGAGAAACGAGAGACAGCAGCAGCAGCAGCAGCAGCAGTAGGAGATAACCTGGGGGCGGTGGTGGTGACTGAGACCGAGAGCGTCGAGAGAAACAACCAATACTAGTCATTCCAAGAGTGGAAATCCCACATCACACACACAGGTGGAGGGCAGGTAGGTGCTATAGCTTCCTATGACTACTTCTTCTGCAGGCGCCGGAGTGTTGTGATGTTTCCTATACTGTACAAAGGGGAGGACAGGACGCCTCAGACTCCTCTTGTTTGTAATAGTTCTCTCCAAGCGGCTTCTAGTCCCGCTATGACTGCCGTGTTTATGGGGCAATTATGCCTCCTATGCGCTAGTTACTATGTTTAGGGACCCATATGCAATGCGATCTGGGCAGCATCTAAGGTGCTATGTTATCTTGCTCCCGTGTACATCATAACGCAAAGTGCAAAAAGTATGCGCAGAACGTACTTTTTCTACTAGATTGCATTGCATCTATTTAAAAAATGTGATGCGATCTAGTATAAAATGGGGTAGATTTATTACTAGGCGATCAGGGGAATCTGCGCTATCCCTGTGCGTTATAGCAGGGGATAGCGCTTCCCCTGATCTATCACACCCGCCGAGCGTTTACTCTAACGCCGGCGGTGTGGGGCAGGAGGCATAGCGCAGGGGCGATATTTTGCACTGCGCCCCTGCCTCCTGCCAGATTTATGAACGGTCAGCATCGCTGACCATTCTGCCGCCTGCAGCTGTCGACTTCGCCAGCTGCAGGCGGCGATGCCCTATACCTAACAGCAGGGACAGCTCTGTCCCTGCTGCTGAGCTGCGCTGGGATCTCGCGAGACTAGCGAGATCCCGCGCATGCGCAGTGAGCCGGCCGGGGGGAAAGGAGACGGCGCATCAGTATTAACTGATGCGCTGTCTCCAGGAGGGACATCGCCGGAGGGGGGAGTTAGCGCTCCCCCACTCCGGCGGCAAGATCTTAATAGATCTTGTCGGTGTCCCCTCCTGCTTTGCCTCGCTAATGAGGCAAAGCAGGAACTGTTATAGCGGCGCGATAGGCGCCGCTATAATCTACCCCAATGTACATTGCGCATCGTACCATGTATGGGCAGCATTACAGCCAGGGCTAAAGGTTCATACACACTGGGCGACTATGCTCAGGGTGTATGGCCAGCGATGATGTAAATCATCGCTGCGGGGAAAGCCGCTCAGTGTGTATGCATTCCTCCTGCCCGGCGCCGACGGAGGGGGGAGGACGGCGTTGCATAGCACAGAGCTATGCAAAGCCGTCCTCAATGCCGCTCATCTGCTGGTATAACCAGCAGATGAGCGGCTTTCGAGGCAATGATGTGGGAGCGCGCAGCAGCGCTCACCGCTGGGGCTTACACACTGGGCGGCTTTGAGCTGAAAGCCGCTCAAACAGGCTGTTATGAGCGGCTTTCAGCTCAAAGTCGCCTAGTGTGTATGGGCCTTTAAAGTGGTCATGCAGAGGTGGGGGAACTCATTTCTCTATGCCACCTAATTACCCCCCCCCCCCATTAGGTAGAGACAGGGCCAGTGGTAGGGTTTTTGTCATCCCCCTGCAAACTAGAATGCTTTCCTGTGATAATTACTATGCAGGGCCAATGTGGAGGTTAAAATGTTCCACCACCTCCAATGTGGAACCTCCAATGTGGAACACAGTTCCAACCTGTTCCCTCACTTTAACCCCTGATTACAGCCCAGAATCGCATTGCAATATGCAATCCTTTCGCATACCTTCCAACATGACCCTCTCCAGGAGGGAAACAATGCTCTGTTTCTGGACTTCCCTCTTAATCTATGATTGCTGTCACCTGTTTTAAACAGGTAAATGGGTAAGAAAAGTGTTTCCACACAGGTGATGGTAATCATACATTAAGAGGGAAGTGCAGGAGCAGAGCAATGTGTCCCTCCTGGAGAGGGTCATGTTGGGAGGTATGCTTTCGGTTGAATAGATCAACCTGCATATTTTGGAGCTCATCCCTGTGCTTAGCTTTGTCAGTTGCCAGTGGCCTGCGCATGTGCGGTTAGTGCGGACCTCCGGCTGACTGCGGTCAGTAGCCCATAGGTTACAATGCGCTTCCGCCATCTCAGAATGGCGGTAGCCCTGGGACCCACTGCGATGCTGCCTGAAGTTATTACATCGGTCAGGAGGGATTGCAGCAGGTATTTTAGATTCCTGTTGCAATCCCTCTTTCATACATTGTGGTGATACTTAATATTCACGGCTAACCCCTGAAAAACACCCAAATTAGCTGCAATTGTTATATGATAAATGGGCCCCATAGTGAGGGGAGTGTGGGCTGGAGCAAGTGCGCTCTGATAATGACACATCTGAAATTAGACATAAGTACTGTGACCACATGGGTGCGTACAGCTCTTACAGGCAGCCGCCCCCGAGTGCCCGCCCCGCCGAAACCCCCCCGCCGCTGTTTCCCCTCGCAACCATGCGATTGGATTTATTATGAAGACACATCCCCTCGCATGTGCCTGCAGCAGGAGAAATCATTCGATGTTTGGCAACCATCAAATTATTTCTCCTGGGCTTGCAATTATAAGTCAGTGGATACTGACTTATATTTGTGGGCTCCAGGGGGGAAGACAGGGCGGGCGGCTGACATCACGTGACATCAGCCGCCAGCCCCCTGTACACTGTGTCACAATGCCCAGTGTTTGCATGGGGACACCCATGAAACGCTGGCCGTTCCCATGTCCCAGTGCCTCCGTCCACCTCCCCCCTCTGTGCAAGCGCCATGCCGACTGTGCAGGTCGGCGAAGGTGCCCATAAAGAATTCCTGCACATGTGCATATGAGAATATGCACAATAATTCTCCATCTGTCCCCGGTGCCCACACGCCGGTGACCGAAGGAACTAGAATCTGCCCCTTATTTCTGTGCCTGGAATCTGGGTGGAATTGCAATTGATTTGTGTGCAACTTGGCATTAGCTCAGTGATAACTAGTATTCTGTTATTGATATGGCGCCACAAAGGGTTTGCAGCGCCGTACAGTGTACGTAAGTATACACAAAACAAGAGGAAAAACATAAGCCAAAACACTTGCTGTACAGAACAATGCGGTGTGTATGCCAAATATCATCATGCATGCGTGCTCCCATTGGTTGTTAATGATGCCCTCGGTCATCCTGCCTGTACAGATGAGGGAGCACATCGTTAATGATAGCCATGCTACAGATTGCATAAAAGCTACATAGCTGCGGCCGTAGATGTCACTGAAATAAGTGTCAGGGTTGCAGAAACCACAGGATTTCATGCCAATGAGGATTGTTTAAGAAAGAAAAGGAAAAGCACATAAGGGAAGAGGCACCTGCTCTTGAGAGCTTACATTTATAAAGGTACCCACAATGTGGTCAAATGCTACTGCGCACGGCAAAACGTGAAACTGGAAAGTGCAGTTTTTGCACCTCAAGCAGCATCATAGTTAGAAATTTAGCACAATCCCCCCCATACACTAATTATATATGGGATGCAGTCATATTGTCTACAGCATTTAGGTCTACAAGCATTAGGTCTACACCACTAGGTCGACCTGCATTTAGTTCGACATGACTTAGGTCGACAGGGTCATTAGGTCGACTTTTATACAGTCGACAGGGTCATTAGGTCGACACGGGGAAGGTCGTCAGGAAAAAAGGTCGACATGGGGTCATTTGACAGTTTTATGAATCGACATGTGTCGACAGGCGGTATTTCATGCCCTACAATCCACTAGGGCGTGGTGGAAGAATAAAATAGTGTGCCGAGCGTAGCGAGGCACCATGCCCGAAGCATGGCGAGCGGTCGCGGTGCTATGTTGACTCTGTCCAAATTGGAAAAATGAAAACAAAAAAAATTTGACTTTTTAGGTCGACCTAATGACCCTGTCGACCTAACCCATGTCGACCCTTAGTCAAGTCCACCTAAATGCAAGTCAACCTAATGGTGTAGACCTAATGCTTTTAGACCTAAATGCAGTCTGACGAATGATCCCATTCCTTATATATACCTACATGCTCCTTGGTAGGGGTCTCATGCTTGTTGCCAGGGGTTACATGCTTGTACACATGCCAGCATTTCTAAAATCTATTACTTCTATGTATGTATATAAGTATATTGAAGCCAGCATGCACCACACTGACCACATGCACCGTTAAGTGTATTATTGTTAATAACATAGCCTCAAAAAAAGATTCATATTTAAATCAAAACATCAGTGGCATGATGGCAGAACAACCTCCCCATTAGTTGATGCAGTAATGAACAGACAAAAATCCAGAATTTAAAGTCAACATAGAAATGTGACAGAATCATTTTCCATGTTGTGTTTTTTTTTTTTTTTTTTACAACATTTTTATGTGGTTTTTTTTACAACATTTTTAGGGTTAGGCTTAGGCACTAAGTGGAAGGTCACAACTATATTTTGAATGTAGCTTGGACCACGTGACCGATGGAACATACCATGTCACAATAGTAGTAGCAAGGTCGGTGGAGCAACAATTTCTTTATCCACGCCACCATCTATTCCTTTTAGTAATTGGTGGTGAGTGGATTGAGCCACCGGGACCAAAGTGTGGCGAGCTCCCCCTGCTATTTGGGCTGAGATGGTATGTCCCGTCAGCCAGAACATTCACTCCAGATGATATAAATCCAACCCTAAGTGGAGGGACAGGGTTATGGGGTCTACACACATAGCGAGTTGCTGAGCGTTCTGAGCAATGCTAAATTGCTCAGAAAGATCACTCAGCACACATCGATGTGCCAGTGCGGTGTTCTGAGCGATCTGTCAGGGCCAGTGTTCTCAGTAGAGAACACTAGCACTGACCCCAATGCTTAACTAGATGTATCCAGCATGCTAGTAATTGCCCAGTGATAGCGATGGAGGGGCATTTTCTAAGAGATCTAGTGAGATCACTTAGAAAATGCCACTAAATCGCTACGTGTGTAGGCCCCATTAGACTGCTGAAGGGGAGAGTTATGATTAGATTTGAGTAGACAAAAAAAAAGTGCTGGCCATTTCTGTGTACACCATTACTCCATGTTAACATTTTGAAAACTGTCGACCTACACATTAACAATCTGTTAATCCACACCCCACAGATGCTGTAGTTATTTTGTATGCAATGTGTGTAAAGTACTATGCTATCTGGTGACTTGCAGATGGCTTCTCGTCGTGTACACCCACGGAAACTAAGGCCATGGCTAGTGGAACAGATTGAAAGTGGAAAGTTTTCTGGACTCAAATGGGAAGATAAGCAAAAAAATAGTTTCAGAATCCCGTGGAAACATGCAGGGAAACAAGACTTCCGCCATGATGAAGATGCTGCCATCTTTAAGGTGCAAACTGTGATTATTATTTGCTATTTTGACCTTCTTAATATATATATATATATATATATATATATATATATATATTTATGACAGGTCTATCCAATGCACTCACAGTTCCAACGCTGGGGTGCTGCTGTGTTTTTCCACAGAGGGCAGTATATACAAATCCAGAGACAGAGCACTCACAATTTCTTTTGCAATAATTGTTTTATTTCTCAGAGTAGCTGCATAGTAACATATATATCTTATCCCTTAATTCTACAGTTTGAAAACGTTAACAATGTATTAAATCTGATTTTAGTTTGGCGCAAAAGCTTTAGGTGTCAGCTATGATTGCACTTAATTCGTTCACAAGCTCTACCACATTATTATATACAACTGTGTCCTTTTGATTAAACGCCTCAATCTACCTCGACAAATATTGGTCGCCATGGCGTCCAGATTCTGCTTCCTGGCGACCAGATTTTTTGGGAGAGAGGAAGCAGAATCTGGTTGTGGGCAGGTCAGTGGCAGCGTTTCCTAACCACCACCCCCGTCCCCCAGCTGCTGGAAGTCAGCAGTGTGGCCAGAGTGCCCGACCCCTCTCTTCCCCTCCTAAGGGACCAGTGGCAGCTCACTTTTTTTAGTTTTATTTGAATAATAATAGTGTGCTGTATTAAAACTGTTGTATGGTGCAGCCACGTACCACCATCTATGGTAAAGAGAAAATTCATTAAATTAAACACAGAGGTGTAGCTTTAACATTGATTTGGTATGGCATTTGTAATATTGTATAGTGCTTTAAAAAAAAATATTCTTTGTTGCTAGGAATGGGCTGTATTCAAGAACAAATACAAAAATGGAGAAAAGGATGCAGCTACATGGAAGACAAGGTTCCGTTGTGCTCTAAACAAGAGCCCAGAATTTCAGGAGCTCCCAGAGAAGTCCAGACTAGATATATGTGAACCTTACAAAGTTTATAGGATTGTTCCGTTAGAAGAGCAAGGTGAGGGCTTGTATCAAAGCTAAAATGATAATAAAGCTTGTGACTCAAACACAGACTCTGACAAGCAGGGAACATTGGTACACGTGACAGAAATAGATGATCATCCTGCAATGCGCTTGTTGTCCAACACATACAGGGCTTCCGGGTCTTAAACCCAGAAGTCTTATAACCGCAAAGTACAGCCCTTACCACAAGAACTGTTATGCGCGTGAGCGGCATGGCAAATTGCGTGTTCGCTGTGCCGTTCGCATCTAGCAGTGTGGGCGTGGGGCAGCAGCGGCGGGCTGCGCCCATGGGAACGCCCAGCATTTGATGGGCTTCCCATGCAATTGGGCCGGGGGTGCGGGCAGCTGACGTCAGCTGCCCGCTCGCTTCCCGTACAGGGTGCCCGCATATGTAAGACACCAGAGAGGTGTCTTGCATCTGCGAGCGCCATGAATATCATTTGATGGTCGCTGACCATCTAATGATTTTGTCCTTTCACGCAAAGCTGCGAATGGTTGTTTAGTCATTTCTAATATATATATATATATATATATTCCAGCAGGCCAAGCACTCCAGCCAAAAGCAGACGAATTTCCTGGTGCTCGCCAAAGACCCAGGTCGGGCCAAATACACGTACTCACACAGTGTGGGTACGTACATGTGTGTATATATATATATATATAATTTATTTTTATTTTTTACTCCAGTGATTCCACCTAATGAGAGAACAGGTCGGAAGAGGAAAAGTACTACTGATTCAACAAGCAGCTCATCTGATGAAGTAGATCAAAAAAAAGTAGAAAAAACCATCAAATTGGTAACAATAGATTAATGTTCAAGTTTCATCTTTTCTTTCTTTTTTTGGATCCTTTCGATGAATATTATTCTTTTTTTAGGAAGATGAAAATTCAGAGGTCACAAGCTCCATTTCTCCAGAGGATTCCGGACATGGAAGTGACACAAGCAACAATGATATACCGAATTTCAACCAGAATAACCCAGACTATGAGTCATTCAGCACTAATACACACATCGCTACCATGAGTAAGTTATGAATGAAAGTTTAGTGTCTGTATTTTTGTTGTTTTATCTTTTTTTTGGGGGGGGGGGGGGGGGGGGGGGGGCTATATGACTACAAGAAAAAACTAAATGGTACAGCGCTGTGCTCAATATTAGTATTTATTAAAATATAAAAATAAATATTTATATATATATATATATATATATATATATATAATTCATACATTAAACCATGTGGCCAACATTGAGACAGACAAGACTTACACACAAAAATTAATAAAACTTCTCCGCTTTATAGATCCTTCTTAGTGGTGTCAATATTATTTAGTTAGTAGCAGCATGCAGTTAGATCAATTTCCCTTTGTTAAAACCGGTTTGTAGAAGTTCAATAGGTAACAGTTGCCATTTTATGTGCACATATTAATGGTTAATACTCAAGTGAACATCCGGGTAAAACAACAGGGATCTGCTTGCAGTCCAAAACTATCCTCTCTGACCACTAGTGCACTTCTGAACGCGGTCCTATCAGAGACTGGAATCGCTGGTTCTGTCAATTGGCAGCTCACTTCCCCGGACCTCTACGCGTTTCTCAACCTAGTTGCTTGTTCAGCGGCTTCCTCAGGAGGTGTGTAAGTCTTGTCTGTCTCAATGTTGGCCACATTGTTTAATGTATGAAAAAAAAAAAAACGTGCATGTTTTTTTGCTAAGTCTCTTGACAAAGGGGTTGTGCCCCGAAACGGCCCGTTGAGGCTAATAAACGGAACTTTTTGCCTTAATGATATTGGCTGCAGTGACGTGCTTATCCCCAGAGGATTCTTGCTTTCTATATAGATATATAGATATAGATAGATATAATTTTTTTCTCTTTCAATGGTCCTGGTGACACAGCTCAACACTGGGATGTAGGAGGGTCCGAAGGAGCCAGGCACCTATCCTAAAGTTTTAGAGGGTAGGCTCCTCCCCTACTGCATCCCTGGACTCTTCAGTTCGTGTTAGGTGCCCACTGGAGTGGGTGCTATTCTAAAGGGCTGCAGGAGCAGCCGAAGAATTAGAGTAGTTAGGGGATTTTTATTGTTTTATTAACTTTTACCCTAGCTAGGTAGGCACAGTGTGAGGATTCTCATAGTGATTCCTCACACTGCTAGCGCAGCAGGAGCTGACAGAAGCGCGTCCTGTCAGCTCACTGTGCACAGGGGAGACACTGTCTGGTCTCCCTGTGCAGCGCTTATAGCCTTTTCTAAAAGGCTGCCTGGGCTCCGGAGTACCCTGAAACCGGCTCCACATTTAGGTGGGGATCATGGGGGACAGGCGCTCCGTGATGGCGGCGGCCATTTTATGCGGAGCTTACACGCTGAGCTCCTAGATGAGAGGACAGCAGCGTTGTGACAGGCATGTTCCAAGTGATCCCCAGTTGAAGGGGAGACACTGGAACTAGGAAATCCTACCTGAGGAGCGGCTGGCTGGGGGTGGTTGGCGCCAAAAGGTCACGGACCCCGCAGCAGCAGGGACCTGTGGTCTCTTCCTTCACTCTGACTTTGGCGCCTTTCAGAACGCTTGCAGCGGAGCTGAGCTGGCTTACTGATCCTGGCAGAGTGACTTGGATTTCCTGGGCATCGCTTCCCCGCAGTTGAAACCAACAGACAGATAAGTGATTGGGTGCATTGCCTCTGTATAAACGCTTGTACATTGTTTGCACTGTGTATACTGATAGATATACATTTATCACTTGCATCATGTCTGAGCATCAGGCTGTGGTTTTGGGGGAGGGAGCCCTTAGTGCACTGAGCGCGTGCAATGTTTGCACACAAAAGTTTGTCCCTGAGCAGATGGCCAAGGGGGGCTTATGTATTACTTGCGCTGATGTGAGACCCATGGGCAGTGAACCCCATAGGGCAGAGCAGATGGAACCTGCGTGGGCCAGGGCCCTAGGCAGGTCAGTTAACGCTTTGGTGCAGCTTTTGGACAGGCAGAGTGATGGGCTGGTAGAATCACAGAGACCTATGCCATCATCTCAGCAGTCGTCTGGCTCCTTGCCTCTTACCCAGGCAGATCCTGCGCTGATTCAGGTGATGCAGGATACTGCTAAAGGGATCAACAGGTTCAGTGAAATGCTGGACAAAATGGATGATGTGGCAGGGACCCCTAGAAGGTCTTATGCTTTAACTACTGTGGTAGATGAGGAGGAAGGAGAGTATACTGACATCCCCTGGGATCAGGGTGATGATGTGGAAGAGAACTCTGCTGCTGGTATAGAGGATCTCATTGTAGCTGTGAAGCAGGCTTTAAAGCTGTCTGTGGAGGATAAGACTCCTGTTAAAGGTGTTTTTAAGCGACAGCGAAAGGAGGCTGTTACTTTTCCTTCAGATGAGGGGTTACAGGAATTGTTAGAAGGGGCTTGGAAAACTCCTGATAAGAGGCTACAGATGCCTAAGCGATTCCTTAGTCTGTACCCCATGCCAGAGTCTCATGCGGAGCTCTGGGAAAAGGTCCCAGTTGTGGACGCTTCAGTGGCACGTTTGTCCAAGGCTACTGTATTACCAGTACAGGGCGGTGCAGCTTTCAAAGATTCTGTGGATAAAAAGCTGGAGGGTAACCTCAAGGCTATATTTGAAGGGGTGGGGTTTACCTTACGGCCCCTTATTGCTTCAGCCTGGGTCTCTAAGGCCATGATAGAGTGGGCTGGTGAATTATGCACCATGCTGCAGGCTGACCCTGGTGCGTTACTGCTTGCAGAAAAGATTAAGGCAGCTGCGGAATATGCAGTGGAAGCAGAGGAGGAAGCTATTAAAATGGCAACCAGAGTGTCCACAGTCTCTATTAATGCCAGGAGAGTGCTTTGGCTTAAAGCCTGGGAAGCAGACAATGAGTCCAAGAAGGCTCTGGAAACATTAGCCTTCAAAGGAAAGGTGCTTTTTGGTACCGAATTAGAGGAGATTATAAAGCAGGCCACGGGCGGCAAAAGTACATTCCTGCCGGCCTCCTCAGCAAAGCAGACGTCCAGATTTTCTGCTTTTAAGCCGTCCTTTCGGCCCTCCCCTAGAGGTGGTGCGTCCTTTCGAGGACAGTCTTTCAGGGGAAGGTTTCAGTCCTCTAGAGGCAAGACACAAAAGTCAAAATTTGGCTCTTTTCACAAGAAGCCTGCCACAAAGGGAGAGGATAAACCCTCTGCATGACTGTCAGGGGCTTCGCCCGACAGTGACAAAAGTGGGGGGGTGTCTCACACTCTTCAGGGGCGCTTGGGCTTCTCTAGGCCAGGATGCCTGGGTGTTAGATATTATAACACAGGGTTACAAAATCCCTTGCAGAGGGCCGCCTCCGAAGAGGTTCATCCCCACATCCTTACCAAAGGAGGCACGGCTTCGTACAGCTCTTGTGAGAGCAGCTCACTCCCTTTTGGAAAAAGGGGTGGTTACACCAGTCCCCAGGGCAGAGTGGAAGAAAGGCTTTTACTCCACGCTGTTCCTGGTGCCCAAACCAGACGGGTCTTTCAGACCAATACTAAATTTGAAGTCCCTAAATGTTCATTTATGGGTAGACCATTTCAAAATGGAGTCCCTACGGTCAGTACTCCTGAGTCTGGACCAGGGAGAATTTTTGGCGTCCATGGATGTCCAGGACGCATATTTGCACGTTCCTATACACCCGGAGCATCAGACCTTGTTGAGGTTTGCCATAGGAGACCTGCATTTACAATTCCGGGCGTTACCCTTTGGGCTAGCAACCGCGCCAAGGGTATTCACAAAGATAATGTCAGTAATGGCGGCGGTGCTGAGGCTCAGGGGAATCACAGTAATACCCTATTTGGACGATCTCCTGTTCAAAGCAGAGTCAGCAGCCATGCTGCAGAGTCACTTGGCAGAGGCAATCAGTTTTTTGCAGGCTCACGGCTGGATTTTAAATTTGCAAAAATCTCAGTTGGTACCGTCACAAAGGCTCCAATTCTTGGGAGTCATACTGGACACCCATCTTCATCGGGTATTCCTCCCGGAGGTAAAGGCCAGGGATCTGGTCACCCTAGTCCAGGAGATTCTCAGGGCTCAGAGCATTTCAGTATGGAGGTGCCTCAAGCTCCTGGGGAAGATGGTGGCGTCATTCGAGACGCTTCAATTTGCCAGGTTCCACTCTCGGAGGTTCCAATGGAACATTTTGTCAGCCTGGTCAGGAAACACTTTAACCATGAAATCCGAGATGATAGTGCTGTCTTCGGACACCCGAGAATCCTTGAAATGGTGGACAGAAGTAGATTCCCTTCAGTGGGGTCGGTCATTACAGACCTGGGACTGGTTGATAGTAACTACCGACGCCAGTCTCAGGGGCTGGGGGGCAATAGTCCTGGATCTCAGGCTTCAGGGCCTGTGGACGGCAGAGGAATCAGCGTTACCAATCAACATCTTGGAGCTGAGAGCTGTCTGGAAAGTGATTTCCTTGGCGGGAGACAGGTTACAGAACCTCCCTTTGAGGATTCAGACCGACAATGCCACAGCTGTGGCGTATCTGAATCACCAGGGAGGTACACGCAGCAGATTGGCCATGTGGGAGGTGTCCAGAATCTTCCTATGGGCGGAACAGAATGTTCCAGCTGTATCGGCTATATTCATTCCAGGAATAGAGAATATAGAAGCCGACTTCCTGAGCAGGGAGGAGCTCAAGGAAGGGGAATGGAGCTTACACCCTCAGGTGTTTCACCAAATCACTTCGATGTGGGGAACTCCGGATGTGGACCTGATGGCATCCAGGGTCAACCGTCAAGTGCCCAGGTTCTATGCCAGAACAAGGGATCCACTAGCGGAGGCAGTGGATGCCATGACTATTCACTGGCAGGGAGATCTCCTTTATGCATTCCCACCAGTACCAATGTTACCGAGACTTCTGAAGAAAATACAGGGGCAGAAGGTTCCAGTGATCTTAGTGGCCCCAGATTGGCCAAGGAGGTCCTGGTATTCGAGGCTTCAGAGGTTGTCTGTGGACTCATGGCGTCTACCTCTGAGACCAGACCTTCTAAGACAAGGCCCATTCAATCACCTGGATTCAGATCGATTGATTTTGACGGCCTGGCTATTGAAACCACCATTTTGAAAAGAAAAGGGTTTTCTGAGGCAGTAGTACAGACGATGATAAAAGCCAGAAAAGCTGTATCTTCGGCAAATTATTATAGAGTCTGGAAGACTTACATTCGATGGTGTGAGAGAAGAAAGGCTCATACATCTCATTTTAAGCTATCAAGAATGATGGAATTCTTACAAGATGGTTTTTCATCGGGCCTAAGCCTTCAGTCACTGAAGGTGCAGATTTCGGCCTTGTCCATCTATTTCCAGAAAAAGATAGCCATTTTGCCGGAAATTCAAACCTTTTTACAAGGAGTATCCAGGTTGAAACCTCCATACAAGCAACCAGTAGCACCTTGGGATCTATCACTGGTTTTGGAATGCCTTCAAAAGGCACCTTTTGAACCTTTAAGGTCGGCTGACTTTAAGTTTCTCACGTGGAAGCTAGTGTTTTTGTTAGCAGTAGCATCTGCTAAAAGAGTTTCAGAATTGGGAGCTTTGTCATGTAAATCTCCCTTCTTAATTTTTCATGATGACAGGGCTGTTTTAAGAACAGTGCCTCAGTTTTTACCGAAGGTGGTATCTACCTTCCATTTAAATCAGGAGATAGTTCTACCTGTGTTTCAACCCCCAGAGGGTTCTAAGAAAAGGGACAAGTTGAGAACTTTGGATGTTGTGCGTGCCTTACGCATATATGTGGACAGAGTGAAGAGTGTCAGGAAGACTGACACATTGTTGGTATTGTATGACGTACACAAAATTGGTTGGCCTGCATCTAAGCAGACTATTGCTAGGTGGTTGCGGTCTGTGATAGCCTTTGCATACACCAAAGTGGGTAGACCAGTACCGGCCAAAATAAATGCGCATACCACCAGGTCAGTTGCCACCTCTTGGGCGGTTCGACATGGGGCCACAGCTGAGCAGGTTTGCAGAGCTGCCACTTGGTCATCTGTTCACACATTTGCCAAATTCTATAGATTCCATGAGTTCGCGTCGGAGGACGCATCATTCGGGCGAGCAGTGCTGAGAGCTGCAGACCTGAGCGTACCCTCCCAAAGGACCGGCTCTGGAACGTCCCAGTGTTGAGCTGTGTCACCAGGACCATTGAAAGAGAAAAAGGGATTTTTGTAAGAACTTACCGTTCGAATCCCTTTCTCTGATATGGTCCTGGTGACACAGCGATCCCTCCCTTACGCTCAGTAAGTATGCCAGAAGTTTCATGATGTTCATGTTAAAATGGTTAAAAGTTAACAGTTTTCGGTTATAAAATGTGCATATAATATGTGCAGGCGTTTGTACTGAGTTAATGTATTCCAGTGGCTTTGAAAGATTGAACTGAAGAGTCCAGGGATGCAGTAGGGGAGGAGCCTACCCTCTAAAACTTTAGGATAGGTGCCTGGCTCCTTCGGACCCTCCTACATCCCAGTGTTGAGCTGTGTCACCAGGACCATATCAGAGAAAGGGATTCGAACGGTAAGTTCTTACAAAAATCCCTTTTTTTTTTTATAAATACTAACTAATATTGAACACACCGCTGTACAATTTCGTTTTTTCTTGTTGTCCAATTGTTAAGGGGTTTTGGTAACAGCTGTAGTGTTTAATATAATTCAATCAGCTCTCAATATCACTTTGTTTTGTGGTTTGTGACTATATGCACAATTTTTAATGTGGATAATTTAATGGATGAATGGCTCTAAAGGGAAAAAGCTTAGCTTACCCCCTTAGCCTAGCTCTTATTCTTCTTTTGAAACTACCTTGATTAAAAAATGAACATTGCCGCACAATAAATATATACCTTTATAGGAAATGAAACCAGCTATACCTTGAAAAAACATTTAAATTTTTGTTAACATTATGGCAATTTGCTACATTCAGCATGCCATGCCACCACATGGCATGCTGAATGTATGTGTCTGGCTGTTTTTTCTATAATAGCCTGGTGTACACTGGATCTGTGTTTTATTGGGGTGAAGCTACAGGAATCGGCAACAAAAGCTAAAGATTGAAACTGCAGTTCAGGATCTCCCCCTTCTCCCCTCTGGTCTGCAGCAGACAGTTTTTTTTTTGTACTATTTTGGCTTTTTCTATAGGCTACAAGCAGATTGCCTTGATAAAACTGTTATGCATGAAACGTGCGTCGGCGTTACGGGGTCCTTGTTTATATTGAATTAATAATGTATACAATGTATGAAAATTAAGTGCCTCTGTTATATCAAACAGTGTTGCGATAGTGGTAATACGGCCACAATTATAGCCGTTCGCTGCACTCAGCATGCACTGGCTTTGCCGGCTTAGACATTTACAACACTGCCTGCCAGGCACCCACGGCTGAATACCGCATGCATAAAATATAGAGAAGCGGCAGCCAAGAGGGATGCAATAGTGGCGAAATTACAGTGATAGAAATAGTAAGGGGGCAATATTAATAAGGCTATAAGCATAAGCCACTAATTGTTTAATACATATTTGCCTCACTCACTATAATTTCAATCATCAGCCGTACAACCGGCTTTTCACTGTGAGAAACCTCAATGGGCAGTATTCAATGAGAAAAGTTCTCCGTGTTTTGTGGAGAATTTGTGCTTTGTTCGCCTTGGACGGAGCATTTTGCTCTCCAAAAGCGAGCAACCCTATTCAATGTGAAATATTCTCCGTCTTTCTGAGTGATTTTCGCCGTCTCTCTCCGTGTAGAAATTCTCCATCTTTTGATGGAGAGCTGGAATGTGAACTTTTAAACTAAAAGGTTTTTTTTTTTTTAATTTTGGTGTCAAAAAATCTGTTTTGTTCTTTTTCTGTGAAGGGGCATGTTATTTTTATTCATGTGCTTATAGCACATGAATATATATTTAATTTAAAAAAATATATATATATATTTTTTTTTTACACAGTGCAGCCAGCAGGGGTCGCCGGAGCGCTCGAGCCGCTCATTAGATATTCATATATTCACTGCACCCGATCGTTAATATGCACGATCGGGTGCAGTGAATACTGGGTCCCCCGCTGGCTATAGGGGGGGGCAGCCTTTGCTGCCTGGGTTCCGGAGAGCCCCCCTCCCCTCCACAGTCCTCTGGAGCAGCCAGGGAGACTTTAATCTCTCTGGCTGCTTCCGTCCACCGGCTCCCTGAAAGCTCCCTGCCGCGGACGCTCGTCCGCTGCAGGGGTTAAGACTCGCCGCGAGTGGCGGCGAGTCTTCAAAACATTGAATAGTGGGAGCAGGAGGCTCCGGAACATGGGGAGTGCATGGAGAGCGAAATAAAACGCTCTCCATGCACGGAGAACTTTCACATTGAATACTGCCCAATGAATTGTGTCTAATCGATAATGAGCATATATTGAGCAGATGAATACCGGCTATAAGTATAAGCCACTATTTGTTTAATATACATCTGCCTCACTTGCTATAATTTTAATTAACAGCCGTGCAATCGGCTTCTCACTGTGAGAAACCTCAGTGAGAGAAACCTACAGGGGTATAAAAGCGGTAATAAAACTACAATTGTATCCGCTGACCACACACTATACAATCTGATTTCACCAGATCAGCCGTGAGATATGCTATTTTCTGCCCAAATACCCGTTTCTGAACTTTGCTTGTGATAGCTAATAAGGGTATAAATCTGGGGTAGAGGAAAAAAGAGATAGGAGAGAAAGCCGGGGCTAATACTGATAAGGTTATAATTACAGCCACAAGTCATATACTACATAGCCTACAAAATATTGTTGGAAATACTAACTAAATGTGCAACTGATATAGTATCTAGATAGAATATCTGTTCTGTGGACTCTCTGTTTGAAATCTCGCAGCAGTGTTCGGACACCCGATACCCCTGCAAGCCGCCGGGACCTTCCCAGCAGCAGGGATGCATGCGATCCGTTGTGATGGATCGCATGCGTCCCTGCTTTCTGCCCGCCCCAGAACGGGTGGTCGGAAGGCCAGCCGGTCTGACCACCTAGTCGGGTTCGATTTAACAAGCCGATTGGTCGGAATCGGCCGAAAACGGACCAAATAGCCTCAGTGTTTGGGCACCTTAAGACTATTCAATACTCTGGTGGGGTATACAGATGGTACACTCAGGAACTGCTCTCCCAAATAATAACAATATTAAAGGTGCAATGTATGTGTAACAGCATCATACGAGTTAATGAGCTAACAAGCATGTTTCTGCACAAATACTGATACAGTACCCAATTTTGGCCACATGCCTAGAAAGTAATAGACTAATCTGATAACAAGTAGCAAAATTGTGGGAATACTGCAGAAATACAGAATTCATTGAATTGTAACAACCCAGTTGGGCAATATATACAATTAAGAAATAATTATCCCTTGACCCCAAAAGGAATGGAGGCCAAGGCATAGATTTCCTGAAACGCACTAGTGCACTATCTGAAACACTCCAAAAAGTTTAAAATAATATAAAAAATACAAGGACACCGTATTTTAATAATAAAATTGTTTATTAATTATTTTGTACACAACACAGAAATATTTCACAGTTTTTAACGATATCAAATAAAATATTGAAATTTTATACATTTACAGACACAATCGTCTTATCTATCTCTGTGCGCCAACAAAGAAAGATATTCTTCCCTGTCCCCCTCTTTTTCGTACAAGCAGATTGCCCCAATTTCACCTATGCTTTTCTCTGGTTCTGCTGCCAACAATTTTTGTGCAAATCTCTTTTTCACACATTTGCAATTGGATACAAAATAACGTGACCTTGCATACTAGTGGAAATCGTGTTTTTTTTACAGCACTTTTAGCATTAAATGCATGGCACGTTATTATACGATAATAGACAATAGACCAAATGTTGGCATTGGTGTTTTTTAAAGAGGCTGGTGAGTGTGGAAAGATATGTACTGTATAAAGTATCTATATTTTCCATGGTAATCATCTCAGAGGGTTTGCAGTTATCTGGACTTAAGCAACAATGAATGGTAGTTTCATGATCGGTCAGTAACTTGCCGTTTTTCCAATCAGCTGCTTTATTTAAACATGTTTACATTAGCGTGTGTATTAGCCAAGCGTTTTTTTGGTTTTGTTGGAGAATATCTTTGTTCTGTGAGACGTTTATTAGAGTTCTGCATTTAGATTTAATCCAAAGACAGGCAGAAACTACCTTGCTCTCTGCCCTCATTAACACTTTGTATCTTTGTCTCTCTCTACAGCTCCCCCAATACATACGTCAAATATCACACATACAGGTAAAAAATAATTCCCGCATGATTTACTTTTGCTCACTAGATACATAAAAACTGGCTAGCATATTGCATCCCTCCCACTACCATTAAAGTATTGCTCTTTTTCTAAGGAATACAAATAATGACAGGAAAAACAGTGCCTCAGTAATATATGGCACAGTCACAAGTGAGATGTGATTGATTTAGAAACATGTTAATAAATCATGTTAGGTGCGTTGTACAGTTCTGTGATTAACTCTCAAGGGATGTGTTCGCTAACATATCCCCCCTCAAGCCCCCGCTAGCAGGAGAAATTGCTCATGCCTTCGGAAATAAGTCAGTCTGAACTGGCTTATTTTCTCCGCAAATCTCCAAGGACGGCAGGCATCGGCCCGTCCGCGTACCTATGGGAATGGCCAGCGAGCCCCATTCCTGCCGCCGCCCGCATCGGCCCTCCCTCCCACAACAAACGGCCTGGCGAGTGTGTATCTTGGCAAAGCTGTTCGTTGCTGGGTTCTGCGCATGCACAGACCCTCCACCATCAGAAAGGGGCCGAATTCGCCTTGTTCCAAATTGAGTTGAATTAGGCACTTAATTTTAAAGACCTGCAATTTGGGCATTTATAAATGCATTGCACGGTGTAGCATGGTGAATTAATATTTGATTGACTAAACTAGCCCTATTGCTAAACTGTCATGAATTCATAAGCCAGCAGAATGTCTGTAGTGGAGATCCCTTTCAGTGATTGGGAATAGCTTAGTGACTTGTTTATCTTCCCTCCCAACTAAAATGTCCTCCATTGGCCCCCATTGTGCTGAAAGGACCAAAGATCACTGTAGATGCTTTACATGTGTCATTTCTGTATGTCAGTATTCTTTCTTTCTCCATTTCAGACTTGAAAGTTACAGTGATCTACAGTGGTGTTGAGGTATCACAGACCCTGGTCCGTAGTGGAGATTGCAAATTGTCAGCTATGGTTCCACCTGACCACTTGGTTGGGGGAATGGAGCATGTGCTGCTTCCTCCCCCAGATGACAGGCTGGTCGAAGCCGTACGCAAGGTTACAGGAGACCTTCTGAAGGTTCTTCAAGCTGGCGTTATGTTGGCCAGCAACCAGCAAGGAATATTTGCTCAGCGACAAAAATTCTGCAAAGGGCGCATTTTCTGGACTTCGTCATGTATGGATAATAAGGACTCTATTAACAAGCTTGAAAGAGATAAATATGTACAATTGTTTGATAACAGCCAGTTTCTCAGAGGTAAGTAAATGTAGGTCAGAACTAGCAAGTTTGGAGGCCTATCCTTTTGTCATTCAATAGTTAATTTTATGAAAATGTGATAATGTAGTAGTTTAATATGTAGGATTTTAGTACTTGGCCCACATAATGTTGGGCACCGTGAAAGAATAATTAGAGACATGGGCATAAATTCATCTGTCGCCCAGAGGCAAGTTGGAGTTTGATGCCCCCACCCCAAATATGGTGTGTATCAACATTCACCTGTGTGTATCATCTCAAAGTCCAGCAGCATTGCTTGCTGCAGCTCGGGCTCAATGGTACAGATGTAGCCCCTGCCATCCTTGGCCGGAGCTCGCCAGACCCTCCCCGCTGGCGAGCACTGGCAGACAGGGGCTACACTGAACCGTGACGCGCGTGCGCCACGCACGCGCGTCCCAGTCTCTCGGCGGGGGCGCTGCGTGTCCCTGCCCGTCGCTTCAGGGAGACGGGCAGGGTTAGGGGGCGGTGGGGGCGTGCGAGCATCTCGTGTGCGTGCGCCCCCTGCGTGATGGTGGGGCTGGTGTTAGAAATGCCAGCCCTGCAAAGATGACACAAGCCCCATCTGTACCTGGCAGGATCCATCCTGGGCTCCTGGTATACAGACCATTAAATACAGGAGCACCGCAGAGCTCCATTGCAAAAGCAATGGTCACATTTGGATCCCACTGTGAACCACACAGGTGCTGCTTTACATGCAGGTGCCCCTTCATGGCTTGGAGGCTGGAGCCTCCATTGCTGCTGGGAGTTGCACCCCTGCATGGAGGCAAACTAATGGGTTATAAAGAAATGTATATGTAGAGCACAATGTACACATCTTAGCTACTCAAAATTATTTTGGTTTAAGACCACATGAAGATACAGGAGACACTTTCTGATGCTAGACCTAGAGGGAATATTCCATTATCTAACACTTCATTCTGTATGTTATTAGAGCTGGAAATCTACAGAACTGAAGGAGGGACCCCTCCTAAATCCCATATTACCTTGTGTTTTGGGGAAGAGATCTTAGACTTTGACTCTGCCAATAACAAACTGATCACAGCAAAGGTGAGGAAATTGTGTTTATTTCACATAACTGATACAACAATTAGAGACTAAGGGGGGTATTCAATGTCAGGGTCACGGCAGTCGAGCTTGCTCGACCGCCGTGACCCAGTCCCGTTCTCGGTCAGCTCGACCGAGAACACGCAGGCGGGATTCAATGTCCCGCCTGCCGGGGAGCGAAAAGGGGGTGTGGCCGCGAGTTGCGGCCGGGAAGAGGCGAGCTGCAGCCGGCAGAACGAGCCCGACAGCTAGTGATGTGGGGCTCGTTCTGCCGAGATACCCTGCTCAATGCTGTCGGGGAAGACAGCATTGAATAGGGCCCGGCGGGCATCTCCCCGATGGGAGGTGCTCGCCGGAGATTGAATATCCCCCTTAAAAACCAGGACAAGTCGCACTCAATTTTTTTTTTTTTTTTTAAATCTATAAACTAGGAATGAACAAAAGTAAAGCTAAGTTACCATCGGGAATTAAATTAAACCTCAAATTATCTTGCAGAAGAATGAAATAGCGTAGATATACAAATAAGGCTACAGAAATTGATATAAAATTAATCCTTTTTTTAATTTAATACTTTTTAATATGAATTTTAATAACACATTGACAAAAAAATACACTACTAAATAAACAAGATACATGCCATATAGCTGTAGGAAAACATAATAGAAGAATCCAACATCGTGCAAAGACATTTTTATATTATACGAACATTATTATTCGGGGAGCGGACTTCAAGGAGAGTCCCCTAGAACAGTGGTTCTCAACCTTGGTCCTCAAGTACCCCCAACAGTGCAGATTTTCCAGGTTTCCACACAGAATCATAAATGAAATAATTAGCTCCACCTGTGGATCTTTTAAAATGTTTCTGAATAATGAGTGCACTTGGGGGTACTCTCCGCTTTTCCGAGCTCTGTTGTAGGTGAGATAAAGAAGCATGGTGATAGGAATATAAGCAAGAGACAGTCCGCCTAGGCCCAAATGTAAAAGAAAAGATTTTAAAGGGGAATGCTTCATAGAAGGAAGATTCCCAGCAAATTGGAAATTCATGCATGGGGTAATTGCAAAAATACATAGTGGGGTATTCGATCCGGCTGCTACTTCCACGTGGCCGAAATAGCGTCCTTTTCCGACATTCGACCTATTCGATATCAGGTAATTTCTACCGACTGTTGGAATATATTCTGACAGTTGGGCAGAATACTACATCGGCCAAAACTGGTGCCGATAGTCGGAAATGGCTGCGGATTCGACAATTCAAATTCGCCTCTATAGGGGAGGTGAATCTGTAGCAAATTGAATACTGACGGCTGCAATTTCCACCTGGCGGAAATAGGAGCCGGGATTGAATACCGCTCATAGAGGGAGATTAAACTCCTCCTACTAATTGGATGAAAAATTTTAGAGTATCATCCTGGTTTCGTGTTAACACCTTTACTACCCCATACGTCTCTAGGATAAAGGGGGAAATTTACTAAAGGAAATTTGTAAAAATAAATAGGTGTATTTGTATCCAGAAATACACTTATTTTTGACATTTATTATCCCGAAAATACGGCAATTCGTATTCGTATTGATGTGCTATCAATACGAATACGAATTGCCGTATTTTCGGGATAGAAAATGTCAAAAATAAGTGTATTTCTGGATACAAATACACCTATTGTTTTACAAATTTCCTTTAGTAAATTTCCCCCAAAGTGTGGAAAGTTCCTTCAAATGCCGGGATTTCCACAAGGAAGTGCCAGGGTCAACAGCATGAAATTGCAGTAATGCATGAGTGGCATGCCATATCTTCAAGGCCTGAATAACGAATGGGAGATCATTATGAGCAAAAATGTCACCCAACAGTACTTGTTATGGCTTGCTGATATCTGGGAACCTAATATGGGCTGGAAGGGAGTCTGGAGTATTGTCCTATATATAAAATGTGTGGAAATATATATTAAAGCATAGTGATTTATGGTGCATAATGCCTTCTCTTCCTGCAGATAGAGCAAGTTATGGCCTCTGAGTTGGTGCGACAAGCAACTGAGAATCCCCTTGCCCAGGCTAAAGAACCACTCCTGCAGTATCCTCCTGCTCCCTTTCTGATACCCCTGCTACCTGTGGATATGTCAAATGCTGATTTGTGTATTTAAAACACTCGCCCATATAACATTTGTTAGCAATTACTCTGTTTCCAAGATTAACAGCACTTTGCTTCTAACTCGGTGTGGATAAGATGTACTGTAGGGCTCAATTTGCTTTATCAGTCTCCTGAATCTCCATAAGCTCGGCCAAATAGTTATATTACACGTTTTCTATTGATTATCTAAAGTAATAATAAATACTTTTCCATTTTTTTGAGACATTTACAAAAATGTGCATTTTTGAGACATGTGCTCTGATAACTGTTACTTCTGCTACCTGTACAGTCTCTCCCTGTATATTATAATATGTGAAAATGTTCATGATATAATCATGCCGCAATGTTCAGAAGATGGATGCTGAATATTCTTTTTGTACCTTTACCCTACAAAGTTTCTTTCCACTCAGAACTTCTGTAACTTCTATTTTTGTAGTTCGTACACTAGACAGTTTGTGGCAGCCAACAGACCAGTCTTTATACAGTTTGTAGCTTGTGTTTTTAGGAGACTACTGCTAGTTATTTGTTAATTCTGAACAAAGTTAATCCACTATTCTTGACAATGATTAGTACTGAGAAGTGCATAAGTTTTTTAGGAACATTTACAAATACTTATGTGAAAGATTATTATATACACTATAGTTTGTTTTGTGATTTTATGTTTGAGATATTTTGCTTTGAAATACTATTTTTATTGAGCGCTAAACCTAAAATTGCATTTGCTTATATAAAAGAGCCACTAAAAGCATTGCCACACTACTATACTGTATGGGTTAGCACACTGTGATTGTAGTAGTCAATTGAGTTTATTTGATCGTTTGAGATTTGGTTGGCCAAAAATTGGAATTTAATTGTAAGGGCCCAAAATGACTACCAGTCCCAAACAACATATGCTTGGGAAAGTTCTCAAGTCAGTAGGTCCGTGGGTGTGATTTCACCATGTTAGAGTTGACACTGGATATAATCTTTGTATGTAGGCTGGGCACAAGACATGGATAAGTGTATTAGATGTGACTTTGGCTCACTTTCTAGGCTTAACTCCTTATGCTAGCTATTAGAAATGGTTTAAATTCTTATTTTTTACACCAAACATTTTCAGTACAACAGAGGCAAATAGGGAGCCTGCAGCTCTTAGATTGTATAGATACTTTTCAGTACTTGCTGATCCTACACAGTGCTTCAAGAGCCAGCTCTGGGTTAGGTAGCTCTAAAGGTGCCCATACATATAGTGTTTTCCCCGTGCGATGCCAGCTCCCGCGCACATCTCATCGCACAGCACAACAAGTATGTGCAGCTTGTACTTTGTACTAGATCGCATCATATCTAGTACAGAAAGCCGGCTGATGTAGCACATGGCATGAGTTTTGTACTAGGTGCCATCTAGTACCTTAAGTTCTGCTGATCGTACCAGTAGCTGTGGCTACAGGTCTTATTTTTTATTTTTCTTCTAGGCAGCAATATGTTTCTCTTAACTACAGTGGAGAAGGGGACACAAAAATGGTTTTATATTATGGGTGGGCTGTGAAATGAGATCTGGCAAGTTAGCATTGTCAATATGAGACATACAATTGCACTTTGCTTAATTCATGTGCAGGTTATGGTTGGCAGGGCCTTCTTTTGTGTAGAACCGACCTTTACTTGACTACAGTATGAAGTAGTATGGCCTGGACACTACTGTTATTGCTGAGCGTATTACAGATTATTTTGCTGGGTGCTAATGGACTCACTGTATTTAGATGGTCATCAGTACTGGGCATATTTCAACTTCTGCCTAGCAGCAACATATCTGTATTGAAATAATGGGTATTGAAGTTACTCATTACAATTTACACAGTCTCCCAAAGGCTCAAATCATGTAACCTTAATAGAACCTATGTAGTTCTAACGCACACTATAGTAACTATCCCAGAATCACCAGAGGATTGCCATTTAACAAGATCGATGGCGAATGCAGCTGAAGCAGTTAAATAAAATGTGGCGATTTGCTTGTAATTGTTACAGCTACCGGCACACACCAAAGTGAAAGCCTAACATCCTCCACTGTCCTTTGTCAAGGATTCCTAAGTCATATAAATAAAGAATATTTATTGTGATGTCATTTCCGCTGTCCTGCATTAGGAGAAATGAGAAAGGGCAGGGGCGCATTCTGTCAGCATCAAATCCAAGCTGTCTTTCTATTTTATCATCAATTCTAGACAAAGAAGCTGATTGTAGTTTTCTGGAATGATGTGCAGTATGCTATTATTATTAGGACTTTTTTTTTTGCTATCATGACTAAATATCTTAATGCAACTTGTATCCCAGGATTTACAGGTGCATTTATTTTCACTCTCTTTATGACAACATATATGTATATCTGTAAAACTGTCAAGTACTGAGAACTCACCACAGAGGTTGTGTCCCTGATAAAATGTAATTATTTTTTTATAAAATAGTAACCATAGACAAGTCTTGACATTCCACAAGGATGGAACGGCGTGTACAGCAGCCATGACACCAGGTAGAATTGTTAAAATAACTTTGCAATATTGCAATAAATCCATACAGAAAAGATAGGATAGTATGACACTGCATTCTCCTCATAACAGAATTAACCTACTGTATGCCATTCCCAAGGCTTTGGAATCCACTAACTTAGAGCACTTTTGTGAAATACTTTGTTTATATAACCTCTTAAAAGTATAAACCTGTAACATTACTTATGCATTAATAAACCGGTTTTTTTTTATTTCTCTTAAATTGCGTTTCTTTACTCTGAAATTAAATTGCCATCAGTACTTTGTGCCTGTTCTTTTTTAGACCTGAAGTGTGATGCCCAACTAAACATACTGTACAATACATGCACACTATAGCCAGGGGCATATTAACACATGGCTGGGCCCCTAAGCTTTCAGTTATTTAGTATGAACTCATACCTCTTTTTTCATTGTACCTCCCAACAAAAATGTCTATTGGAGTCTGTTTGCTCCCATCACTCACATTGGATGAGATTTACCAAGCCTTGAAAAGTGATAAAATGGAGAGTGATACACCACCAACCTCTTGGCTCATAACTGCCATTTCAAACCATCGGTAACATGACAGTTAGGGGCTGATAGGCTGGTGGTATATCCCTCCATTGAATCACTTTTCAAGCTTACTACATTTGGCCCATTCACTGCTTGTGAACACGAGCCAATGGAGGTCCCCTACTGCTCTCACCTTTGTACCGCATGGTTAAATACTCACTGAATGAAATTAGTTGCAATTTATATGTGTGGGGGTGGGGGAGGAGAAGAGTAATTGTGTGTCAGAGAAAAAGGAAATCCCTCTCCTCTCCAGGAGCCCTAGGTATATGTGCATTAGGGATGGCCTTCGTTGCCATCTATGGCAATTCTGCAATTGGCCATCAATAGTGCTTAACTATACAATGGATGACCATCGATATTTTTGCATAGCGATGGTCATCCATTGTATTTGATTGATTAGCCTGTGGGCCAATCAAAACACAGGGGAGGGGATTCGCAGGTGTCAGGGGGTGGAGCTATGCTCAGTGTCCCTGCACTTTGAAAAATAAAAGTAAAACCTTGTTTTGATATTGCATCAATGGAGGAAAACCACCTGGTTCTCCCCCATCGATGGAAAAAGTATTCAACATCGGCCATGAACCATCAATGATTTTGAATCGCCGATGGTCGATGGCCATCCCTAATGTGCATGTATATGTGCTCTATCTGCTTGTGCAGTTCTCTGGACACTACAGGTCCCATATAAGTGAACTTTCCTTTTAACATATTTTTCATGCTGCACGCATCCTTCCAAACATGAACCTCTCCAGGAGGGCACAATGCTCTACCTCTGGACTTCCCTCTTACTGTATGATTGCCATCACCTGTACTTAAACTCCTTTCTTATAATTTACCCTGTTCAACACAGGTGATGGCAGTCACACATTAAGAAGGAAGTCCAGGAGCCGAGCGTTGTGCCCCTCCTGGAATGTGTCATGTTGGGAGGTATGATGTATGTCAGTAAAATGTCAGCTGGAATTACATTTTGAATGCAATTGTAAGTAAAAACATTTGGTCGGAACACCTACAATAACGTCTAACAGTAACTACTCCGCGTAAACAAAAAGCAGAAACTGTTCTGTAGAAGACTGCTGCTGCTGCTGGGATATCGATTACATTAACAGAACTGTTATGTCACCGGATCGTAACCTTCCCCAGCACTAGTTCCAGAATTCCATCACCAGTCATTCCGCGCGGGAAAATAGGAAATCTACCTGGACGGAGAGAGAGAGCTCAGTAACTGCTCTCCTATTGGCTGGCGGCAGTTTTGGGCGAGGAAACATCAGTCCCTGTTGCAAAGCTTTGCTCCGGTGTCACCGCCGCCTCTTCCCTATTGGCTTAAAGCAGGTAGGCGTGAAGTGGGCGGCAATGCTGGTGCTGTCTTTCTTGTCCGTGATTGGCAGAACGCCGATGAATAGTGACGAGCATAGGTCTCCAGCTGTACACACGCGAAAAGAGTACAGTACACAGTGCACCCACAGCCACAGAGCAGGAGCTTGCGTGCCTTTACTGAGCGGAATCACTAGGAAGAAATAAAAAGTTGTTTGTGTTATTTTTTTTTATTAGAAACTGCTTGGAGGGGGCAACAACTTTGCTAGCCATGTTTTATTACCCCAATGTGCTACAACGACACACTGGCTGCTTTGCCACTATATGGTATGTACCGTTTGCTACATAGATATCAATATGTAGAGCTAAGAATGCAGTGCTGGAAATGTTAGCTGGTATAAGGATCTGTGTTTTATTTTCATTTTTCAACCAGGAACACATATATGGGAACACGACTACACAAATTATTCTGATGAGATTTTGTCCCATTCATAAGTAATATAATCACACAATCACTAAGAATAGCATCCTTGTGTACATGAATTGTTTTATTCCCGTGAAAGATCTAGATGTGCAAACACTAGAAACATTACTATAGCAATAGTAGCAGTGGATAATCCCATCCATTTATTACCACTGCATAGTGTTTTTATGCATGTCCCCCAGATAGTAAGGTGGTACAATTGTTGGTATGCGGTCCCTGGGTCGCCAACCCAATGGTCGACAGTGACTAGTTCGACACATAAGAATAGTCGACATACCCTAGGTCAACATTGACAAAAGGTCAACACAAGCTTAATGTTGACATAGACATGGTCGACATGAATGAGGCCGACATGAGTTTTTTTATTAATGAGATTTTTCATACTTTAAAATCCAAGTGGGCATAGAACGAGAACATAATAGTGTGCCGAATGCAGCGAGGCACCATGCCCAAAGCATGGCAAGTGGACGTGGTACACATAAACAGTGTCCATGTCGACATAGACAATAAAATATCATGAAAAACTCATGTTGACCATGGAACCTCATGCTTGTGTTGACCTGTCAATGGTGACCTAGGGTATGTTAAGTGTCAACCTAGTCACTGTCGAGCATTAGTGGTCGACCTAGTGACTGTCCAGCTAGACATCGTCTATCATCTACACCGTAACCACAATTGTTCTAAGCCAAGTCTGACCTGGCTTCAGGGTTACTGGCCCACAAGTTTACAGAGGGGAACCCTCAATGGGCCTCACTCAGGGTGAATCCAGAAAAAAAACTTGTGTATTATCAGGGCGCTCACTAAGCAAAGAGCTCAGTGCCCTATTCTGCGTAGTGAGATCGCATCGCATGCAATTTTGCATGGTATGCGATGCGATGGTACTACAGTAGTTCATTTTCACTGCACTGCCTGGCCGCGGATTGAATTGCATTGTACGCAAATCGCATGCGATGCAATTTATCACACCCACACTATCCACGTCAATGCAATGCGATTTAGCACACACCCCAGTATCCACGTCATCCCAGAGCGTGGCAAGGGGATGCAGAACGCGTCCTCCCGACCTTTTCATACCCCCACTATCCACGTCGGCGTGGAGTTGATTTTACAAAGTGTGGAGAGCGCAGCGAGCCTCCGAGTCCGAAGTGTGGCGAGCCCCGTGATTACTTTACATGTATTCCGCATCCCCTCGCTGCGCTCGCCACACTTTATAAAGTCAACTCCACGCCAACGTGGATAGTAGGGGTATTAAAAGCTCGGGAGGACGCGTTCCATGCCCTCTCGCCACGCTTCGGGGTGACATGGATAGTGGGGTTGTGCTAAGTCGCATTGCATGGCATCAACGTGGATAGTGGGGGTGTGCTAAATCGCATTGCACGAGATAAAATCATGTGATTTGTGTGCGACGCTTAATTGTGCCTCTCCTACAGGGCTGGGAATCTCCAGACTCTCTGTGCTGGCATATGCTGGCGGAGAGGCGCTCCATCCGACGGGGACACGCAAGTGTCTCACATGCACGCGCGTCCCCTGCACTTGGCGGTGGCAGGAGTTGGGGGGAGATTTTTCAAGTCAAAATCAGGTTGATCGCGTCGGTCGTGGCCCATTATAATGGGTTGCGATGCGATCAACGCGATTTTACATAGGGGACAATGGGAAATGGGCCAATATGGCCAATTTCTCATTGAGTATGGTTATAAAGTATGGTTAATGCCCCCCCATTGTTAACGCCACCCCACTATTGACGTCAACCCGAAGCATGGCGAGCGCAGCGGTACGCGTCCTCCGACCTTTTCATACCCCCACTATCCACGTCGGCTTGGAGTTGTCTTTATAAAGTGTGGCGAGCGCGGCGAGCCACCGAGCCCAAAGCGTGGCGAGCGTAACGAGCCCCACGAGGGGACGCGTATACCTGTGAAGTTATGCGCATGCGCTCGCCATGCTTCGGGCTCGGTGGCTCGCTGCGCTCACCACACTTTATAAAATCAACTCCACGCCAACGTGGATAGTGGGGGTATGAAAAGGTCGGAGGACGCATACTGCCGCCCCTCGCGGGCTCGCTGCGCTCGCCACGCTTCGGGTTGGCGTCAATAGTGGGGTGGCATTAACATGGGGGGGGGGCATTTAAAACATGAGGGGGATTTTCTATTAAAATTGGGTTTTTTGGGGCTTTTTACATTGAAATCAATGTAAAATCGGGTCTCAGGGACCATTTTACATTGATTCCAATGTAAAAATCGGGTCCATCGCGACGATCGCATCGCATGCAATTTGGTTGGCATGCGATCGACCCGATCAATACAATCAAAATCGCGGGCGCCGTGCTAGGAAATAAGCACCGATGTCTCTTTGTAAAACATCCCCTCACTTGGTTGCAAGGGTATATGGCCGTACAGGGGGTGGGGCATTCGGCGAGGCGGACCCTCTGGGGCTCGGTAAGCTGTGAGCTTTGCCGCTTACCTAGACAACCAGAATGAGGGCCCAAGTGTGGTATTCAATCCTCTGCATTTTAGTTTGCACCGACAGTCACATGAGGCATTTTTTTACAGCTGGTGTTGTACACTTCATACTGCATGTCCCATTGAAGAGTAAGCTTCCTGCATAACAAACAACAACTTACTACATTCTACTAGAGAATGTATATACAGGTTAAGGCTCCCATATCCGTTATTATACAAACCAACATATTCCAAAAAACACATATTTAAAGCGCGGACATGTCACATGACACTGACATCATGTTATAGGTCAGAAAGCATTGACAGAACGAATATAGGTCTAGACTGCTCTTCACACATTACCCTGCTTCCTGGCCCTGCTGGGCTCTGTCCAGTACTTCTGTGGTCACCACCTTGCACTTCCTGCCATCTTGGATTCTTACAGCTGCCAGTTTACCTCTCTGGGACTTTCCTCCACGTCGAAACAAACCCAGGCAGTGCTGTAGGTATGAGATCTGGCACCCAGGAAGCCTTCATCAGCGTCTCTGCATTTGGATGGGTGTGGTATAGGGTTCTGACAGTCGGGATCCCGACAGTCATTAGCCCGACTGGCCGGACTCAGACAGCATGGTGAGCGCAACAAAGCCCCTTGCGGGCTCGCTGTGCTCGCCACACTGTGGGCACAGTGGTTCACTACACTCCCCACCTATTCTATTCTCCCTCTATGCGGGTCGTGGACCCCCAAGAGGGAGAATAGCCGATGGCCATCAGGAACCTGTCTGTCTGTGTTTTAACAGTCGGGATCCCGACATCAGGTAAATGACTGTCGGGACCCCGTCTGGCAATCAATTTGGATATGGGAGGCTGAACTTGGAACTAATGATATTATGTGGGTTATATTTACAGAATACATAATTTAGCAGTATTTTCATGGTTTTCCAATTAGTGTATTGTTATAGTTATTAGTAATCAGAACTAATGATTCTCAGACTTCATGTAATAATCTGTGGCTATGTAATTCACAAAATAACCAAAACAGTGGTTATCTCATTATATACATTTTTCATGTGTTACAATCTCTATCATTTAGGTTGGCTGCTACTAAAGGCAGTAGGATTGTAAAACGAGAATACCTGAAAGTCAATGTTATCAAAACAAGGTACAGTATGTCTATTAGCAAGTTAGTTTATCGTATATATATATATATATATATATATATATATATATATATATATCTATCTATATATATATATCTATATATATATAGATATATAGATATAGATAAATATATATATAGGTGGTGAAAGCAGTATGCACACAAAACTAGTTCTGTAAAATGCTAAGGCCATATAAATGAAGATAGATCAAAAAATTAGAAGCCAGCACAATAATGAAATGTCCAGAAAAAATTCTTTATAGAAAAAATCAATTCCATATGGAACAGACAAGGAGTGGACACACCAGTAACATTGCAATACAATCCATGTACATAGGGGTTACCAAATCCAACAAGTTAAGCATGGTGGTCCACTGCAAGGGTCAGTGATGATGGTGGTACACTCCTTGTCTGTTCCATATGGAATTGTTTTTTCCTATAAAGAATTTTTTCTGGACATTTCATTATTGTGCTGGCTTCTAATTTTTTGATATATATATATATATATATATATATATATATATATATATATATAGGTACTTGTTTCCTAGCACGGCCACAATCTGGAGTAATCGTGTACCTTAAGTTAAGGTACACGATTACCCCGATGGACCCGATTTCCTTTGAAATCAGGTCCATTTGGCCGGCTAGGATAAAATATCGGGGGCATCGCGTCGGTCGGGACCATTAACAATGGTCCCGACGCGACCGATGCGATGCCCGCGATTTCCCCATAGGCTTCAATGTTAAAAAATATTTTAACATTGAAATCTTGTCGGGAAAGGTAAAATATCGGGGGCATCGCGTCGGTAGTGACCATCAATGGTCACGACGCGATGCCCCCGATTTTTCCATCGGGTTCAATGTAAAAATATTTTTTTACATTGAAATAGTGAAAAAATGTGAAAAATGTGAAATGGGCCAATATGACCCATTTCACATTATAGATGTCCCCGTCGTCACCCCACGATAGACGCCAACCCGAAGCGTGGCGAGCGCAGCGAGCCCGCGAGGGGCGGCGGTGCGCGTCCTCCGACCTTTTCATTCCCCTACTATCCACGTCGGCGTGGAGTTGAGAATAGAATAGTGTGGCGAGCGCAGCGAGCCACCGAGCCCGAAGCGTGGCGAGCGGACGCGGATACCTTCACAGTTATACGCGTCCCTTCGCGGGCTTCACAGGTGTCCGTGGCGACGCGGACACCTGTGAAGTCCGCAAAGGGACGCGTTTACCTGTGAAGGTATCCGCGTCCCCTCGCGGGGCTCGCTGCGCTCGCCACGCTTCGGGCTCGGTGGCTCGCTGCGCTCGCCACACTATTCTATTCTCAACTCCACGCCGACGTGGATAGTAGGGGAATGATGTGATGCGATGCGATGCGATCGACCCGATTTTTCCGACACGACCACCCCGATGTAAATCGGTGTGGCCGTGCTAGGAAACAAGTACCTATATATATATCATGTCGGTGTGTAATCAAACACTGCCATCTGCTGGCAGTGAGTGAAACTACATATCACACATACAGAAACACAGAGGCAATCACAAGGTAACAGACTAGATTCCAAAGCATTTGCTTCAAAGGGCTTAGCTAGTATAATTTAACATGTGTGTATATAATATCATCTATATATGTCTAGTGTCCATCTGTGTGTCTCTCAAACACTGCCAGCGAGTGAAACTACATTTCTTTCTCTCTCACACATGCACAAACACAGGGATAATCACATAGTTGCCTACCCTCCTGCATTATGCAGGAGACTCCCTGAAATTACAACAATCTCCCTCTCTCCCTCATTAGCCTAGCAAGCGCTCTCATTTTACCTAGCCCACATTACACTGTTACATTTTTTGGGGAAAAAGGATCGAGAGCTAGATACATTTATATTGAATCATCAGCGCCATTTCCCAGCACTTTACCAAGTATAGTAGCTCTTACTAACTGATTTGGGGCTCATCTACATTTGGATATAAGTCATTTTAAAAGATTTCCCTCAGATGTAGCAGTACACACCCACACTTCTAGGTGCAGCGTTTACAATCTCTTTTAACAATCTCTCCATATATGGAACTAGACACGCCCTTTGGGTGGAGTATGACACGCACCCTCATTGGGGCGCTTTGCAAAATTCTGCTACCAACTATAATCTCCCTGAAACCAGTTTTCAAAAGTAGGCAAGTAGCAGACTAGCTTTTGAAGCATTAGCTTTGAGCGGTCTTACTAGTGACTCACCTCACTCTCAGACCAGTAATACAGATGGAGCCCCTGCCATCCTTGGCCAGCGCTCGCCAGACCCTCCCCGCTGGCGAGCGCCGGCGGCAGGGGCTTCACTGAACTGGGACAAGCGTGCTTATCACATGCACGAGCGTCCCAGTCTCTTGGCGGGATGCTGCGTTTCCCATTCTCTCGCCGGGGACGCTGCATGTCCCTGCCCGTCTCCGCTTCAGGGAGACGGGCAGGGTTAGGGGGGCGCTCGGGGTGGCGAGGGCAACGCTCGGCGACGGCGGGGGAGGCGGCAGGGACCGGAGGAAGGCATACATGTAAAGTAATTCGCTTCGGGCTCGCCACACTATATAAAATCAACTCCATGCCGTAGTGCAGGGGTCTTCAACCCATGGCCCGCGGGCCACAAGTGGCCCGCGGAGGTGATCTCAGTGGCCCTCTGCCCGCCATGCACAGGATTATTTTTTTTTTTAAGTAAAAGAAAACGCTGCCGAGGGAGGCAGCGTAATGGAGTCCCCCCGGGTGCCGCCTACCCGATTTCCATTGGCTGCAGGCAGGGCAGAGGAGTGGATCCAGTGCGGCTGAGGGAGGAGGAGGCACTTCTGGTCACGAGCTGGGGAGTTGGGACCCGGGGAAGCTGCGGGAGGAGGAGACGCAGCGGGCGGGAGCAGGGGACCCGGTGCTGGAACTGCAGGAGGAGGAGGCACAGCTGGCGGAGGGGACCCGGCGAAACTGCAGGAGGAGGCATGGATGGTGGACGCAGGTGACCCAGCAAAGCTGCAGGATGAGGAGGTACAGCTGGCGGGAGCAGGGGACCTGGCAATGCTGCAGGCATTACTGGGGGCATTACTGGGGGCATTGTGTGTGAGGGGCACTGCTGGGGCATTGTGTGTGAGGGGCACTGCTGGGGCATTGTGTGTGAGGGGCACTGCTGGGGCATTGTGTGTGAGGGGCACTGCTGGGGCATTGTGTGTGAGGGGTACTGCTGGGGCATTGTGTGTGAGGGGCACTGCTGGGGCATTAGGTGAGGGGCACTGCTGGGGCATTAGGTGAGAGGCACTGCTGGGGCATTAGTTGAGGGGTACTGCTGGGGCATCATATGTATAAGCAGGAGTACTGCTGGCATTATGGTCTGTGGCATAATGGGCATCAGTGTGGGGCATAATGTGCAATGGGCATAATTTTTGTGTGGATTAATGTGTAATGGGCATCACGGTGTGCGGCATAATGTGTAATGTGTATTATGGATAAACAGTGTAACAGTGTATATTGATTTAAGTAGCCTTTCATTGTTTGGGTTCGATCTGTGAGGCGTACTAGGTCACTGTGTGGGCCTTCATGTTTATATGTCACTGTGCAGCCTTCAGTCAACTTAAGCGTGTGAGGACAACGACCATTCCTGCGGTAACCAATGTCTGGTCATGCAGGTTGCAAAAGAGGTGTCGGGTAATTGTTTTCCTGCTAGTTCACACTCGTTATAATTAGGCCACACCCCTTTTTTGGGAGCGCGCCTACGGCGCGTGCAATTTATTCAATATCAAATTATATAGGGGGGGACACAAATTTGACTGTTTGCACTGGAACCCAAATTGGCTGCTGATTACTATTTGGGTATGTGTGTGTGTGTGTGTGGGTGGGGTTATGTGCTGAGTATGGGCGGCTGTGCCAACTATCTATGAAGGAATGTGCTGACGTTATAGGGGAGCTGTGATTCTATGAGGCTGTCCGAAATACCGCAGTAGAGTATAGTGGCCCTCGGGCTTCACTGGATTTTTTTAGGTGGCCCACGCTGTCTTAAAGGTTGAAGACCCCTGCCGTAGTGGATAGTGGGGTTATGAACAGGTACTAAATTGCATTGCACATCAAATCGTATGCCAATTGCATGCAAATCGTATGCACATCGCATGTGATATCTGCCGCCGTGAAACTAAACAAGTACCAAAAAAAATATACTCACACCTCTCCGGTTCCAAAGTAGGCAATCCCTGGGTTAAAAACATCAGAAACAGATTTGGGAAGGTATATAATAGGTCTTTCCAAATCAGGGGTCTGTCCAAGGGTCATAATTCAGACCTGATCACTGGGCTGCTAATCTTCTGAGCCCAGCAATCAGGAACCCCTCCCCCTGCCAGAGTGAAGTTCTGCCTATATGCAAGGCAAATGGCATCACAGCCACAGACTTAAGGCCCCCATACATTAGCCCGACTTGTCCTAGGGACAAGTCGGACCTGATTTCCCCGGCAGCCCCCCGGGAGTGGAACACACGATTAGGCACTTGATGTGCCAAGTTTTGCATATGATAAATCGCCATGCGATTTATCATATGCAACTCCCGGGGAGCTGCAGGGGGAGAGCCGGGCAGAATCAGCGGGCGAGGGACACTGGGGAGCTGGGGGGCATGGCAGCGAGCGGGGGACGCCGGAGAGCCAGGCAGATGCTGGGGACCTGCAGGGGGTGGAGCCGGGCATGGTAACCTCTCAAATAGGCAGCGGGCGGGGGGACATTGGAGAGCCGGGCAGGGGACACAGAGGCAGCGCACGGGGGGACACCGGTGAACCGACGAGGGAGCTGGGAAGAAGGATCGGGGACTCACTCTGCAAGGGAGGAAAAAAACCCATTACAAATGAATGGGCAGCCAGTGATTGGCTGAAAGCTCTCTCAGCCAATCAGGAATTGGCTGAGAGAGCTCTCAGGCAATCAGCAATTGACTGAGAGAGCTCTCAGCCAATCACTGGCTGCCCATTCATTTGTATTGGTTTTTATGTCCCCGATGCCCACCGCCCAGAGGCATCGGGAACAGCACCAGGCTTCAGTCTGGTCAGGTAAGTCCTGGAGGGGGGGGGCCTTTATTGGGGGGGTCCCCACTCCCCCAGGGCCCCTGGCCAGGCTGACTAGTCGGTAGGGATGAATGCTTTGGCCAGGGGGACTTGCATAAAAAGTCTCCCCCCGGCTGTGGCATTACCCTGCTGGCTGGTTTTGCCTGGGGCTGGTTCTTAAAATACGGGGGACCGTCCCCAGAGCAGGAGCCTGGGGCTGGTTGTTAAAAATCAGGGAACCCCTATTTGTCGGGTTCCCTGATTTTTAATTACCGGCCCCGGTTCTGTCAGCCTGGTGCTGGTTTCGGCTGTGGGGGGGACCCCACGCCGTTTTTTTATTTATTTATTTTATTTTATTTATTTTTACACCGCAGCCTGCACGGATCTGACTGATCCGTGCAGGCTAAAACGAGAATACGACAGGAAAATGGTGTTTTATTTTTCTGCCGTATTTTCTATACGGCTGCTTAGTAAATCAGGAACCACCATTCTTTTGAATGGTGATTCCTGTCGTATCCTAACGATGGTGTAGACATTAGTATTTGTAAATACAAATACAAATGTTCCATCCCTAGGACTACGAATTGTTGTATTTTGGGGATAGAAAATCCCGAAAATACAAATTCGTAAAAAAAAAGGTGTATTTCTCCCTACGAATACACCTTTTTTCTACGAATCCATTTTGGTAAATTTCCCCCTATATGTTAGATGGCTGCCGGACATCCCTGACCTTCCCGCTCTCCTTAGTCTCTTTGCTAAAATTCCCTTCACAATTAAATATTTACAGTCTGCTGCGCTGCAGGAGTCTCATATTAAATTCCTAAACAGGGCATATATTGTCCCTGTGCAGCAAGACCATTTTGTCCCCAGTGACAATGGCTGCTGCTGTAAATGCCGGAGATCTAACGCCACATATTTCCATAACTTTTGGGAGTGCGGGAGGATCGGATTGTTCTGGAACAAGTTGATCCAGTATGTTAACACTGTTTAATCATTGCGATTACAGAAGAACCCTGCAGCGTGTTTATTTCTGTGCTTTAATATATGGGACCTTGGCCCTAAAAAGGCACATATTATCCCAGTGTTAACAATTATCTGTTGCAACAAAATTGATTCTCACCTATTGGATTACTAGAAGTGCACCTACAGTACTATAGCTGAAAAAGATGATCCTTAACATCTTATTTTACGAATGACAGGCTCTTCTCTCAGATCTTGAAAAAGGTGCACCCCGGTTTTATAAAAAATGGGAACTCTACATACTGAGTTTAGATCAATCCACCCAGACCCAGATACAACAAATCTTCGAATCCACTACGTGGTTCCTAATGAGACAGATTGGTAGTTAGAGACGTCCACTATACCTCTATGACTGGAGTCAGAGGAACTGGAATGGTATCCAACGACTATGGGCCTTATTCTGGTCTGTGCGGCCGGAGCCAAATATGCGGCCAGGACCGTGCGTCCTAAACCCCGCCTTCCATACGGATCGCTCACTCCGTACGAATGCGGTAAGCCGCTGACCGCACGGAGCAAGAGTGGATTTCTTATGTATACACCTCCTCCATCTCTGGGAGCCTCCCCCATCATTCGATGGTCGCATACCATCGAATGCAGGATCGAGCGGTCAGGCAGCTCCCGCGAGCTCAGACCACTCGGGCATTTCTCCGTGCAAAAGCAGGGATCTGGGCGGGCAGCTGACATCCGGTAATGTCATATGTCCGCCCCCTACACGTGCGTCACGGCCGCATTACCATACGTACGCCCAGCGTTTTCATGGGAACGCCCATGAAACGCGGGGCGTATGCATATGTTAATGAGGCCAAACAGCCCTTCACGCCCCTCTCCTCCCCTTGTTCGTAGTGTAAACAATTCATGCGGAATTTGGACGTATGTCCCTTTCGCTCATGCGCAGATATGCCTCTGCACATGCGCAGACACAAAACATCGGCGGAACGAACGCACGCGGACATATCCGCACCAACCAGAATAAGGGCCTATATTATAAGATAAAGTGTTGCTATGTGCTGGTGTGGTTCATTGGTTAGTTCTACATTAAGGACCTTATTCTAGTTCACTCTTAGATGCAAATTCCTTCTTAGCTGGACACAACCATGTGCACTGCAGGGGGGCAGATGTAACATGTTCAGAGAGATTTAGCTTTGGGTGAGTTATTTTGTTTCTGTTCAGGGAAAATACTGACTGCTTTATTTTTACACTGCAATATAGATCTCACTTTGAAGAAAAACCCCACCCAAATCTAATTCCCTCTGCACATGTTACATCTGCCCCCCTGCAGTGCACATGGTTTTGTCCATCTAAGAAGGATTTTGTCAGAAAGAGTGAACTAGAATAAGGCCCTAAGTGTGAACTTGTCCTATGTCTCCCCCCCCCCTGTTTATATTTTTATGTGTACTGTAAATTTTGCTTTAATTCAGCGAAGGAATTGATGATTGCTACCACATTATTAACCAATGCGATACTATGTCTGTTTATATGGGAGTGTACTGTATCTTTTCACATGCAGGATGGCTATAACGTTGGCCTATTAGTATCACTGTTTTAATGATTAGACCAGGGGTTCCCAATCTTTTTCTAATCGCGGCACCCTAGAGTATCAAATTTTTTCCACGGCACCCCTAGGCCCCAATAAATATATATAAAATTAAGTAAATTGTGTTTATATGTGCTTCTTAGGTTCAATTATGTGGTAAAGGGCAGGATTTGGTTCTGATTGTACACATTTTATGATTGTCAGCCACCAGCACTGGTTTTGTCCAGAAATAATTGATCATAAATAATTTGAATTGGTCCTTGACGACCAACCCGAGGCACCCCTGCAAGTGTCCCAAGGCACCCCAGGGAGCCTAGGTGCACAGTTTGGGAACCACTGGATTAGACGGAAAAAATTCTCTGGACAAAATTTTGTAAGATATTGTTTATTATTTCAGTTTGTTGGATTATGTCAACATTCCGGACATGCTTTTCTCTGCTACTGAACCTCTTGCCTTATGTATGTCACTTCCAATTCCTGTATGGCTCTTTAAATGTGCATAATTGTATGTACTCTCTGTTCTATGACAACAAAAAGACCATTGTTGAATTCTTTGTTTTTCATTTTACAAAACAAATAAAAATTGTTAATAAAAAAAAAAAAGGTAAACGCTGGCTTGCACCAGAAGGAGACCTCGCCCACGTGCACTACGATTTGTGCACATTTGTTTGATAAAGGCAGGGTAGGGACCGAGGCAGCAGGGTCAGCTCGGCAGCGCTGGCGGGCAGGGTTCCCTGCAGCGTATGTGAGATCAGTGGTGGGGTCCCTGCGGCGGATGGGAACTACTGGTCTCCCTGCCCACCAGTGCGATCCCGTACTGCGGCATATGTGAGATCAGCAGCGCCCAGGTAGGGGGGGGGGGGATTATAGGATGCCTCAGGAGGGGGGGGGGGGCGGGGGAGAGAGGATGCCTGCTTAGACCAGGTCTAAGCAGGTTTTGCGGTGTGAAAGCAGCATTAGAGTATTAGGGGTTCAATCAGCAGCGTAAGTATAGCACCGCAGCCCCCGCCACCACGGGGGGGGGGGGCACTGTGCATGTGGGGGCGTCGGGGGCTGCGGTGCTATAGTTACACCCCCCCAATCCCCCGCAGACTTACCTATCTCGCTGGTCCCGGCGGCTTCGTTCTGCTGAGGACCACCACAAAATGGCCGCCCCCATATAGCACACAGTTCTCTGAAACTGTCTGCTGTATGGGTGCGACCATTTTGTGGTGGTCCTCAGCAGACGAACGGAGCCGCCGGGACCAGCACGATAGGTAAGGCTGCGGGGGATTGGGGGGGTTTGCATGGGCGGCGGGTGCTTGGCGGGGTGGCGGCGCCCAAAAATTAGCTACGCCACTGGGTTCAGTCACCGTACACACCTGCAATTGCTCCTGGACCTGCTGCTATCTTCAGTCCCGGCGCTTCTGCTCCTCTCTCTGAATGTCACATCCAAAATGGCCACCGCCTTACAGCAAACCATTATTTAGGATGCAAGAGGAGGTCGCTGCCTCCTCTAGCATCCTTAATAACTGTCTGCTGTGAAGGGGGCGGCCATTTTCCAAATGACAGGAGAAGCCCTGGGATTGCGATTCACATAGATCTGAAGAGCCCGCACCACAGGACCTGGGTAGAAGTCCCGTGTAAAGGGACACGGGTTAACCCCTTTTACACAGCCGCTGACTCGGCTCCACAAGGGAAAAACCCATTTTTTTTGCGGTGGTGTATAAGGTGTCTTCTGCAGACCCCACGTTACCCAAACTTCTCTAGCGCCTCCAAGCGACCGCGGGGGGTTGCGGAGCTATTGCTACGCCACTGCTCATACCCCTTATACACCACCGCAAAAAAATGGGTTTTTCCCTTGTGCAGCCGAGTCAGCGGCTGTGTAAAAGGGGTTAACCCGTGTCCCTTTACACGGGACTTCTACCCAGGTCCTGTGGTGCGGGCTCTTCAGATCTATGTGAATCGCACCGAGTCTATCAGACATTCTGATTTCCTTTTTGTGTGGTATGGTTTTCACAAAAGAGGGTGGCCAGCTCACAAACAAACCTTAGCTCGCTGGGTTAGACTGGTCATTGCTCATGCATATGAGCAAGCTGAGCTACCGTTACTTTCTTCGCTTTCAGCACACTCAACCAGGTCTGTGGGTCCTTCACAGGCTGTTCGACATGGCGTTTCTGCTCAACAGTTGTGCAAGCGGCAACGTGATCCACACATTCCTGAAGTTTTATGTCTTTCAAACATTTGCTTCACAAGATAGTCCTTTTGGTCGCCAGGTTCTTTTGGCCCCTCAGGCCTCCCACCCTTAATTGTATGGCTTTTGGATATCCCCGATGTTAACCCTGTGGGACCCAGGAACACTGAAGAAGAAAAGAGAGTTATGGTAAACCTACCCTCAGTTAACTCTCTTTCTTTGAGGTTCCTGGAACCACAGGGCGCCCACCCAGGCGTGCCTGATATATTCGGGGCATTTGCGACCGGTCCTCTTCCTCTGTGTATGAGTGAATGTACTGCCATGTCCATTTTCTGTTTTCTTTCGTTCTCTGCTTCCGGCTGGGACTTGTTAACCAAACCGAATGTCCTATGCAAGGATGCGGGGTTATAGGGGAGAGGAGCCATGCAGGATGGGAAGCCTAAAGCTTTGGAGATTGGTGCTCCAGTCACTAGATCCGCCTGCAACCCTGATGTTAACCCTGTGGTCCCAAGAATCTCAATCTCAAAGAAAGGGAGTTAACCGAAGGTAGAATTCACATAACTCCCCTTTATTTATTACCAGTTATTTATATAGCGCACACATATTCCATAGTGCTATACAGAGAATTTTTTTGAATGCGTTTATTTATTGTTTCCAAAAGAGTAAGTAAACAATAGAGCAAATATATGCTTACAGGAGGCATAAGTATATAATGTACATGGCAAACAAGATGATATTTGTGGCATGTCACTGGTACAATTAGCTTCTCAAATTCAACAGATTGTTTTAAACAAATTAACTGCTAAGGATTTGGAATATTGCAGAATAACCAATTACTCTGTCAGGAGAATTAAAACTCAAGAGGTCGTGACTGTGTCTGGAAAACAATCAAAGATTTGGATACTCTTGAACAAGGTGGGGGGGGGGGAGCACTGAGGGGGGGGGGGTAGAGGAGAAAGAGGGAGTGGAGAAAAAAGAAGAATAAACAGAAAGAAGGAGTATTGAGGAGATTAGTAGAGATAGAGAAAGGTGCACCTAATAGTAGGTACAGGGCAGATAAAATGATAAAGGTACGAGAAGAGACCTAGTCTGGGTCCTAGCTACGGCTACACCAATCAGAATAGGTGAAAAACAGTGAGGTTTTCATAGCCTTGGTAGTTGTTCGATCAAAGTGTGTGTCAGAGCAAGAGGTCTGAAGTGGAGTGGGTGTGGGGATCCTGTAGGGTAGTGCCATTATAACTGAACCAGTTAGACCATATCAGGAGGAATTTGTGGGAAGCGTTATGAAGGTAAGCCGTCATTTTTTCCATGGCAGCAATGTACCAAAATGTTATTAATGAGCTGCTGCTGGAAGGGGGGGTTCGTGTTCTTCCAGTGACTGGCGATGAGACAACAAGCGTAACAAAGAATATGTGTTGAAAGCTTGTCTGCCTCCTTGCTCATATCATCAATGGGGAGGCTGAGAAGGAAGGACCATGGCAATTTAGCTATAGGGCGGGTAAAGACCGCACTGAGGAGGTGGGTCACCTCATTCCAGAAATTGTGTAATTTGGGGCATTACCACCAAATGTGTAGGAAAGTACCCTCTTACCCGTAGCCTCTCCAGCAACGATCAGAGGTGGAGTCAAACATTTTGCGCAGACGTGTTGGGACTAGGTACCATCTATAGTACACTTTTAGTGAATTTTCGGTACTTATTTCCTAGCACGGCGCCCGTCTCATTGATTGTATGCCTTAAGTGTAAGGTACTTAAGGCATACAATCAACGCGATGGACCCGATTTTCTGTCAATCACTTGCTAATTTGCAGGTGAAAGAAAAAAACACGTTGATCGCGGCCCATTATAATGGGCCGCGATGCGATCAACGCGATTTTACATAGGGGACAATGGAAAATGGGCCAATATGGCCAATTTCTCATTGAGTATGGTTATAAAGTATGGTTAATGCACCCCCATTGTTAACGCCACCCCACTATTGACGTCAACCCGAAGCATGGCGAGCGCAGCTAGCCCGCGAGGGGCGGAGGTACGCGTCCTCCGACCTTTTCATACCCCCACTATCCACGTCGGAGCAGAGTTGATTTTAGAAAGTGTGTCGAGCGCAGCGAGCCACCGAGCCCGAAGTGTGGCGAGCATAGCGAGCCCTGCGAGGGAACCCGTATACCTGTGAAGTTATGCGCGTCGGGCTCGGTGGCTCGCCACACTTTATAAAATCAACTCCACGCCGACGTGGATAGTGGGGGTATGAAAAGGTCGGAGGACGCGTACCACTGCGCTCGTCACGCTTCGGGTTGGCATCAATAGTGGGGTGGCGTCACATTTAAAACATGAGCAGGGTTTTCTGGCATCAATAGTGGGGTGGCGTCACATTTAAAACATGTTTTTCTATTAAAATGGGGGGTTTTGGGTCTTTTTACATTGAAATCAATGTAAAATCGGGTCTCAGGGACCATTTTACATTGATTCCAATGTAAAAATCGGGTCGATCGCACCGCATGCGATTTGGTTGGCATGTGATCGACGCGATTTTTCCGACCCGATCAATACAATCAAGATAGCGGGCTCCATGCTAGGAAATAAGTACCGAATTTTCTTCTATCAGAGTCGAAATAGAGGATTTGGCGATTCTTTCCCAAATCAATAACCAAGATTCATCATCTGGCAGATCGCCTAAATCGTTTTCCCATGTTTAGGGTTCGGGGGGGGGGGGGGACTTAGCGAGAAGGAGGTGGTTGTATAGTGATGAAATTATACCTTTACGGAGAGGTTGGTGTAGGCATGTGTATTCGATGAGAGTTAGGGGTATACAGAGAATATTTTAACAATTAACCTACAGTACCAGTATATTTTTTGGATAGTGGGAGGAAACCAGAGTACTCAGAGGAAACCCACACAAGCACAGGGAGAATATACAAACTCTGCACAGTTAGGGCCATGTTGGGAGTTGAACCAATGACCTCAGTGCTGAGGCAGTAATGCTAACCATTACACTATATGTGTAATGTTACAATGTCCATTAATGTATTATATAACAATTTGACTAGACTTCATTAAAATCATTACAAAATAATCAAGTTCATTAAACATAACTTTGTCTGACTCTGTATATGAGACAAGGAATAAAAGAGTATTCATTACAGTGCTAATCAGACAAATTCATACTTTGGCCCTTATTCTGATCTGTGCGGATATTCCCGCATTCTTACGGAGCGGTCCGCACGCCACGGTGTTTTGCCGCATGCGGCCATCGTCCGTAGAAACGCCCACGTGTCCTCCGCATTCGGACGGACTCACTCTTTAAGAACAGGGCGTGTTTACGGACGACATACAAACCATGCGTGTGCGGGAGAAACACTCCGATTCGGCACGGTATTACAGAGTATTACAGAGTATGCTCGGAAATACCGCATCCGAACGGGAGCCAAGCGGTGCTACCGCACGTAAGCGGAGGATTTACGCCAAACAACCCACTATGAAGTATCTTCTGCAAGACATCACATGACCCACTTATTCAATTACCTATCCTCATAAAAAACTGCTTATTTGGAATTGGAATCAATTAGATTCCAATATATCCTTACAAGCATGCCTAACACATGCATAGCACACATTAACCCTTACAGCAATTGAAGTGCAATGGTTTCAATTAAAGCACTGACAAGCGTCCTATTAGTGAGTAATGAGTAAAGGAGTAGATTGTTATTGGGTTCAGGTGTTAATGGTTGTAGTCATTAGGCGTACGTTCGCCTACCGCATGAACGAGTGGTGTCCGCAAAGCAATAGTACACTTGTGGACACCGCACATTTCAGCCCTTTTTGCTCGCGTGCATTCGGAGTGGTTTCCGAATGTACGCCCCCCAACATAAGTGTACTCCCCCGTGTCCGCCCATGTTTCCGCCCCGTTTTGCCCACTTTGAAACTACGCCCATGTGTCATTCCGCATGACGCCCATAATACGCCCCTATTTCCCGACTGATTGCGGTGACCAGTTTTGGACGGGCTTTGTCCGAACTGGTACCGAGTCAAGGCGTGGCACATGCGCGTAGCGTTCTCCACGCATGCGCAGACGCCGTAAAGACGCGATCCGTAAGAACGCGGTAAAGTCCGCATCAATCAGAATAAGGGCCTTTATGTATTAGGCACCAGTTCTCATGCTATACTAGTGCTTTTCTGTCTCTTCTCTTCCTCAGTCAGAAGATTGTGCAATATATTCTACAGCAGGTACCACCTCCGTACCATGGCTCTCCCATACCTCGGCTCTCTCTGTACCTGTCTGCACAGCTCAGCTATGGATTAGTGTGTGTGTACCACCGCCAATGTGATCTGCTTATAGGTAAATACACCTTGAACTGTGTACACAATAGAGCTTGGAAGCTTTATCTACTTATATAAATAACATTTACAAAGCCTTTCATTTGTTATTTAAATTCATGCATGCTGCACAATAAATAGGTTTACTGTTCACAAACACATTGGGCGGTATTCAATGAGGCTGATTTGCCAGATTTTTATGGCGATTTTGTGCTGTAAGGCGAATTTCTGACTAAAACGGTGAATCACCCTATTCAATGACCAGGTGGCGAATACATTTCAAGGTTTTTTCGCCATGATTCACCGAGTAGCAATCGCTATCTTTTTATGGTGAAGTGGAAGGTGAACTTTTAAAATAAAGTGTTTTGTTTTTTACAATTCGTGTAAAAAAATCTGGAATTTTATTCTGAGGAGGGGCATGCTATCTTTATTCATGTGCTGTAAGCAGGGGGCCGGAGCCGAGACGCTCATTACATATTCACTTCACCCGATCATTACATATGCATGATTGGGTGTAGTGAATATACCCGGTCCCCTGCTGGCACCCCCGGGGGGCAGCCTGTGCTGCCTGGCACCCGGGGAGCCCACCTCCCCCCCACAAACGTTCTGGGGCAGGCAGGGAGACTTCCATCTCCCTGCCTGCCACCGTCCTCAGGCTCCCTGCTGCGTCCGCCGCAGGAGCTCAAATTCGCCGGTCAGAGGCAGCGAGCCCCTGACTCGTTGAATACCGGAGCCGGCGAGGCTACGGAATGCAGCGAGCAGTGGCGAATGTGCAGCGAAGCCTAAACAGGATTCGCTGCACGTCGCCAGTATTCACATTGAAAACTGCCCATTATGTGGGTTTATATTGTTTTTACAATTCCTAAATGGTCCAGTTCTCCCCACAGGTATTACACAATGATTATTAGTGAATTTATACCAGGGTTGTCTACTTTTTAAAAATCATTTCAGGGAGAAAAGTGAAAGGCATGGGGCGAGCCTTGCGTCACCAGAGGGCGGGGACTTGCAAGACCAGGGGGCGGACCTTGCATCACCAGGGGGCGGACCTTGAGCCGACCACTGCATAATAGGCTATAGGTGATTGTAATGCAGCTGGGGATGCTCTGCTGGGAGTTGTGGTATCCCAAGAACTGGAGAAAAGGGCATGCTGCGACTTGTAGTGCCACAGCTGCATAATATGCAGGGACAGGTGGTAGACGCTGGGGGGGGGGAGGGGCGGCTGCGGCATTACTGTGACTTGTACTAGTTTGATCTGTAGCTAAAGAGGTGGCGGGCGGCAGGGGGGGGGGGGGGACACAACTGACGCTGTGAACTGCTGCAGCAGCAATGGAGGCCTGGATGGGGGAGACGGAGCAGAGCTGGTGAATAATACGCAGCGGGGAGGAAGACAAGTAGCCAGCCACAAGTAAGCTCAGTCTGTCCTGACACTGAGTATTCTTACCAGTGACGTTGCCCGGCGGCGCCTGCTGCTCCCCAGTCTGACTGTGAGTCTTCTTACCACTGACAGTGCCCCTCCATTCGCCGCTGCTGCGCTCCGTCCAGCTCGTCATCAGCTCCCAACAGAGCCCCGCGGTGGCCGGAATTTATCAGGAGAACGACATCATGACGTGGTATGTCATGATGTCGCGCATCCAGGACCTGACCCCGGCACTTCAGTGACTCGCACATGCGCAGTCATAAATTTGAGCATACATGGTTAAAAACCAGGAGGATGCCGGCCTTTTCCGTGGGACCGGGAGGAGGAATAAAAACGCGGGAGACTCCCGCAAAATTCGGGAGAGTCGGTAACCCTGATTTATACACCAACAATACTATTATCTTTGTATATTTCTATACAATTTCCCCCATGCAATGTTCCCTCTAATTTTACGAAGGCTGTGTGCGGCTAAAGATTTTGGCTGTGCAACTTTGGAATGAAATTTACATTTTTGTGCGTCACATATATATAACTGGAAAATGACGTTCAGCATTTGTGTTAACTTTACTTCAAAATGATATTAAACATTTAAACATTCAAAATATAGCACACAATGTAGTTAATGGGTGAAACACACATTAATTGTGTCCACAACTGCAAAAAGGGACTAGTGCTGCTTTGTGCGCTCAGTTGTAATGTCTGTGCGCACGCTCGTCAAGGTGTGTGCGCGCGCACGTGCGCACAGCTTAGAGGGAACACTGCCCCCATGGTAATCATTTAGCCACTTGCTGTCTTCCCAATGGGTTTCAATCTTTTGCTGTTATTCGTAATGATCAGTGGCATAAGTTCGTCCCAGTTGCCCGGAGGCAAGATAAATATTGCTGCCCCCCACACCACCTTATACTGTGTATATTTATATATGAGTATAAAAACAATCCAGAAATAATTTATATAACTCTTGTTACATTGCACCTCATTTATTCACATTATCATTTATTTCAAACAAATACATTATTTAGCAGTCATACTCAGGAATAAAATCCGTGACCTGTCTCACTGGTGGCAGACACCTTACTGTACAGTAAACCTAGACATATGGGGTAAAATGTAATGGGTGTGGTATGGGACTCCGACAGTCGGGATCCCGACTGCCCGGAGTCAGACAGCATGGCGAGCGCAAAAAAGCCCCTTGCGGGCTTGCTGCACTCGCCACGCTGCGGGCATGGTGACTCGCTACGGGTGCCACCTATTCTATTCTCCCTCTATGGGGGTCGTGGACCCCCACGAGGGAAAATAGCGGCTGGCCGTCGGGCACCCGGCTGTTGGCGTTTTGACAGTCGGGATCACAATGTCGGGTAAATGACTGTCAGGAACCAGTCCGGCACCCAATGTAATAGGGTGAAAGAATCAGAAAGGTAAGAAATCTCCAGTTTTATTAAAGCGGCAATCATTTACACTTGAAGACCAGTTTCATTTTGCAGTGTAAATGATTGCCACTTTAAAAAAAAAAAAAATGGAGATTTCTTACCAAATCTCTCACTTTCTGATTCTCTCACCGTATTACATTTCACCCTCTGTCTATGTATAATTGTTAGTTCAAAACCATTACTATTAGGCAGAGCTATGTGGTGTAGTAACTTCTTATAGCTAGAATACGCATGCTTTTTATGCATGAGCAAATAGTTTAATCAGTAAGGCATCTTCTAGGGGGGAACAGGTCATAGGTTCTAATACAAAGTGTGACACTTGCAAACATTATGTTTACAATAAAGAGAGTGTGACTTCTAAGGTCCTGCTAGGAGGAATCAGCCACAGAAGCGATATTGAAGGCTTTCAATGAACTGATCCAAACTTGCAGGGGAGGAGAGGTGCCCCCTTGGGAGCAGGAGCCTGGTAGCAAATGACTCCATTGTCTCCCAGAGTTCTGCCTCTGGTATTGATAGAAATGTTTACTCTTTCAGAGGAGATGAATAGCACTCTAGAACATTTGCATAAAGTAGAGAAGCAGATGAAAATTGATTTACTGCAATCTGAACAGTGAGTACTACAATGTCTATAAGCATATTCTGACTTTAAAAAAAAAAAAATCTTTTAGCAGATTTATGTTTGATCCCAATGTTTCAAATTTATGCTCACTGGAAAATAAAAGCCAGTTTGCATGTCTGCAGTCAAATTATTGTCAACCAATCAGGTTCTACTTATTTATTTAGCACCTTCGAATCTAGAAGATTATAGATAGAATCTGATTGGCTGCTATGTGCAACATCCTATATTCAATAGAACTCCCATTTTAGTACATTTACCTCATACAGGGCATGATTCAGAGCTGATGCAATCCGGGTGTGGTACAGGGGTCCGACAGTCGGGATCCCGACAGTCATTAGCCTGACGTTGGGATCCCGACTGGCCGGACCCAGACAGCATGGTGAGCGCAACTAAGCCCCTTGCGGCCTAGCTGCGCTTGCCACGCTGTGGGCACTATTCTAGTCTGCCTCTATGGGGTACGTGGACCCCCCACGAGGGAAAATAGCAGGTGGCTGTCGGGAACCCGGCTGTCTGTGTTTTGACAGTCGGGATCCCGACGTCGGGTAAATGACTGTCGGGACGCCGTCCGGCACCCATGCAATACAGACATTCATGGAGTTGAGTCTATTTAGTACTATTCTAAATGTTCTGTGTGATCCAAACACCACAAACTTTCGATTTATCTATCCATAACAATTTTTTTCAATCTTCTTGTCCAATGTCTGTGTTCTTTTGCCTATATTAATCTTTTCCTTTTATTTGCCAGTCTCACTGTAGACGTTGACACTGGTGTTTTGCAGGTACCATTTAACAAAGCTGCCAGTTGAGGACCTGTGAGGCGTTTATTTTTCAAACCAGAGACCCTAATGTACTTGTCTTCATGCTCAGTTATACATCAAGGCCTCCCACTTCTATTTCTACTCTGAAAAGAGCCTGTTTGGGCTGTTCTCGGAAGAGAGTAGTAAACACCGTTGTAGGAAATGTTCAGTTTCTTGGCAATATCTCGCATAGAATAGCCTTCATTTCGAAGAACAAGAATAGACTGTCAAGTTTCACATGAATGTTCTCTTTTTCTGGCCATTTTGAGAGTATAATCAAACCTACAAATGTGATGCTCCAGATACTCAATTAGCTCAAAGGAAGGCCAGTTTTATAGCTTCTCTTATAATCAAACCCATTTTCAGCAGGGCTAACATAATTGCACACGGTTTTTCAAGGGTTTTCTAATCATCCATTAGTCTTCTAATGTGATTAGCAAATACAATGTACCACTAGAAACTAGAGTGATAGTTGCTAGAAATGGGCCTCAGCTAGTATAGTTTGCAGCTAGTATAGTCATTTACCACAGTAACAATGTATAGAGTATATTTCTGATTAATAATGTTATTTTCAGTAAACAAAAACAGTACAGTATCCTGTGGCTAGCTATATATATATATATATATATATATATATATATATATATATATATATATATATATATATTCAGTGGTGGGTGAATTGCATATGGATGTTTGACAGGAGAGTGGATTGCAAAATTTGCGCAATTCACTTGCACAGGTTTACACAGAGTGGGTTTTCTTCCTGTCTGGGTGATGGCTAACATGTGAAGCCAGTCCCAGGGCGGCCATTTTTTGGGTTGTAGCGGCTGCGTGTGACGTTAGGCAGCCACCACAGCCTCCCCCCTAAATGGTCTGGGCACACCTTGGTTCTCTGGTCTAAGTTACAGAAACGCTCTTTCACCCCCTCGTCCCTTAGACTGTGGTCGCACAACATGCTCTGGCGTTCACACATGCACAAATTAGCAAACAACGCAGAATTGATATGTTTGCTTATCTGCGAGCCATATGGAATAACATACACTGTCCTCTGCAGTTTTTTACATAAAAATGTGCCTATGTATGTGTATTGATAGATAGTAACATTAATCATCTGTATAATTGTTATGTAAAATAATTTATTGTGTAAGTAATTTCAAGCTCTCAGTTTAGTTTAATATACTAGTCGATCTTTTCCCAGACATCTGCTGATCCCAGACAGTCTAGCGCTCATGCAGATGCTGGAGAATGCCCCAGATCCATTTTTTGGAATGATGGAAATCCCGCCAGAGCTGCCAGATCCAACGATGATCCCACAGGTGAAAATACCATTAGTTCTCATTATTTTTATTTTAATACCTGTATCTTCTGAGCACAAAAGTGTTTTTTATGGATTAACTATTGTCCATCATAAATATGGTTACTTAGATGCCAAAGGGCCCAGCAATGTTCAGGCAGTTGATCTAATGCTGTGGCTTCATAAGCAGCAGTGGATCAGAAAAGCCATCAGGCTTTGCATATTTTGCCTTTATGTTCAAACTTTACACGCAAGAATTCTGGGATATGATGTGATTACAGATAATCCTTTTCTACCATGACTCTAAAAAGGTTACTAGAAATGTATAACCCGGACAAATACTATACACTGATGCCAAGTTTAAAATAACAATAATAATCCACCCACCAATACAGTGCCATTGAAGTTATCATCTTTAGCAATATCTATATATACTGTACATACGAGATGCCACCATATTGGAATAGTCCGCTGGACTCAGCTTTGCACTATCCTCTCTCCATCATAGCAGCTGCTCTGCTGTCCTACTCTCTTTGCAGCAGCAGTGGAGGCCGCACATGTAAGTGGCACTTGGGGGGGGGAATTGTGTTAGGGCCACTACCAGTGTCATTATAAGCAATAGGCATTACTGGAGGCATTGTGTTAGGGGCACTACTGGGAGCATTATTTGTGGCACAATTTGATATGGGCATTACGGTATGCAGCATATTGTGTAGTGGGCATTACGGTGTTATTGGTACTATTATGTGATTACGTCCCTTCCCTTGAAGCCACACCCATACATTTTTAGCGCATACTATACCTATTTTTACTTTCAGGGCACAGGGCACCAAACTGTGTAGTTATGGCACTGCATACAGGCGTATTTAGCCAATTACCCTGTCGCCGTATACAGTAGTACGGTTTATTTGTACAGTACTCTTAAACAAAAACTTTATTCATTGACATAAATGGCAAAATTATCAATTTATATTGAACAGATATCAACCAAGCACTGCCTGTTAACTATAGAATCCAAAAACCAGAATGCAATGTGCCTACAGTATATCTATATTACCTCTTATTAAATATATGTAATAGTATATAGAATGCTTTTACTTATACCTGCACTCCTGGACTAGATTGTTTTACTTGCAATACAAAAGAACATACCTCCCAACTGTCAGTGGTGGCTCAGCGGGACCCTCACGCCCAACATTTCTGGGGTATGACCTTGCTGAGGGGGCGTGGCTTTGAAATTGCATCACTTGTGCGAGGTCACGCCCCCATTTTGACGCTTCTGCCCCTCTGCCTGTGGGGAATAGACGCTGTGCAAATGTGCACAGCATCTATTCACTGCTGCCTGGCGGGTGGCAGCAGGGACTCCCAACTGCCGCCCCCCCCCCCCCCCCCCACCATGGGACACTGCTGGCCCCGGGCGGGATGCGGGAACGTCCCCAAAAACCGGGATGTTCCTGTGGGAAACAGGACAGTTGGAGGAAAGAATGTAAATGAGATGCCACATGGCAGAACAGAGGCAACATGATGTCCTCTTTTTATTTGAAACAGATTTGCATGCTGCTAGAGACTTCAGGTCCTGAGCTTGTCAGATTAGAGACGACTCCTCCAAGACACAGGAGAGTAAGAGAGAGAGATGGTGAGATGAAGGGACACATACTAAATGAAAATAAGTGTGATTTCTGTATGGCACATCAACCGTGTGACTTTTAGACAATAGCTTTGCACCATCTGTGTTAATTCCAAGTGAGATCAAATTTCAATATTATTTATTTGCTAGCAGCTAAATCTTAATAACATAATAAGCTAATACCAAATAAACTTAATGTAAATGCATACTCACTATAGATGTAGACTGCACAATCTGAAAGGAATATCCAGGTTAAAATTGGGGTCCTTTACCAAGGACAGTAAGTAGTACCTCCTGCTCTGCCTACAAAACCTTTGTTATCAATTGTCTTACACTGGGCCATGCGATAAAAGTGACAGAACAAAGAAAAAACAAGTTGTCAAGAGTCTAACTTTTTTTGTTTTCAACATTGAACAGTCACAGGACAAACCAACTGTCAAGCAACAGAATCACTGGAGCCACTATCCAAGTTTGGCATGCATGTGATTTTAAGCAAATAGAGAGTTGTATACAGGAGTGGATTGGGATTGAAAATGAGCCTGGGAAATTTCTAGCAGCCCTCATGGAGGTGGGGGTCTGTTGACTGGGTGGGGTCTGGGGTTGATAGAAGGGATCCCACCTCTTAGGGCCATTTCTCCTCTTAGGCATACCTCCCAACGTTTCTACAGCAAGAATAGGGACAATCGTGCAGCTTGGGCGGGGTTTATGTAAATTAGGGCATGGCATAAGTAAATGAGGGACACGTCCCCATTTTCAGCCACTGCACCTCTGAATAGAAGCTGTGCACATGCGCACAGCGTCTATTCTGTCACATTGGTGGAGACTCCCAACTTCCCCCTGCAGCGGGACACTGACGACCGTCGGAGGGATGGGGAAACGTCCCCAAAAACCGGGACGTTCCCACATTTAGTGGGACAGTTGGGAGGTATATCTTAGGGCCAGCAGTCCTTGTGCCTTCCTAGAATGCCTTTTCATGGTGTCATGGGCAGATTGGGAAGTGGTCCTGGAAACATAAAAAAATAAATAAAAGTTTAAACCTTACATAACCACATTGCCAAATTGACACCATCTACCCCCTTATACACCCACACCACCCCCCTACACCCTATCACACCAAAACTACCAGTCTGTCACCCTGTACCCTCTCTCGGCCACCAAATAACTTATCATTGTAAAAAAGAAGAGACCTTTTCGTATGAAGGTATTTGACTCATAAGGCTCAGTAGTCACCAAAAACTTAATTTATGAGTATTTACATATATTCTGTTCATCCTTGCCCCTCCCCTACATAAGCACGCTTACATGTGCATAGTTATACCACGGAGGCTCTACACCAGGGGTAGCCAACTCCAGTCCTCAAGAGCTACCAACAGTTTACGTTTTCCAGCTCACCTCACAGGTGCACTCATTATTGACTGACACATTTTAAAATATTTAATTAAATACTTTACTTGTGATTCTGTGAGGAGATCTGGAAAACGTTAACTGTAAATATATCTCGAGGATTGGAGTTGGCTACACCTGCTCTACACTAATAGGTCATATCAATATTACTTCTGTACAATTTATGTACTCACCCATACACCCTTTTATTGTTTAATGTGCTGCATGCTATATATTTGCTACTGAATTTTCTATGTGATTCAATATTTCTATTTATATAGTTTGCTCTTATATCGTTTTTTTACCTTGTTATTAGACACCGATCACCTGACATCTCCAGAGAATATAACAATGCGAGAAGTGGAACCAGTTCTTCTGCAATCAGTAGAGGTGACACTGGCTACACTAGAGCAGTAGTTGTCGGGGAGTGCGGGGTGGTGGGGGATGGAAGAAGGGAGTGAGATATAGGAGAAAGGGGAGGGGGGGGGTGGCAGTCAGAGAGGACAGGGGGAGACAGAGTTTGGGGGAAGAGGGGATGATGAAGAGGCTAGAAAGGGGAGAAAAGAGAAAGGGGGAAAAAAAACTGCAGCACCAGAAACAATAGGTAGCAACCCAACAAGTATATATTAATATAATTATATAAACACACACACGTTAATTCTCCCTAAGATGCCCTTACTCTTCTTATTTTTTTCCCAAGTGTATATTGTTACTTATTTACACATTTGGTGCAGGTAGGGATCTGTCTTATGCTGGGCACACACCTACAGATTTATCTGTCCAATCCAGGGGTGGTCAATTATTTCAGCTGGGGGGGCCATTTAAAACTTCCAGCAGATATTCAAGGGCCGCACTCCAGAAATAGCAGGTGTGGTCACTCAAAAGGGTGTGTGTTTTTGAATGTATTGCAGCACACCATAAACCCCTTTTACACATCATGCAACACAATAGTAGGCCCCCGTATACTTGTAATATGTAGGCCCCCTTACATATTATGCTGCACAGATTAGGTGCCACAGTGCCCGGAGCAAGGGCATGTTTCGCGCCCCCCCAATTTGTAGTAGGTGAGGCTCCTGCGCAGTGAAAAGTGGGCACGGACCAACATTATACCACACAACGTAACGCCCATTGCACATTAGTGAACTTTGTAATTCCAATTACACATAAGCCCACGACATACCATATAACACTCCGCAATGCCCATTGCATACTATATAACACACCATAATGCCCATTACACATTTGACACATAAGTGCCACTTACCTACATGCTCAATGCCAGGGGCTTCATGCTCGATGCCAAGGGGGACTGTATTTGCTCATTGCCAAGGGGGACAGAACTGTGCTGCGGCCTGCTCCCGGCCGCTATTTTCAATTCAATGCACAGTGGTGTGCAGCAGGGAGGGAGGGTGGGAGCGGTAGTATGCAGCAGGGTAGGTGGGTGCAGTAGTGTGCAGCAGGGTGGGTACGTGCAGTAGTGTGCAGCAGGGTGGGAGTACACCTGACCTAACTTAGCCAGCCGCCGGTTAGCCGCTCACCCCCCCCCGCTCCTGTGCTGCGTGCATCCTGAGTCCCCCCCTGCCTGTGCTGCGTCCTGATCCACCTCCCCCTGCCTGTGCTGCGTGCATCCTGAGTCCCCCCCTGCCTGTGCTGCGTCCTGATCTCCCTCCCCCTGCCTGTGGCTGTGCCCCTTCTCCCCCCGGGAGAGAGACGTGCTGCTGCTATATAAAATTCATATCTCCCGCTGGACCGCTAGCCAATGGGCGCTTGCGGTCCAGCAGCCAATCAATTGGTGGCTGCTGGACCACGAGCACCTTTTGGCTAGCGGTCCAGCGGGAGATATGAATGAATTTTACATAGCAGCACGGACGTCTCTCCCAGACAGGGGAGCAGGGGAGCGGGCGAGCTGGCGGTGCCGGCGCCAGGAGCGTGTGCTCCGCCAGCTTCGGGCTCGCTACGCCTCTGGTGCCTCGACATTGGTTCTCTTAGAGACCATTGATCTCTATAACTTCATCCTCCACTAGGGGGCACATAAAATGATAGCTCATGTTAAACCAGGCATGTCCAAAGTCCGGCCCGGGGGCCAATTGTGGCCCGTGCCATCATTTCAAGTGCCCCGCAGCCTCCAGCCAGAAGCGGGTGGAGCATCAGATGCACAGCACAGTACACTAAAGGTGGGGTCCCGGCGAGCGTGCCTTGACCTTGCTGTCTGCAGCACTGAGGAGGTGCCGGCCACCACAGTGAGATGTGCTTGGCTGCTTTGAAGGAGGGGGGTTTGTGGCGAACCCCTGGCATTCAGAGAAGGGGGGGCAAGCTACGGGACAGAGTGAATGGGTGCAAAGTGGGGAACATACAGTGAATGGGGGGCATACAGTGAAGGATGGGCAGGCTGGGGGACATACAGAGAAGGATGGTCAGGCAGGGGAATATAATGTGAAGGGGGCAGAATGGAGGACATACAGCGAATGGGGGCAGGCATGGGGAATATACAGTGAATGGGGGCACGCTGGGGGACCATTCTGATGTGATTAAGGATTCAAAGAATGTCAGGCTGAATGGTTGGCCCCCACACCAAATCTGGCCCTCGTCGCAAAAAGTTTGGACACCCCTGTGTTAAACGTACCATAAGCAAAGCGTCCTTATCAATGTCCCCTTGCCTTGCAGTTTGGTCAGGATCTCCCAGAAGTAAGTGCACTGGATTTGGAATTACTTGTGTCAGACCTTCCTCAATTACCTGATGCTGAAATTTTAGCGGAGCCACGTACAAGACGAGAACACCGAAGAGACACAATTGGAGAGCCAAAAAAACCCAAAGAGAAAAGAAAAACAGAGAGCCCAGAAAAGAATGGTAAGAATAGCAGATGTGTTTAGCAACATGGTTTTAGTTAAAATCCACAATGTTCTAAAAAGCCATCCGTTTCCTCTGCCACTATGCCACTACTTACTGTCCCAGGGCCCTTGCCACCATCCTGACATCCACAGGTTGGCACTGACGGGATGGCTGTTGACCATTTCTGCTCACACATTCATCAAATTCTATAATTTTGACAACTTCACCTCGGCTGATGTGGCCTTTGGAATAGGTGTCCTTAGTGCAGCTCAGGAGTGTTCCCATCCATAAGGGACACAGCTTTAAGACATCCCACAGTTCACAGCATCCCCCGCAGGCTGTGAGAATAAAAGGGGTTTTTCAGTTCTTACCTGTAAAATTATTTTTTTTCTTAGGCCAAGGTGGATGCTGAGCGCCTGCCCCTGCACTCCAGTTCAGCAGTTAGGTTTTATGTTGGCAGTTGTTTATCTGCCCTTTCTTGTGTGTTCTGTTGAATGGTTCTTTTCTCCTATCCCTATTCCTCAGCTTGTTAAGTTAAAACTGGTCTCTGTCTGAGGACAGGAAGGGGTATAAGGGGGAGGAGCTACGGGCTGCACTTCCTAAACAAAGTTGTTCTCCTTGGTGCCCAGTCCTGGAATACCCACAATTACCAGCATCAATCTTGGTCTACAAACATAAAATAAAAAATACCCTTATCATTCATCTTGTAAGTATAAGGAGAAAAAAAAAAAAAAAAAAAGTCGGTCATGAGAACTGCACAGAATATTCACTTTTGGAAGGATGCAAACAAAAATTATAATATTTTCCAGCTATTTAGTTGGATAAATATGATCACAACTTTATGTAACACCTACACAATAGATATATTATAGATGCAGCATAGAATAAGCCAAAAACACAGCAGACAAAATAACGGACCTGAACACAAAACGGACCTAATAAAGCTTGCAATCTAGTGGCCACAGAGGGGAACTTTGACAATAGAAGTGAGTGCAGATAGTAGATTTGGAGAAACAGTTAGCATGTACAATGTAAATAGTACAGGTTACAGTAGTAAAGAGAGAATACTTAAAGAATTTAAAGTTTGGATTGAGTCCGATTAGGCATGGCAGGAAAATCCATAGGTTGACAGTGGCACAGGAGAAGTTATTTTAAGGAGTAGGAGTTGTGGTGCAGGTCAGAGAAAGATCTACTGTACGTGGGTGTTAAGCAGTGTTAGGGCTTTTTAGGTGAGGCTGGGCAATTTTAAATGTATGCTGTAGGTAGGATATGGAGAGCCAGTGCACCTGATGTTCTCCTTGATGATAAAAACATTTCAGGCTTACAGAGTGAGCAGAGCCGTAATTAGATATTTTGGTGTCCTTTGCCATTGGTGCTCCCCTCCTCCCAAGAACATGACCCAGAAAAAGTCCTGGTCTCCTAGGGAAGGCCTTGGAAACACAGTAGTACCCCCCAATTCAAATTACACAACCCAGTGATGTCCACTATTCACACTACACCGTTATGTAATAGACACTAGCTTATTCACATTACACTACACCTTAGGCATTTCTATAATGCGTGCAATTCGAGCGGTGCATAGGGTAGACATTGCACCCATGTTTTAATGCTTACCTTTCTGGAGTCCCCCATCTGACGCTTTATTCACGGCAAAAATTGCATACAAAATTGGTGCCACACATGTTTTCCAGAGGCCTGTGCACGTGCAGTAGACAGAGTCAATGTAAGGATTCTAGGAGTATCCCCGGTACCCTAACTCCGTTACCTCTGACTGGAGTCGACGGACGTGTGCGGTGCTAGGCTTCACCTGGGTCCGTCTCGGCTGAAGTGCGAATTAGGTCCGCCCCACTCCGCTACAGGCAGGTCTTAGGAAATGACAACACGCCCGCCGAGACCAGGAGAGAGCAAGGGGAATAGCTAACTAAATCCCTATACCGGGGAACTCCCAAAACCCCAAAAGAAGTATGGGCTGAGCAGGTGACTCTAACTGGCAATAGAGCACGTGTGCTATAAGCCCATGCAATGGCAACAATGCTACTGAGATGTAATATAAGGAAATGGCAACAATGCTAATGAGATGTTATATAATACAATGGGCAACAATGCCCAGAAGAAGAACACGTAAAATGGCAACAATGCTAATAGGATGTAATATAAGAAAATGACTCTAATGCCCAGTGACACCGTGTGTCACAACTGCGTAAGGAGAGAGACAGGGTAACCCCTGACTTATCTGAGATGATGATGGAGTCCCAGACAATCACTTGCAGAACTCTTGGGCAGATGAGTGAACAGCAGGGCAGAAGTAGAATTCCAGACACAGCAAGACCAGACCAGGCAGGACAGAACAAGCGTGGATCAAAAGGAAGGATTTCCACCAGGAACCAGGACCAGGAACACACTCTGACATGGGCTGACAGAACGCTATAACCGGCGTCTGTTTGTGAGAGACGCCGGCTTATATTTAAAATTTGCTGCCCCTTGCGTGACGTCACGTGCGGTCCGTCCTGCAGAGTCTTCCCCCTGCAGAGACGGCCGCGGCGGAAGTTCGGGGCGTTGCCTAGCAACGTCCCCGAAGCTCTCCAGTGACACGTCCAGAGAAGATGGCCACCGTCCTAGCAGCGCAGACGCTGCTGATGGAATAGGACGGCGGCGGTGCCTGAGACGGCGCCTAACAGTACCCCCCCCCCCCCCTTGAGGAGGGGTCAAGGGACCCCCAAGTCTGGGTTTATGGGGAAATTCCTCAAAAAATCTCTTCTTGAGGGTAGGAGCGTGGAGCTCGTGATCCGGAATCCAGGATCTCTCCTCCGGGCCATATCCTTTCCAATGAACCAGAAATTTGAGCTGATTGCGAATCACCTTGGAATCAAGAATCTTTTCAATAAGGAATTCTTTGTGACCTTGGACAAGGATGGGTGCAGGTCCCTTGCGTCTGGGCTGAGATGCCTGCTTAAAAAGAGAACAATGGAAAGTATTGTGGATTTTCATTGCCCGGGGCAGTTGGAGCTTGAACGCCACCGGGTTGATTTGACTGATGATTCTAAAAGGACCAATAAAGCGGGGTCCCAGTTTCTGAGAGGCCTGGCGAATCTTGATGTTCCGGGTCGAAAGAAAAACCCAGTCTCCCACTCTAAAAGAACAAGGCATTCTGTTGCGGTCAGAGAACCGTTTGGCAGAAGCCGAAGAAGCAAGAAGAGCCTTATGAACTTTGCTCCAAATAAGCCTCCTTTGAGATAACCAAGAACCACCCCCGGAAGCTCCGGAATAAAAAGAATTGGCTCTGGGGTGTTGACCAGAGACACAGAAAAAAGGAGACATCCTCGAAGCAGAATGCCATGCATTATTATATGCAAACTCTGCGAAAGGCAGATGCTCTGACCAATTGTTCTGACACTTGGAAGCATAACATCTCAAAAATTGTTCAAGACTTTGATTGATTCTTTCAGTCTGTCCATTCGACTGGGGATGATACCCGGAGGATGGACTGAGACTGATGCCTAAAGCTGCACAGAGGAACCTCCAAAACTTGGCGACAAACTGCACCCCCCTGAGACAATGTCTGTGGGAAGACCATGAAGGCGAAATATATGCAGCAAAAATAATGCAGCTAATCTCTGAGCAGAAGGAAGACCGATCAGGGGAACAAAATGCGCCATCTTGCTGAAACGGTCCACGACCACCCAGATGGTATTATGACCAGAGGACGAGGGCAAATCCACAATAAAATCCATGGAGATATGGGTCCATGGTCTCTCCGGACAAGATAAAGGAAGGAGTTGACCCGTGGGAGGGGTGCGGAGGGACTTGTTCTTGGCACAAACCTCGCAAGACTTGACAAAAGATTCCACATCCCCCCTCATTGAAGGCCACCATACAGAACGAGAAATTAACTCCAATGTCTTGGTACAACCAGGATGACCTGCGGTCTTGGCCGTATGAAATTCAGCAAGAACCTTCCCTCGGAGTCTGGAGGGGACAAATAATCTCCCAGAAGGGGTGAGGTCAGGTGCCTCCTTTTGAGCCCGCAGGACTTTATCCAAAAGTGTTTGCGCAATACCAACGTAAATCCTAGAAGAAGGAATAATGGTCTCCAGCGCCGACTCCTTGTTTTGAAAACCCAAAAACCTCCTGGACAAGGCGTCCGCCTTGACGTTTCGGGAACCTGGCCTAAAGGTGATGCGAAAATTAAAACGAGCAAAGAATAACGCCCACCTTGCCTGACGGGCATTTAGTCTCTTGGCATCTTGAAGGTAAGAGAGGTTTTTATGATCAGTGAAAACAGTCACCTGATATTTAGCTCCCTCCAGCCAGTGCCGCCATTCCTCCAGAGCGCATTTTATGGCCAGAAGTTCCCTGTTCCCCACATCGTAATTCCGTTCAGCAGACGAGAACTTACGCGAATGGAAGGAACAAGGGTGTAATAGACCATCCTTAGAATCTACCTGCGACAACACAGCCCCTATGCCAATTTCGGAGGCATCTACCTCTAAAATAAATGGGCGATCAGGATCTGGATGACGTAAGATCCGGGCAGATACAAAGGCCTCTTTGAGAAGACGAAAAGAATTGTGGACTTCTGAGGACCAGAGAGCAGGATCTGCCCCCTTCTTGGTGAGTGCAACGATGGGTGCGACTATATCAGAGAACGCGGGAATGAACCTGCGGTAGTAGTTCGCAAACCCCAAAAACCTCTGGACTGCTTTAAGAGTAGTGGGCTGCACCCAATCCAAGATAGCCTGAACCTTAACAGGATCCATATAGAAGCCTTTAGGAGAAATAACATAGCCCAGGAAAGAAATACTCTGGACCTCGAACTCACACTTTTCGAGTTTCGCATACAGACAGTTTTCTCTGAGTTTCTGTAAAACCTTCTTAACGTGTACTCTATGTTGCTCCAAAGAAGAAGAAAAAATTAAAATATCGTCCAGATAAACGACCACAAAAATCCCCAAAAAATCCCGAAGGACGTCATTAATGAAGTCGTGAAAGACTGCAGGGGCATTGGCTAGCCCAAAAGGCATTACCAGGTATTCATAATGACCAGTATGGGTGTTAAAAGCGGTCTTCCACTCATCGCCCGCTTTGATTCTTATCAAATTATATGCCCCTCGGAGATCAATCTTAGAGAAAACTGTAGCAGAGCATAATTGATCAAACAAGACGGAAATTAAAGATAACGGGTAAGAGTTCTTTACCGAGATTAAATTAAGCTGTCTGTAATCAATACATGGATGTAAGGTACCGTCTTTTACCAACAAAGAAAACCCCCGCCCCCACAGGAGATTTTGAGGGACGAATAAAGCCTTTCTTTAAGTTGTCAGTAATATACTCCTCCATCGCCTTAGCTTCGGGTAAGGACAATGCATACAAGCGACCCTTGGGTAATTTAGCCCGAGGGAGGAGACTGATGGCACAGTCATAGGGGCGATGGGGAGATAAGATCTCTGCCTCTTTTTTTGAAAAGACATCTGAAAAAGAAACATACGGAGCAGAGGATTGGCGAGGCTAGAGACCCTGACAGGGAGGTGCAGGCAGGAGTCCGCGCATGTCTCACCCCACCGCAACAGCTCCCCCATCCGCCAATCAAAGTGAGGGTTATGTACCCTTAACCACGGTAACCCCAACACCACAGGAGCTAAGGGACTGTGAATAACAAGGAATTCAAGAGTCTCGGAATGGGTGGAGCCTATGCTTAGGTCTAAGGGCACAGTGCGATGTGAAATCAGACCCTTGGGAAGGAGACTGCCATCCAAGCCAAAAACAGATAACTCAGAAGAAAGAGGGACTAATGGAATGGCAAGATCCTGAACCAGACGAGAATCGATGAAATTCCCGGCTGCCCCACTATCCACAAAGGCCTGAGATTCCCACCGCTGAACCCCCAGACTCAAACAAATACATAACAGAAGAGAATTATTGGGAGATAAACGGGACTGGCCTAGAAGGATTCCTCCCCGAACCCCTAGGCCCTGGCGTTTCCCGGACGCTCTGGACATGTGCCCACCAGGTGTCCTTTACCCCCACAATACAAACATAAGCCCAGGGAGCGACGACGGGCCTTCTCCTGGTTCGATAGGCGAGATGCACCAATTTGCATTGGTTCTTCAGACCCACCTGCCAGATCACCTCCTGTCTCGGCCAGAGGATAGGAGGGTAATTCTCGCTCGGAGCGCCTCTCTCTGATGCGTCTATCAATGCGGACCACCAACTGCATCAATTCATCAAGAGAGGCTGCCGCCGGATATTGTACCAGGAAATCTTTTACCTGATCTGCTAGGCCAAGATGGAATTGGCTCCGCAGCGCAGGGTCATTCCAAGTGGTATCACCAGCGTAACGTCGGAATTCAGAGCAGTAGGCCTCTGCAGTACGGCGACCTTGTTTCAAGGCCCAAATGTGAGCCTCGGCGGAGGCTGCTTTATCAGGATCATCATAAAGCACCCCATAGCTGTGAAAAAGGCATCCACAGAACTGAGCTCAGGACTGTCTGCCCCTAAACCAAAGGCCCATGTTTGTGGATCCCCTTGAAGTAGGGAGACAACCAACCCGACTTTCTGAATCTCTGAGCCTGAGGAAACGGGCCGGAGACGGAAATAAAGTTTACAGCTCTCCCTAAAATTAAAAAACAACTTCCGGTCGCCTGAAAAACGATCAGGAAGATAAATTTTAGGTTCTTTGATGGGTTGAGCCCCAGCCGGGACTACTCTCCTAACCTCCTCCTGTGTCTCTACACGCAGGGACAACTCCACCATCTGCTGCGTGAGGAGACGAACCTGATCTGACAGTACTTGCGCTGGGCCCCCTGCAGAGGGATCCATGACGGATGAAAAAACACAAGACACCCGGGCACAACAACTGAGTACAAAGAGATCCTCCAGAACCGCTGGGGGATAATGTTTCTTTGGCCGGTTATAATGTAAGGATTCTAGGAGTATCCCCGGTACCCTAACTCCGTTACCTCTGACTGGAGTCGACGGACGTGTGCGGTGCTAGGCTTCACCTGGGCCCGTCTCGGCTGAAGGGCGAATTAGGTCCGCCCCACTCCGCTACAGGCAGGTCTTAGGAAATGACAACACGCCCGCCGAGACCAGGAGAGAGCAAGGGGAATAGCTAACTAAATCCCTATACCGGGGAACTCCCAAAACCCCAAAAGAAGTATGGGCTGAGCAGGTGACTCTAACTGGCAATAGAGCACGTGTGCTATAAGCCCATGCAATGGCAACAATGCTACTGAGATGTAATATAAGGAAATGGCAACAATGCTAATGAGATGTTATATAATACAATGGGCAACAATGCCCAGAAGAAGAACACGTAAAATGGCAACAATGCTAATAGGATGTAATATAAGAAAATGACTCTAATGCCCAGTGACACCGTGTGTCACAACTGCGTAAGGAGAGAGACAGGGTAACCCCTGACTTATCTGAGATGATGATGGAGTCCCAGACAATCACTTGCAGAACTCTTGGGCAGATGAGTGAACAGCAGGGCAGAAGTAGAATTCCAGACACAGCAAGACCAGACCAGGCAGGACAGAACAAGCGTGGATCAAAAGGAAGGATTTCCACCAGGAACCAGGACCAAGAACACACTCTGACATGGGCTGACAGAACGCTATAACCGGCGTCTGTTTGTGAGAGACGCCGGCTTATATTTAAAATTTGCTGCCCCTTGCGTGACGTCACGTGCGGTCCGTCCTGCAGAGTCTTCCCCCTGCAGAGACGGCCGCGGCGGAAGTTCGGGGCGTTGCCTAGCAACGTCCCCGAAGCTCTCCAGTGACGCGTCCAGAGAAGATGGCCGCTGTCCTAGCAGCGCAGACGCTGCTGATGGAATAGGACGGCGGCGGTGCCTGAGACGGCGCCTAACAGTCTATTGGACCGTGGAGAAGAGGGGGCCCACCTTGAGCCTGCACATGGGCCCCCTTATCTGTTAAAATGGCTCAGCACTACACAGTGGTACTTTTCATACACCTTATGCCACTTACAGTATATGAGATATGCCATACAGGAGAGTCCCTTATACAGGTTGCACCAAAAATCTGAGCCCCTTATTCACTTTTTATACACAGTAGCACCTCTTATGCACTTTACATCTCATACTAGAGCCCCTTATACATGTTATTCCACACACTAAAGCCCCTTACACATGTTATGCCTACTCAGTAGTATCTCTTATACACATTATGCCCACACAGTAGTAGTTCCCCTTACACAATTTATGCTCCCACAGTAGTGCACAAATAGAAAGGATATAAGTACGACTTGCTTATTGTAACAATCCCTAACTATGCACTGTAGGTGAAGCACTTGTAGCATAAACCAAATTGTGTAACTAAACATTCATAACAGTACCCCACACACACACACACACACACACACAGTTACGGATGCCGCCTGGGAGCTGGGTGTAACTACCGGAGATCAGGCGTGAGCCCGTGACCGCTGTTTAGGACAGCCACGGCGAACCCTACACTCTCTCTGTTGAGCACCTCAGGCAGATGACAAACCCCTGCGAATGCTAGTCTTCCCCTGTTGCCGCCGCATCCGAAGGAGCGAGTTATGCCCGCTCCAACCCCGATGCAGCTAGGTCTATGAGGGGACAAAGAGCTTGCAATCATCAGAGGTTGGCTCAAGAGGAATGACTAGCTAATGGGCCTATGCTGTTAATGACCCCTATCTGCCAGCACCAGGCCAAGGACGGGAATGCGACCCAGTCGCAGACACAAGAGAGCTGAGGGGAATTTCCACAGAAAAGTAACAAGGGCTGGAAGTGAATCCCCCAAACCAATAACCAGAACAGGAACACCTTGCCTACCCCAAAGGACTAATGAAGGGTAAAGAGAACAGAAATAAAGAACTGGTAACCACCAGAGAGGGAGACAGGCTGGACCCACGGAGGGGTGGAGGCCTGTGCCCTCAAATAAAACAAACAGGCTAGTAGCCAAAAAGATGGTAACACTGGCCGGCTGGCTGCCGGCAAATAAAGGTAAGCACCAGGCTCCACTGGAGCACTTACGTGACCTGCTACAGATGATGGAACCTGAGCTGTCAGCAGGGTCACGAAGGGACCAAGAGGCACAGACCTGGAACAGAGTCTGGGAGCTGATAACCAGGGCAGGCAGCAGGACCGCTGGAGAACCTTAGCAAGAGACTCCAAAGAACTGAAAACCACCGGGGACCAGAAACAGCTTGGCAGAGCTGCAAACGTAATGGGACCCAGAATGAGATGAAGGAACTGGGAGCTGAGCTGCAGAGGATATATCCTGAGATCCAAACAGCAGACCGGAACAAGGAACCAGGTAGCGAAGCTGAGAGCTAACAGAGAGTTCCCTGCACAGGAAGCAGGCACTAAACATTGGTTAACAGGGAGCTATCACTGGCAGAGTATTGCAGGAGAGCCTGCCCTATAAAGGGCTCAGGTGATTAATTACACCTGAAGATCCAGGGAGCTCCCAGGCTTGTGCTTAACTAGCTAATTACCTCACAGCCTTGTGAATAATTGCTCACAGAATATTGAGCTGATGTGGCACAGACCTGCCACTGGAGGCCAACAGTGAGTCAAATGCTGAACACAAAACCAAGGCAGACTGAATCATAAATCCAGATTACACACACACACACACACACACACACACACACACACACACACGTGTCACTGTGTCTCATAGCACTCATTTTCATTAGATTGTACTCAATTCTGCCTGACACTAATCAATTCTATTTTTTAATGTACCTTTTAATGAGATTCTGAGGGTTATTCAAACCTAATCGCTGGGCTGCTAATTAAGAGTGATACCCCGCCCTATGCAAGCCTGTGAATTGATATGCAATGCTTGCAAATGGTTCATGAAAATATTGCAGCCCTGCAATTAGCAATAAATCCGTATGCAAGACGCTCACCAACAAGTGTTTTTTTCAGTGTGTGCAGTGTGTGGATAGCACAGGACTTACTCAGCAGGTGCGATGAAAACAGGCAGATCAGTGCCGGATGTGATGTCACAAGACTTCCCCCCAAAAAATGCCTGGGCATGCCTGCATTTTCCCTGTCACTCCCTGAAAACTGCCAGTTACCACCCCCAAACGCTGGCTTCATATTTATTTATTAACAGTTTCTTATATAGCGCATACATATTCCGCAGCACTTCACAGAGTATAGTTGAACATTCACATCAGTCCCTGCCCCAGTGGAGCTTACAATCTACAGTATATTCCCTACCGCATGTACACGCACACACAGACATTATAGGGTTAATTTGTTGGGAGCCAATTAGCCTACCAGTATATTTTTGGATTGTGGAAGTAAACCAGCATACCCGGAGGAAACCCACGCAAGTACTAGGAGAGTTAGTGTCATGGTGGGAATAGAACCCATGACCTCAGTGCTGTGAAGCAGTAATGCTAACCATTACACAATCCGTACTTGCATATGGCAAATGATTAACTCCTTACCGACGCAGCATGTTTTTGCCTTCCTGACAGAGGCCTTTTTTTCAAATCTGACAGGTATCACTTAAGTGGGGATAACTTTTTTTTGCTTTTACTTATCCCAGTGATTTTGAGATTGTTTTCCCGTGACACATTGTACTTTAAGTTAGTGATAAATTTTGGTCGATACAGTTTTTTTTTTTTGTGAAAAATACCAAAATGTCGTAAAAAAAATGAACATTTTGCAATTTGCAAAATGTTACATTTTCTGCTTGTGAGACAAATAATCATACCACTCAAAATAGTTAATAACTAACAAAGACCATATCTAAACTTTATTATTACATCATTATTTCAACTTTCTTTTATTTTTTTTGGACGCTAGGGGGCAGCAGAGTCTAAATTTTACACATAACACAGTAAACGCTGCTTTTGGCTGTTCACGTTTGAACAGCCAATCGCAGCGATCGCCCATGGCGGGGGGCATCGCTGCCCCCCCTGGGCAATGAGGGAAGATGTCTGCTGTCAGGGACAGCAGACATCGTCCCTCTGTCACCGCGTCTCTAGACGCGGTGACAGTTACAAGTCATGACGTACATTTATGCCATGTGTCGGGAAGTACATCCCGACCATGACGTAAATGTACGTCAAATGTCGGGAAGGGGTTAATAAAAAGTGGCAGGCTTTTATTGCAGGATGGCCCCCCACATTCCATGTGTTTTATTATATTCCTGAGGGGGCCTATGTATATTTTTGTGTGAATCATGTAAGTAAGTAAGTTTTATTTATATAGTGCACTTTCTCCAACAGGACTCAAGGCGCTTTACAGACATTACAAATAATTCACATACTGTAATACAAAGGGTTATCAGTACGAGCAACAATGGCAGTACAGATATACATCACACATACAGATATGCACTAGACGCATTCTAATGAGGGACACGGACATGGGGAACAAATAATTACTGAGCTGTGCAGTACCACGGCAGCCATTCAGCGGCGCCACATGGTGATTGCACCAGCCAGATGGGTAGCCAGTAACAGTACAGGCATATATATATATTAGATGTACTCTAATGGGGGACACGGATATGGGAACATATAATTACTGAGCTGTGCAGCACCCAGGCAGCCATTCAGCAGCGCCACATGGTGATTGCACCAGCCAGATATAGGTAGACAAGTATAACAGTACAGATATAGGACACAATGTACTCTATTGAGCGACACGGGCATGGGGAACATATATTTACCGAGCTGTACAGTTTGTACAGATTACCTTGTGTCAGTGTTTCATTATTACCTGTACTCCGCAAATTTCACGCACTAACTAAATGACAATTGGGTAATGAGGGTTTATTCCACCAAGGGAAGCCAAAATCTGTATCCGCTTACCAAATAATTAGGCTTTGATGGCCCCTGCCTCCGCCCGTCTGGCATGGACACCGGTGTAACACCTGCCACACTGGATATTGCCATGTTGCCATACAAATCACCCTGTTGAACTGGAGACAACTTGAGCCCCCACTGCCTACACTGCAGGTGGTGTTCCTTTACTGATGGTTGCTTTCTTATCTGCCCCCGATGTGACTTGCTGCTACTACCCTACTGTGTACTGGAGCGTGGCTGAGGTTACTCAGTATTGGGGATAATGGGAGCGGCAATGAGGGCATCTCTGACACTGATTCAAGTAAATTAAAACTATGAAGAAGTTGCTTAATAGTAGCCTTGTGCAAACAGTGCCCATCCCAATAGGCACCAAACTGAAACTGGATGCCTGTGGCTGGGAGCAAGTATAGGGGAGAGGAAGCCTGGGCTGCTGGGAGAGAAGTCTTAACAGTTTGGTGCCAAGATTCAGCTCAACAGCCTATACCCAGTGTTATCCCTGAGTTCCGTATGGCTAAAGGAGAAGCAGGGGGGTTTATATACTAAGATGGGATGTTGCTAGGGTCAACCAATCAGATTCTATATATTAACTTCTAAAAGGTGCTAAAGATTAAGTAGATTCCCATCTTGAATAGAACTATCAACTTAGTAAATAAACCCCAGGGTGTGCAGTGCGGTAGTGGTGCATATGCAGTTTACTGATAATCGCTTAGTTGTGAAAACATCGGCATAATGTACAATTATGAATCAGCACTGCAACCATAAATGTACAGTACAGCTGTATGGAAGTTCCCCAGGGAGCTGATTAAAGAGTTGTCAACATTGTAACTTAATATCATTATTGTGCTGCAAGAATTCGCACAATTCAGCACTATCTGGCTTTTGGCTTTAGGTAATGGAAAATATCCCCTAGTGTTGAAATTGTCAGAGTACAATGTTATGTAACATATAGTGTTCTGAGAAAAAAAATCCATCCTACATAAAAATAACAGATTATATAATATTATTGGAGACTACTTGTATGATTTTTTTTTTTTTTTATGAAATGTAAGTGTGTAACATTTAGTATTTTCACAGAAGATGACAAACGCAGGAGAGGAGAAGCCATAACCGACATACAGTTGCCAGGGTAAAATAAAGCTATTATAAATATATAAAAACGCTCATATATGGTGCAGTGAAGGATGACCTTGGCCTTGTTTAAATCTGCTTATGTCCCTAAACTTTCGCCAAAACAAAGATCATAATGGTAGGATTGTGAAAGAGCAGAAATGAGTGCAGGCCAAGGAGAGGGTGGAGTGATGGGTTACCTTTGCAGCAGTGGCGGAACTTGTGGGTGGTGAGCTCAGGTGCAAAATTAAATTTGGGCCCCACTCCTCCACCCCTACCAAAGTTCACAATATGCAACATGGCAATGGGTGATATGGAGAGGCAGAAGCATACCTCCCAACTTCTGATTAAACGAAATAGGGACACTCGCGCGGCGAAGCCGCCTGCGAGCGTCCGAAAAGGGGGCGGGGCGTATGCAAATGAGGGCGCAGCTTATGCTAGTTAGCCGCAACCTCATTTTCATACGAGAATAGATGCTGTGCGCATGCGCACAGCGTCTATTCTATTAGATTGGGGGGTCTCCCAACTGCCACCCCCCGCAGCGGGACAATGCCTGCCGCGGGTGGGACAGCGGGGCAGGACCCGAAATCGGGACTGTCCCGCTGTAATCGTGACAGTTGGGAGGTATGCAGAAGGTGAGAGGAAGAGGCAGGGGGAGGCAGAGTGTGACAGGGAAAAACAGTGGGTGACAGGGGCAGCAGTGGGCCCTGTAGACACTCACGGACACTCCCAGTATTTTCCTAGACACACCTGCTTTTTTCACTACCACTAAATTACCAGTTTCAACCCGAGTCGCCTACTTCCTCTCAGTCACCTTGTGAACAGCTAGCGAATAGAAAAAGTAGCAGGATTTCATTGAAGGACGGCCTTGCGCACAATGGGCCATATGCACGGGCAGTGTATCGATAATCGGCCACCATGCAAATTTGCCGCCATGCGATCAAGCCTGTGTCACCTCCTATATGCTCTATAGTAGAAGCAGTTCAGTGTGTTTTATCTCAGCTGTCTCTCTGTCTGTGCAGTCTTCCCACAGAAATGACTCCACAGCTCGATGCTGCAGCGCTTCTGGATGAAGTAACCGGAGAACCAATTGCTTTCTTTCCTGGTAAGATGTCTCTGTTGATTAGGGACTAAAGTATTATAACAGACTAGATGTGATACCATGACAGCTGTTTCTATCTGAGCAAAGTGCCGTGAGGGGGATATTGGTGAAAACAAATCGGATTACAATACTTTAATCAATAATTATTATTATTACTTTCAATAAATAGGATTTAACAACATTATTTACAGTCAAGAAAAGCAAATATGTTATATTATTAGTGGAGAATCCCACATTTCACCTAAGCACATATAAAATAAGCCACCAAGATATAACTAGGGCCTATCTTTCTGCTATATGGTTGCAGACTATGAAGCTACTTAAAACTCAGGCCTCACACAACTTCATTGTAGTAGCCTCACCTGAGACACCCTCACAAAATGTAATTCCCCAAACTTCTGTAGGCATCATATCTCTCAAGTGCCCCACAAAGGAGAGCATGACTTAACAGACAATGAAGCCCCTGGATCAGGGCCAGCTCATACATTTGTAGATGTATGGCCATCTTAAGACATTCTTATTGCACTGAATGCAGGTGGAACTTCTAAGACACCATCTTCACACTTTCACCTGAGGGGCTGGATAGTGGGTATTGGTGGCATTGTGGGGTTGGACGGGACAGTGCCTAGGGTGCTGAGAAGTCTTACATCGGTCCTGCCTGTCTTTTAGTCTGGAAAAGTCTACAACAGATAATCGTCTTCTACAATAGCCATAATGATGATTAGCAGTCTACTAATGACAGTGGTGAATAACATTACATGAAGAGATTTGAGGAAGTGAGATAGTCTTCAGTGGACACAATCCACATTTTCCCGCATCTCTCCTGTAACTTTCTTCATCAATTGTAAATACATTTACTATCATTCATTTCTATTTGAGATTTAATTTTCTCCCCCAAAGGCTGATCTTGGTCATTTACTAAACACAAAACGCGGCAGAGTTTGCTCAAATACATATGAAAATCACGGCACAACACACTTGTACAAATCAACAAACCATTAGTCAAACTCAGCAGGACTTGCCATAGACACAACTACAACATATTATTTTACCAACATTCATTGCATGCAGCTCAAAATGCATTGTGGTTTGTCAACACGGCATTGCGGGGACGTGGTCCGCATAACGCCCCGCTACCTAAAAGAGGACGACTTCTTTTAGGTACAGTAGCTCAGTAATTATCTGAAGACATCAAATAAATCCTTCTAAGGTTCAAGTTAACCTTTAACAGATTTGGAAATTATATACGGTGTGCCCAAGTGAAAAAGGAGACTTTTGCTGTAGCGGCGTTGTAGCTAATCGCAGTGGGTTAATGTGTTAGCCAATAGATGGCATGGAGTTTTTCCCAGTTGCGCTTGTGTAGTAAATGGCATCAGCGCTCATCGCCGGGCCATACACATTGGGCGGCTTTTCAGTTGAAAGCAGATCAAATTACAAAACTGGGCGGCATTCAGCTAAATATCGCCCAGTGTGTATGGGCCTTTAGACATGAAACTGTGGGGTAAATATACTGATGGGAGTTCCATTGAAGTTGGGATGTTGCCCATAGCAACCAATCTGATTGTACTTCTTATTTATTTGGCAACTTCTAGAAGATAATAGATATAGGGGCGCATTTATCATTGTATTGCGATGCCGGCGTAATAACACCGCCGGGCATCGCATTGCGGTATCATCTGATACCGCCTGGATGTATCAATTTGAGGGTGCTGGGACCGTCCCTGCGAAGCCCTGACCAGGAAGCCGGGGGGGGGTCTGCGCATGCGGGGTTATGCGCTGACCCCCGCCGACTCCTGTGACCGCACTGCCCCGCTCGCAGTGCGATCCCGTAGCCATAGGCTACAATGGGCTATCGCCATATCACAATGGCGATAGCCCAGGGGTGTGATGCCGGACTGCCCGATGTTGATACATCGGGCAGCTTCGCATCCCCCAGAGAGACCTATGGCGGATGCGTCCGGCGGCGCTGCAGGGGGAGATCGCAGCAGGGATCGGAGATTCCTGCTGCGGTCCCCCTTTAATACATTTCAGTGATACATAATATTTGCGGTTAACCCCCGAAAACGGGTGTTTTGGAGGATTTAGCCGCAAATGTTACTTGATAAATGGGCCCCATAATCTGATTGATTGCTCTGGGCAACATCCCATCTTCAATAGATCTTCCATCTTAGTACATTTACCCCTAAGTGTTAAAGTGAAAGGGATTCTGAACTTATATTTATTTTTTATGGACATCTAGTTATGAGATCATATTTTGGAAATATCTAATTAGGCCATGGGATATAATATCCCAGAATAGATAAGAGATTTTCCATATACTTGTATGGAGTGATATTTAAATATCTGTATTTTGAACTGCAGTCAATTGCTATAAATTGATTTTTTTTGTATATTTTTTTGTATATGATTAATGCATTCATAAATGTTATTGCTATTTTTGAATACTATAAAGCACATTCTTTTTTTGTTAATCACTCATGGTATATTAATGGACTACGAACTAAGTACTAATTCCATACTATGTTTACATTACATTATAACAATGTTGTGCTGCGCCCTTTACTTATACCCCATTCACACCAGCCTAAATTCCCGGGTTGAGTCCGAGAACAACCCGGTACTACCTCTGGTGTGAAAGGTACCCGGGACAAATTACCGGGCTAATTTGCCGGCAATCCAACCCGGCTAGGTAGCAGGGTTGTTACCGGGTTCAACCCGGGGACCTGGCTGGTGTGAAAGGTGTAGGGTATACTTACCCGGGTTGCCGTGTTCCCGATGGGAATTAACCCCCTTACCGCCGCAGCCTGTTTTTGCCTTCCTGACAGAGCCCTTTTTTTCAAATCTGACATGTATATCTCTTTATGAGGGGATAACTTTTTATTGCTTTTACTTATCCCAGTGATTTTGAGATTGTTTTCTCGTGACACATTGTACTTTAAGTTAGTGGTAAATTTTGGTCGATACAGTCTGTGTTTATTTGTGAAAAATACCAAAATGTTGTAAAAAAATAGAAAATTTTGCAATTTGCAAAATGTTAAATTTTCTGCTTGTGAGACAAATAATCATACCACTCAAAATAGTTAATAACTAACAAAGACCACATGTCTACTTTATGTTGCCATCATTATTTCAACCTCCTTTTAATTTTTTTGGACACTAGGAGGCTTAAAATATGAATAGCAAATTCTCAAATTTTTTAGAAAATTTCAAACACTGATTTTTTTAGGGACCAGTTCAGTTCTGATGTGACTTTGAGGGACTTGTATGTGAGACACCCCCATAAATGATGCCATTTCAAAAACTGCACCCCTCACAGTATTCAAAACAGCATTTTGGAAGTTTGTTAACCCTTTAGGTGTTTCACAGGAATTAAAACAAAGTGTAGGTGAAATTTAAAAATTTCATTTTTTTTAGCAGATTTTCAATTTTAATACATTTTTCTAAGGAACACAGTGGATTTTACTAGAGAAATGTGACTAAAAATTGATTCCCCCAATTCTTTTGTTTTCATAAATATCCTATATGTGGCCCTAGTGTGCACGTTGACCAAACCACAGGCTTCATAATAGAAGGAGCACCTACTTGATTTTGGAGCCTCCTTTTTATGAGATTATTTTTTAGGCACCATGTAGGTTTCAAGGCACCATAAGATGCTAAAAGTTAGGAACCTCCCCCACAAGTGACCCCATTTTGCAAACTACACCCCTCAGGGAATTCATCTAGGGGTATAGTGTACATTTCAAACCCCCAGGGGTTTCACCAATTTTGGTACAACTGGGCTGTGAAAATGAAAAATTACATTTTTTTACACAAAAATGCAGTTCTGGCTCAAAATTTTTCATTTTCACAAGGAATGAAGGAGACAAAGCACCCCAAAATCTGTGCCGCAATTTCTCCCGAGTACGGCAATGCCTCATATGTGACCAAAAAATACCATTTGGGTGCATGGCAGGACTCAGAAGGGAAGGAGTGATATTTGGATTTTGCAGCACAGATTCTGGTGGAATGAATGGTGGGTGCTATGTCGCATTAGCAAGACCCCCGAAGCACGATTTTTTTATGTTGGGAGAGTGGCATATCCATTAAACTAAGGAGCTAGAATTCAGGAGTCTCAGGAATTGGATAACCAGAGTTCATATTTTTATGTTCATGTTGCCCAAAGCCCTTCAGTTTATGGCATTGCCACCAAACGTGGAGGGGAGCCAAACAGCCTCCCCCTGACTTAGCTGAACAGTATTTGCAAGTGGGGAAATTGCACTCATCAGTACAAATAGCCCCTTTCTGCACTGGTTTGTGAAAATACATTAATACCCATTTCACGCTACCAATTACCCGGGTTATTGCACGTGAATACACAGCCTGGAATACTGTCCAGTGTGAAAGAACCCAGGTTGAGAGACCCGGCATTTCAACTTCGGTAGCAAGCAGGGTTGAACACTGGTTTAACGTGGCTCTCTGTGCAGTTAGAGCGTGTTAGTTGGGTTGATACGATCCCGGACCCCACAGCATAGGAAGAATTGCCTCTTGGAGATCACATCTCCAACTGCTGTCTCGGGTAGCTTTGGTGGTGATGTCACCAACCAGGGCAGTAAGCCAGGTTGGGCCACCATTCTAAAAGGGGTATCTACTGGGTTGTACCCGAGATGGACTCGTGTACAGGAGCACAAATCAGATATAACAGTGCAAATCAGCATACAGTGATCATTTAAAATCATGTAAGCAATAAAATACTCCATTGTCCAATAGCAACACTGCTGTGAGCAATAAAGCATCGCTGAGTCTGGGTGACACCAAGGCAGTGGAAATTGGAGACAGAGATAACATTGTGATGTTGTTGCCAATGGGGGAGGAGGGAAGATGATATTCTCTGTTTTGGAGATGTTGAGCTATAGGTAATGTTGGGACATCATGTGTAGATAGCAGAGAAAGTTGGCTACACAAGATAGTACAGTACAGTACTTAAGGCGAGACGTCAAGGGAGGAGAGCAGGTGGGGTGACCACCAGTGACCCCTTTACTCCCGGTGGTGATTGGTGCTGTACTTAACAGCACCAATCACCACCGATCCCTGTGTTACCGAGCGCCGTTATTCGCCGGTACACAGAAAACGCTGCAATTGGCTGTTCACATTTGAACAGCCAATCGCAGCGATCGCCGATGGGGGGGGGGGGGCATCGCTGCCCCCCCTGGGCAATGAGGGAAGATGTCTGCTGTCAGGGACAGCAGCCATCTCCCCTCTGTCACCGCGTCTATAGATGCGGTGACACTTTAAATGCATGACGTACATTTATGCCATGCGTCGGGAAGTACATCCCGACCATGACGTAAATGTACGTCAAATGTCGGGAAGGGGTTAATGCAGGCGGCGGGCGCAAATGACGGGACAGCGGGTGGATGATGATGACGCAGCTCTCCGGCGGCAGTGAGGACGCCGGAGAGCTGCATCATCTTCATCTGCCGCCTGTCCCGTCATTTGCGCCGCCGCCTGTGTGGATCCCTGGCCTGTGCGGAGTACCAGCAACCGGGGTGAGTATTCTCCCCACCTCCTGTCCACCTCTGCCGCCATCCCGCCGACTGCCCGACATCATCCCGCCTCCTCCCCACCTCCTGCCGGCCTCCTTCCCGCCCCCTTCACACACCAGAAAATGCATGGACATTTCTGGTGTGAATGGGTCCAAACCCGGGAATGTCCCTGCTTGTCCCGGGAACTAAATTCCCGGGTTTGACCCTGCATTTCTGGTGTGAAAGGGGTATAAGTTACGCTATATTTCCCTTTCCTCCACTAGGTGACACTGGAGAGTTACAGTGGGGAATAGAAGGCGACCACAGGGAGCTTGGGCACTTTAGAATAAATTAATAGTGACTAACTCCTCCCCTTCTACATCCTCTCCTAGGCAGTCTTAGCATGTGCCCTACGGGAGCTGGGTGCATTCATTGCTCACTCCTGGGCTTTTTTAATTTTAAATTGTTTTTAATGATCTGCAATCAGCAAGAGGACATGCAGGTAGCCCCCTGTCCCTACTTACCTGCGACAAGGGCGCTGTCGGCAGCTCGCCTCCGGTACCCGGCTGCAGGATCCACAGATCCTGAGGTCCCGTCGCCGCTGCACGCAGCGCGCCTCGAGGACCAGTCAGCATGCCGCACCCGACAGCCAAGGCAGGGGTAAGTATAACACTGATCCCCTGTTAGCGGGGGATTCAGCGAGAAAAGAACGCGGCAGCGCACTTTCAAATACAGCGCCATTAGCGAGGAGCGGAGCATAGGCGCGCGGCATGCTGGGCACTTCCGCTTCCTCCTTCTTCATAGGTGCGGCAGCCATTGAAACAACAGCGTGATCCGCGGCTCCCTTGAGGCGTCTGAAGAGTGCAGGTGACCCCTGGTACAGCGAGTCACAGCGGGACATAGGAGGTCAGGGCGGCTTGGACTGTGTCCAAAAAGGTCCCTTAGCCGGCGCAAGTTATATTTATATACAGTGCGCGTCTCTGGCTTGTGGCAGACTCTGCTTTTCGTATACCTCCTCTCCTGTCCGGTGCTTAATCTCTTTCTCTCCTCTCTGTGGATGATTGATGAGTGTATGATGGCTGGTGGGGCTCCTAAAAAGATTGCTTGCAAGAAGTGCAGCACTAAGTTCACCCCACACGCTGAGGGCGCCATTTTATGTCCCCCATGTGCTGCAGCCCCAGTCCCCCCTCCTTCAGCAGCGGGGCAGGATATTCCTGTATGGGCTTCTCAATTGTCCACAGTGATTTCTCAGCTGGCTTCTGAGTTATCTTCAGCCAGACAAGACAGGGATACAGCCAGGGATCAACAGGCAGAGTTAACCTCTGCTGTTGAGGGTCTGTCTAGAGCATTACATGCAGACACCCCAGCACCCCCTCCCCCTAGACTGGCTTCTGCTAATAGGATTTTTCCTCAGGTCCCTCTGTTAGATGATACAGATGATGACATGCCAGATCTAGAGGAGGGTGAATTTAATGAGCCTGAGGCTCCAGTGCTACAGGACAATGATGTCCCCTCTCAGGGTTTAGAGGACTTAATACAAGCAGTCCGTTTAACCCTCAATGTCTCTGAAGAGGAGAGGCCTGCTGCGCGCCCCTCAGTGTTTGCTAAAAAGCAAAACAGTCTGCATGCTTCCCAGCCTCAGAAGAGCTGGATGACCACTTGCAAAAAGCTTGGTTACGCCCGGACAAGAAGTTTCAGGTGTCCCAGAGGTTTTTCACTTCCTATCCCTTTCCTAAGGATGCTAGGAAGTCATGTGAGACGCCCCCTGCTGTAGACTCTTCGGTATCACGCTGGTCTAAAAAGACAGTGTTGCCCATACCAGGAGCCTCTACCCTTAAGGATGTATCTGACAGAAGGTTAGAGAGCACCCTGAAGAATATTTATTCGGCCGCAGGTCTCTTGCAAAGGTCAGCACAGGTGGGCTGTTGGGTCAATAGGGCCATGGAGGTCTGGGCATCCCAGGTGGCCTCCTCTCTAGACCCAGGGGCAGGTGATATGTTGCTTCTCGTGGAACACATACGCTGCAGGTTACTTAGTTGAAGCCTCTTCAGATGTTTGTATGCTGGCGGCTCGTGTCTCTGCCCTCTCAGTTTCAGCTCGCCGTAATCTTTGATTGAGACAGTGGAATGCGGACGCTGACTCCAAGGCGGCGGTGGAAGCATTACCCTTTGCTGGTGAGGCGCTCTTTGGTCCAGAGCTGGACAAGATGATCTCACAGGCTACGGGGGGGGGGGGGTGTAAGTCACAGTTCCTGCCTACAGCAGCCCCTCCCCCACGCAGGTCCTTCCCAACTACTGGAGGGCAGTCTATTCGTTCCTTCCGACCCACCCCTAGATTCAGGGGTAGGTCACGTGGAGCGGCTACCAGTTCTAGAGGCTTCCGAGGAAGAGGCAGAGGTTCAGCCAGCGCACCCATCTTGGATGCAAAGGTTACCTCAAAGCCCTCGGCATGACTCTCCCAGTCCCTGTCCGGAGCGCAGGGTGGGGGGCCGTCTGCTGTCTTACAACAGGCTTGGTCCATGTCTTGCCAGGACGCATGGGTAAAGGACCTGGTGGCAGTAGGCTACAAGATAGACTTCTTGTTGCCTCCTCCTCTACGTTTTTTCCCCACAGGTTTTCCAGCTTTCAGGAGAAAGGCAGGGCTTTGCAGGCTGCCATTCAAAGGCTCAGGGACATGGGGGTGGTTATCCCAGTCCCAGAATCGGAAAAGGCAAAGGGATTCTACTCCAGCCTGGTTCTGGTTCCCAAGCCGGACGGCTCAGTAAGGCCCATCTTGAATCTGAAACAGCTCAATCCGTTTCTGCGGTTCACTCGCTTCAAGATGGAGTCTCTGCAGTCAGTCATTGCAGGCCTGGAGCCTGGGGAGTTTCTAGTATCCATCGATATAAAAGATGCATACCTGCATATCCCCACCTGGCCCCCTCACCAGGCCTACCTGCGGTTTGCCGTTCGGAGCGGTCACCTACAGTTCAGAGCCCTTCCCTTCGGCCTCTCCTCTGCGCCACGGTTATTTACTAAAGTCATGGCTGTCATGATGGAAATACTCAGGGCTCAGGGAGTTACCATTGTCCCTTACTTGGACGACCTCCTGTTGAAGGCTCTGTCCAAGGAGATCCTGCTGCACAACATCAGGCTGGCACGTCAGACCCTGGAGTCCCATGGCTGGATGCTCAATATCCAGAAGTCGCAACTGACCCCCTCGCAGAGGATTCTGTTCCTGGGGATGACCTTGGATATCGTCCAGAGAAGGGTTTTCCTCCCAATGGACAAGATATTGTCCTTGCAGGAATCGGTTCGCCTGGTGCTGCAGCATCGGAAGGTCTCAGTCCTCCTCTGCACAAGGCTGCAGGGAAGGATGGTGGCCACGTTTGAGGCAGTGCAGTACGGGCATTTTCGATCTCGCCCCTTCCATCTGTGTCTGCTCCGCCAGTGGACAGGTTCGCACCTTTTTCTGCATCAGCGGATCTCTCTTTCCCATCAGGCTCGAGCATCACTGGTGTGGTGGCTCGACTCCAGCAACCTGCAGGAGGGACGGAGGTTCGCCATACACAACTGGACGCTCCTCACCATAGATGCCAGCCTCAGGGGCTGGGGAGCGGTCACACTCGGTCTCCACTTCCAGGGACTGTGGACCCCGGAGGAAGCACAGATGTCCATCAATGTGCTGGAACTCCGAGCGGTGTACTATGCCCTCCTTCAGGCGGAAGTCATTCTCCGGAACAAGGACATCAGAGTGCAGTCCGACAACGCCACAGCTGTGGCTTACATAAACAAACAGGGAGGCACTCGCAGCCGTGCAGTGATGAGAGAGGTGAAGAGGATTCTGTGCTGGGTGCAGGAGCACGCAGGGGCCGTGTCTGCCATTTTCATACCAGGCGTGGAAAATTGGGAGGCAGACTACCTCAGCCGCCGAGACGTCCATCACGGAGAGTGGTGTCTGAACCCCCAGGTCTTCCAGACCTTGACTCGTCGGTGGGGATGTCCGCAGATAGACATGATGGCCTCCAGGCACAACCATCAGTTGACCCGGTACTGCGTTCGGACAAGAGATCCCCAAGCAGTGGCAGTAGACGCTCTCACTGCCCCTTGGACGGATCAGTTCCTCTACATCTTCCCTCCAGTGCCTCTCATCCCTCGGGTTCTTCAGAGAATCCGACGGGAGTCGGTGACAGTGCTGTTCATTGCTGCGGACTGGCCTCGCCGGTCGTGGTACACGGTTCTAACAGGCCTGTTAGTAGACGAACCATGGCCCCTACCTCTCTGCGACGACCTGCTAATGTAGGGTCTGTTCACCTGTCCCAACTTACAACATCTACATTTGACGGCATGGCAGTTGAGAGGTCCATTCTGAGAAAAGCAGGGATCCCGCAAGCAGTAATACCTACCATGATAGGGGCCAGAAAACAGGTTACCTCGGTGCATTACCATCGCATCTGGAGGGCTTATGTGGCCTGGTGTGAATCCAGGAGGGTCTCTCCTGTGAATTTCAAGCTGGCCAGGTTGCTGCTGTTCTTACAAAAAGGCCTGTCCTCAGGACTCCGGCTGGGGTCCTTGAAGGTTCAAGTATCCGCCCTCTCCATTTTTTTCCAGAGAAAGCTAGCGCTTCTTCCTCAGGTACAGACCTTCTTCCAGGGGGTGTTGCGGCTGCAACCTCCCTTCAGGCCTCCCACTGCTCCATGGGACTTGGTATTGACCTTCCTCCAGTCCTCTCTGTTTGAACACATGGAGGATGTGGACCTGAAATAGGTCACTTGGAAGACTGTCTTACTGCTGGCCTTGGCCAGGAGGGTGTCGGAACTGAGTGCCCTCTCTTGTAAAGCACCCTTCTTGCGTTTTCACGAGGATAGAGCGGAGCTGCGCACCTCTAGTGTTTTTCTCCCAAAGGTGGTCTCGGCATTCCACATTAACCGACCTATAGTGGTGCCGGCCTTTCGGGAGGACTCAGATGAGTCTAGAGCACTGGACGTGGTCCGGGCCTTGCGCATATACGTTGCCAGAACGGAGTCTGTGCGTAAGTCGGATGCTCTTTTTATCCTCTATGACTCCCTGCGTCCTGGATGGCCCGCCTCCAAGTAGGCCCTGGCCAGGTGGATCAGGTTGACAATTCGTCAAGCTTATGTGGCTTCTTCTAGAGTGCCACCTTCTTCGATATCCGCCCATTCTACACGGTCGGTGGGTACCTCCTGGGCGGCTGCCCGTAGAGTTTCTATTCAAGATCTATGTAGAGCGGCTATTTGGTCTGGACAGAAGAGCTTTGTCCGTTTTTACAAATTTGACTCATTTGCGGCAGCTGCTTCGCGGTTCGGCCGTTCTGTGTTAAGGGGCTCTCAGCGTCATCCCACCCGTGTTGGGAGCTCTGGGACGTCCCCACTGTAACTCTCCAGTGTCACCTAGTGGAGGAAAGAGAAAAGGGGATTTTGTACTTACTGTTAAATCCTTTTCTCAGACTCCATAGGTGACACTGGACGCCCACCCGACGCTGTCTCTCTCTTTACTGCTATTTCAGGTTTGTTCAGTTACCTGAGGCTAGGAGACTTTTGTACTTAGTCTTCATTCTAAGTTTTACCTTCTTTTATGGATGTGTTCATTCTGTTATGAATGATGTTCTTCAAACTATGTTTTCACTCTATGCGAGTGTGTGTGTGACTTGTTATGTTTAACCTCCTCTCGGAAGAGTGTTTTTCTTCTTTCTTCCAGCTCCCTCCGGGCACATACCTAGATGGCCTAGGATAGGAAGTAGAAGGGGAGGAGTTAGTCACTATTAATTTATTCTAAAGTGCCCAAGCTCCCTGTGGTCGCCTTCTATTCCCCACTGTAACTCTCCAGTGTCACCTATGGAGTCTGAGAAAAGGATTTAACAGTAAGTACAAAATCCCCTTTTTTTCATGGATGGAATGTATGAACCCAATACTGACATTCTCAAAAGTCTATGTCTGGATAAAGTTGTTCCAGAGTGATTCAGCGATTAAAACCATACTTGCAGAAAAGGGGGAATTAACAAAAGTTCATTTAGAGTGCTCGTTATGTGATGCTGGCTCAAAGCAGCTGCCTGAAAAGGAGTAGTCAGCTCCTATACAACAGTAATAATGATAATAATAAAAAAAATGAATAGCAGAGCTAAAATAATTCTATATCTAAACGGGTGAATCAATTAAATAAATTAATAATATAGAATAAACCTGTAATAAAACAGCAAATTTCAAGAATAAAGACCATGTGCATTAATATAAATGACCCATCGGGTAATTGATTAACCTGCACTGAACCGAAGCAGTAGTCCCAATTGGTGGAGTCCATAGTAAATAATAAATCCTGCGTGCCGCTGGAGGTAAAGTCCTGATATTATAGATGGTAGATTACCAGAGCCAGGAGCCTCAACTAGGATGCGACTGTTTCTCCAGGCGATGGATGGTCGGGACTTCCAAGAACAATGGGATGCGGTGGCCAGAAGATTGAGCAGGTATAGTGGGGGTCCAAGTCCAAAAGCATAGGTCAGGGTTACACCAATATGTTTTACTGAGAAACTGGCAGCTATATCAAGGTGTCTTACTGCCATGATGGTACTGGTATTTATACATGAATATCTAGCTCATTTGTATAATTGATACATTCACTCGTTTAATATTCTAAATAATAAAAGGACACACTCAGAGACAGAATGATCTTATACATAACACATAATCTCTTGATACAGAATGTAATAAAACCTCACAGAAAGTATACAAAATTCAATTTTATAAAAATGTCATGCAATAATTGTTTGATGGTCATGTTTATGTGTAGGTATTGTAGTTAGATTTTGAAAGTATTTGTATCATCCATTTTGATTTGCCTTTTTGACATTTTTATACAAACTTCTGTTTGTCTATTTAGAAGGCTCTCCCGAGGTACAATTCCTACAGCATGCATCGCCCCAAATTCCTTCTCCACGGGTACTGTATTTGTTTTCCTTTTTTCATATATTATATTGCATATTTTTGTTAATTTTAGGTTATTAACATATGTTTGTCTATTTATGTGTTGCATTCCTGAGTATTACATATTGCATTAAATTTGATCAAACTGAGGGGTAGATGTACAGTATCATCGATCATAATAGGGTAGAATCGGTATCAGCGCACGCTATGTGCACTGATACCACTTCTCCCCCATGTAAGAAGCAGCCGGGGTGCGCTAAATTACAAGGGCGCTATGCTAAATGATAGCAGTCCAATATGCTATGCAAATGTATGAATGAGCTGAATTCGACAGCTTCAGGTGGTGATGCCCTATCCCCACAGCAGGGACAGCACTATCCCTGCTGCTGGCTCTGGGTTGTGCTGGAGATCTCGCATGAGTAGCGATATCCCGCGCATGCCAGGTCCTTCTGGCAGGGGGAAGGAGACAGGGTGTCATTGTGAACTGATGCGCTGTCTCCAGGAGGGATCATCACTGGAGGGGGGGGGAGTTTGCTCTTATGATGTGCTTTATTTCAATCCAATTTCGCCTTCATCCACCAGGTGTCACTGGAGTAACAGTGGGGAATAGAAGGGTGACTGCAGGGAGCATGGGCATTTTAAAAATTAAAATGTGTGTGTGGCCAACTCCACTCCTTCTACTTCCCCCAGACAGTCTTAGTTTGTGCCCTGCAGGAGATGGTCACACTCTTGGCTTGCTCCTGGGGCAAGGGAAAGAAAAAGTGTTATTTATTTAACATGAATCTACAATCAAAGGAGAGTCAGGCAGGGAGTGCCACTGCCTAACTCCGCCGTTGGAGCTGCCGGGGAGACCCATTTGGGAAAGACTGAAGTGGCGGTCCTTGGTGCTCTTTTTTTTTTCCAAAAGAGTGCCATTGTAGGAGACGGAGCTAGCGGCGGGGTGGGGAGGGGCTTTTCTCCGACTAGCTGCCCCAGCGCTTCCCCAGTCATACGACACTGGCGGACATGTTTAGTGTAATCTGGCCATTACACGCAACTGGAGGCTCCTTACACTGCGTGTCCTATCTCCCGGAGCAGCTTCCCAGCTACAGCAGCTTCCCCAGGTTCCGTGAGTCAGACAGTGGGGTATAGAGTGTGCAGGTCCAGCATAGGAAAAATTTGTGGTCAGAGATTTTTTTTTTTCCAGTGCTGAGTTCCTCTATACTGTCCCTCCTAACAGTGATTCTATAAGCCTATACACACTGGGCGACTTTGAGCTGAAAGTCGCTCAAAACACCCAGTGCGTATGGCCCGGTGATGAGCGGTGAGCGCTGCTGCATACTCCCGCATCATACCAGCAGATAAGCGGCTTTGAGGAAGGCTTTGCATAGCACTGCGCTATGCAAAGCCGTCCCCCCCTCCATCAGCGCTGGGCAGGGAGAAAGCCACTCAGTGTGTATGCACTGAACGGCTCCCCCTCCAGTGATGGTACCGATCATCGCTGTCCATACACTCTGGGCACAGTCGCCCAGTGTGTATGGACCTTATCTCTGTTTATCTATACTCTTCTCTGTGTCGGTGAAGTGTATTTGTATTAACTATGGCAGGCGGAAGTTCCAAGCAGAAAATGATGTGCAAAAAGTGTGCAACTAAGTTTGTACCCTCTACAGAGGGATCACTGCTCTGTGACAAATGTGCAGCTGACCCCCCTGCGTTATCTTCCCAAGATACCCCTGCCTGGGCCTCACAACTCACTGAGGTCATGTCAAAATTTTCCTCAGTGTTAGCTGCATACCAGCAGGACAGGGAAGAAACCATATCATAGCAGGTTAGTTTAGCCTCTGCTGTGGAAGGTTTTAGTAAAGTCCAACAGTTACAAAATCCTGTTTCGGATGCCTCCCCCCAGAGGTTTTTCAAAACTGGTTTGCCAGTTTCTTCATAGACGGGTCTTCTGATGGCTGCCATAGAGAAACTTGTAGACTCCAGGGTGGTGGTACCAGTCCCACACAATCTCAGGTATCAAGGCTTTTATTCCAGCCTTTTCCTAGTGCCGAAACGGACGGTTTGGCTCGTCTCATACTAAATCAAAAGGATCTGAATCCTTACATAAAACCAGTAGAATTCAAAATAGAGTCCCTGCAGTTGGTAATTGCTGGGCTGGAACAGGAGGAATTCATTATGTCCATCGACATCAGGGATGCCTACCTTCATGTCCCAATTTGGTCCCCGCATCAAGCGGTCCTTCGCTTTGCGGTGCGGGATCTTCATCTGCAGTTTCAGGCACTGCCCGTCGCTCTCTCCTCTGCACCCAGAATCTTCATCAAGGTCATGGCAGTCATGATGGAATTATTAAGGACGCAAGGAGTCACAATAATTCTGTACCTTGACGACCTCATCTTGAAGCCCCGCTCACAGCAACTGTTACTAGACAACTTTCACCTAACACAATCCACCCTTATCGAACACAGCTGGATCCTGCACTACCAAAAGTCTCATCTCCAAACCACACATAGATTGTTATTCTTGGTGATGATCATGGTATGGTCCAAATGGAGATATTTTTGCCTGAAGACAAAATCCATTCACTGCAAGTTCTGGTGCGAGAGGTCCTACAAACAAATTGGTTGTCGGTGCATCTTTTCACAAAGCTCCTGAGGAAAATGGTAGCAGCTCAGTATGGGTGCTTTTGTTCTCGTCCTTTTTAACTTTGTCTCCTCAGTCAGTGGTCCGGTTCTCATCTGTGCCTCCATCACAGAGTGATCCTGTCCTCTCAGGTTTGTCTCTCCTTACTGTGGTGGCTCAACTCCGCCAATCTCCGACAATGAAAAACCTGCGACATTTGGGATTGTATGCTTCTCACCATGAATGCCAGTCTCCGGGGCTGGGGAGCAGTCACCAAAGAACATCAGTTCCAGGGACTCTGGACACAGCAGGAGGCTCTCCTGCCCATCAATGTGCTGGAGTTTAGAGCAGTGTATTACGCCTTAATACGAGCAGAACACCTGCTTCAAAACTGGCATATTTGGGACCAGTCCAATAACTCCAATGCAGTTGCCTATATAAACAAACAGGGCGGCACATGCAGTCGTGCAGCCATGCGGGACGCCAGTCGAATACTTCTCTGGGCCAAGACAACGCTCAGGTCATTTGCGCAGTGTTCATACCAAAGGTGGAAAATTGTGAGGCCAACATCTTGAGCCGGCACCAAGTACATCCGGGAGAGTGGTGTCTTCATCCTCCAAGCCAGTGATGCTAATAGTCTTGGCTTCGGCCAGATGAGTCTCTGACCAAGAGGCTCTATCCTGTTAACCCCCCTTTTTGGTTATTCATGCAGATAGAGCTGAACTTCGTACCAGCATGGCTTTTCTCCCAAAGGTAGTAACAGTCACATAAACTAGCCAATAGTAGTCCCGGCATTTGCTGAGGACTCGCATGATGACAGGTTTCTTGATGTGGTCCGGGCTCTCAGCATCTATCTGGAAAAAAAGACTGAGAGTAAATAGAGTCTTTATTAAAAATCTCTGTAATGAAAGGCTTGTGTCACCCTTCAAGAGGGTCTGGTATGAGTGGCTGGTGCTCGGGATTCTGACTGTCAGTATAACGTTATTGGAATCCTGACCGCCGGTACTCTGTCAGAGAGGCGAGTGCAAAAAAGCCTCTTGCATGCTTGGTGGCTCACTGCACTCGCCAGGGGTAACCCCCACGAGGAGGAATAGCCCATTAGTCGGGATCCTGACTGTCGGGCAGTTAAACAGTCAGAATTTCCGATGTCGGTATACTGACCGCCGGGATCCCGACTGTTGGGCAGTCATCCAGCACCCCTTTAAGAATACTTGCAACTTTTTGGTGTGAAACAGCAACCCCATAAACAAAAATAATCACTGTCCAGGATATAATTATATAGTAATTCTCACTTGTCCATAGACCTAGGGGAAAATTGAACATTCCACCTTAATTAGAACATTGTCTATTGTCACCACCCTGGATCACAAAAAGAGCCATAACTACCACTCACTCTACACTAACATCAGGCAGAAAGGTAAAGCACTAAACTGATAATGATGAGAGGAAACATTGATCATCTTCCCAGATTTATACATGCAATTTTCATCTCTGATGTACATGGAGACCATGAACTTATTGCACTACATATCGTTTATGACAGAATATAGAGACTTCATGCCAAATTAAGTTGGATATTGGGAAATTTTACATTCAAAATAATATGATATTTGGACAAAGAAGACATTTTAAGAAAATCCCACACCCCTTTGTTCTCCCAGGAATGGAATAATGACTCCTGGGATGACAAAATCCCACTGGCCATGTCTTTTTGTTTTGTCTAAGAGAGATTATTTGTGAAAAAAAACCCCATCTTGGTTGGAACTTCAGAGAACTACAATACCTCTCACACACATAGGCGAATCTAGAATTATGGTAATGGTTGGCCCCAGATCTAGATACTAAAGTAGGGGGACCTTTGCGCGGCGCAGCCGCGTGGCAAAAAGGGGCGTGGCCTCACGGGAAGGAGGCATGGCATCACAAAAGGGGTGTGGTATTACACTTTAGACCATACACAGTAATGCCCATTACACATTTTAGCAAACTCTGTAATACCCATTACACATAAAGCCACACCGTAATGCCAATTACACATAAGGCCACACACCATAATGCCCATTACACATTGTGCCACACATCATGATGCCCATTACATACTATATAACAAAATGTAATGCCCATTACATATTTGCCACATAAGTGCTGCTTACCTATGTGCACATTCCTAGGGGGTTCTTGCTTGATGGCACCATAGTACCCATTACACATGATGCCGCACACCATAGTACCCATTACACATGATGCCGCACACCATAGTGCCCATTACACATGATGCCGCACACCATAGTACCCATTACACATGATGCCGAACACCATAGTACCCATTACACATGATGCTGCACACATAATGTCCCTTACAAATGATGCTGCACACATAATGTCCCTTACACATGATGCTGCACACATAATGCTCTTTACACATGATGCTGCACACATAATGCCCCTTACACATGATGCCGCACACCATAGTACCCATTACACATGATGCCGCACACCATAGTACCCATTACACATGATGCCGCGCACCATAGTACCCATTACACATGATGCCGCGCACCATAGTACCCATTACACATGATGCTGCACACATAATGTCCCTTACACATGATGCGCACACATAATGCCGCTTACATATTAAGCCACACATTATGCATAATGCCCCCACATACCGCCACTTGTAGCGTCCCTTAAGCAATGCCCCCCCCAAAGTGCCACTTACTGTAAATTTTTATATGAGCCTTCGCTGCTGCTGCTGCAGGGAGAGATGGAGAGCGGTGCAGCTGCTTCTATGGGGAGAGGAGCAGAGCGCAGCGCAGAGCACGCTCCCACTCCCCTCCTGGTGTCCCCTCTAGCCAAGTGGACATTTGAAATATTGTGCGCGCTATTGTTGTGCGTGACGTCGGGGGAGCATGCCGGGTGCCGGCACCACATGATTAAAGGGGGGGCGGGCTGAGGTGAAAGCGGGGAGAAGAATTGGAGCAGAAGCTGCAGGGGTGACCATCATTGACAGCTGGGCAGGGGGCTGCCCGGCTGTATTCAGAGCAGTGCAGGTCACGGCTATTTGAAATAATACCCCTTTCACAAAAGAAAATGCAGGGATTTACCCGGGAATATGGTCCCAGGATCATGCAGGGACATTCCCAGGCTGACCCCTTATACACCAACCTGCATTTTCTGGTGTGAGGGGGAGAGAAAACCACTCCCCTCTCCCTACCCCCCCTTTAACCAACCAGCTATATCTTTGGAACCAACTGACCCATTTACATGACACCAGTATCATATTGAAGAACTTTTGAGTTGGTCCCGTGAAACTGGGCTGTTTGGTTCCAGAGAAATCTGTCCATTAAAGAACATAAACAGTCATGAAATTACATTTAAGAAATGAACAAAATGGTTTAACCTCAATATCCCTGGAACCAATTAATCCATATGGATCCAGACTGGTATCAGGTTGAAGGCCCAGCGATTTGGGTTTGACTGAGATCAACCTCAAGCTTCAGTGATGCCGAAGGGGGAACTGGCAGCCGTTGGAACTGGGTGGGGGTCGGAATTAGCGGGTCCCATGTTATCCTATAGGGAAAACGTTACAGCTTTGCCTGGCAGTATCTCCGGTTTCCAGGGGGCTAGAGACTCGGGGCTGGGCTCGTTGGAAAGCCCCAGCCCTCAGCTATAAAATGAGCTAATGGGTGGTCCTGTGCACTTCCGGACCACCCCCTAGATTCGCCTATGCTCACACAGGCTTCTGATATGGAACTGAAAACTGGTCCGGACATGGTGCACAGAGGAAGTGCACACAAGACTGTGTCAGTTCTGCCCCCTGCTGGTGCTGTTTGGTACACTTCTGGCTCCATGGTTTGGATACATTTCCATGGCATTCTTCTCATCCAAGGTTCCTTAAGCGTGTGACACCGACCACAGCCCAGGAACATCAGGATGCTGCCAGCAATGTACATGGGCTCTGATGAGAACTTCTCCATTCTTAAGTCAAATGAGGAGCAGTATCCTTCCAATATGGGGAAAGCATCAGGGAAAGTGACAGGCAGTGTTTGAGCGCGGCCGTGTACCACAGGTGGGTGATGCACTCTGCGGAGTGCACAGGTTATCTACTGTAAATAGACTGTAGTCAGAGAACTTGTCTGATGCACGGTCTGCTCTCCTGGGATTGCAGTAACTAGGTGGTTCCCAGTGTAACTGGGGGATTGCATAGCAAGTAATATGTATAAGACATCATGGGAGTCACAATGGGCTCTGATACACAGGCTATGGCTGCGGTATGTGTCCCTGAGTGTTTTTGGGGTAGATTTATTAAGCTCGGTGAAGTGATAATGTGGCTGGTACTTTATCACCGCCCAATCAGCTCCTACCTGTGAAGTTACAGGCTTGGTTTGAAAAATGACAGGTAGTAGCTGATTGGCCGGTGATAAAGACCAGACACTTTATCACTTCACCAAGCTTAATAAATATGCCCCTCAGTCACCTATCTGTCCTATATACACTATCTACCATCAATGACACTAAAGCGATGTGCAAGACTATTGCTGAAATGGGGGAGACCATGACATTCTCAGCTGCGGAATACATTTGTAATGTAGCATTACTAGTGGGGATGTTACCTCATTGGGCAGCTGTATAATCACTCTGTATCTTTTACCTTCATAGTAAGTACTGTATTGTTACGTTTCTTTCTTTTCATATTGGTTTGTGCTAATAGTAGCATTGTGTTCGGCCATTATTTGTACACGAGTTAACATTGAAAATGATATTGTTAATAATAGGGCCTAATTCAGCAAGGATCGTTAAATACAGAATTCACAAATCAAGACATTATTGAATGACTGCAAATGTATACTATATGTATGGCACATGCGCGAGGGGAAATAGTGACTGGAAATACGCACGGATCGTATCATGACTGACAGGAAGCTGGCCTTTGGGGTGGAAACCTGCCATTTTCTGGGTGTGTTTGCAAAAAATTAAGGAGTGACCTTTTTTGAGGAAGGTCTCAGTTGCAGATTAGTGTGAATGTACAGTACAGCCAAAAACAATCCATTTGCAGTTCTCTCACAATTCTGCAAGAGACAATTCATTTTTCTGTCCGGGCTGCGGCTCACAGTCCACTGCGAGTTCTCCGATTAGCGGTCCATGCTGAATTAGGGTCATAGTTGCATAATTATTTTATTGCTAGTTATCACAGCAATGCCATTTATACAAAGCTATAAATGCAGTCATTATTTTCTAAATATGTCAAATGAAAGATAATTGTATATTATCTCAAAGCAATTAATTTGTTTGTGCAACATGTTATATAATAAATGCACTTTAATAAATAGTCTCAGGTAACTCTTCCTGCCCACACCTTCTGCATTTCATCAGCATAGACCAGTGCTCAAAGTGGGCCGGTATACAACGGTATGACATACAGATGGAGCCGGGCTCCCTCTTGCTGGCGAATCGCCAGACTGTCTCCACTGGTGATCCGCCAGCAGCGAGGCGCTCCATCTCACCGAGGCGTCTCACACGCACGCAAGTCTCAGTTTCCGGGCGACGGGAACCTGTCTGTCTCCGCTTCAGGGACCCGGGGGGAAGCGCCGTCGGAAGGAGACGCGCGCATCTCGTGCACGCGCGTCCCCTTGCGCAGATACAGATGGCGGCTGGCGATTCTGCCGTCATCCCCTGCAAAGACCAGCCCAGCTCCATCTGTACCAGCACTGAACTTTTTTTTCCCACTGTGTAGCTGCTGTCATCCGGCAATAGGGAAAGGTGGGGAGATGACAGGCTGGGCCAGGGTGCATTGTGCCCCCCACTGTCATTTATTTATTTAAGCTACGTCGCGGCAACCCACCCACCGAGAGAATGGCAGCAAGGTGATAGCCGCAACCCGCTCTGAAGACTGCTGTCATCTCGCTGCCTTTCTCTCGGTGGGTGGCCGCGACGGATCTTAAATAAATAGACAGCAGGGGGTACAATGCACCCTGACCCCTGGCCCAGCCTGTCATCTCCCTACCTTTTGCTATCACCAGGAGCCAGCCTCCTGTGTGCTGCAGTGAATGGCTGCGGAATCTCCTCCATCTCTGCTGCAGGAAGGGGAGAAAAAAAATCATCAGGGGATCCCAGCCACACTACTCAAGGCATATTATGCACCCTGACCCCTGGCCCAGCCTGTCATCTCCCCACCCTAATCCCTATTGGTGTGTAGCATCATGTGTAATGGGCATTCCGTTGTGTGGTATAATGTGTAATGGGCATTACGGTGTGTTGGGCCATGTGTAATGGGCATTACAGTGTGGTATAATATGTAATGGGCATTACAGTGTGTTGCGTCATGTGTAATGGGCATTACGGTGTGTTGCGTCATGTGTAATGGGCATTCCGTTATGTGGTATAATGTGTAATGGGAATTACGGTGTGTTGCGTCATGTGTAATGGGCATTACAGTGTATAGTATAATGTGTAATGGGCATTAGTGTGTTGCGTCATGTGTAATGGGAATTATGGTGTGTGGCGTCATGTGCATTGAGTATTATGGTATGTGGCATTCATGGCCACACCCCTATTGTGATGAAGCCACTCCTCCAGCTTTGTGTGACCATGCCCCCTTTAAGTGGCCACACCCCCTTTTCTGGAGCGTGCGTGCTGAACAACATTCTTAGCTTTTCCATACCCCCACTTCGACCACTGGTATAGACCATGGGCATGTGCGCTTTGTATAAGACTATACAGTGCTTAGCTACCCCCCTTTCCTCACATACAGTATGCTGTGTTTTGCATTCTATTCTGAATAGTTGGTGCTGGTGGAGTCACCTGAGACTGCAGATCGCCCCGCTGCCAGGCACTCTGTGAGAAGAAGCAGTGTAATTATTGACAGCGAGATACAGATTGGAAGCAGAATTATGCAAGAGCAAACAAAAGATCCATACATTCATACCCAAGCAGCGGTATGTGATTACACTAAGGGGTGCATTTACTAAGATGGGAGTTCTGTTGAAGATAGGATGTTGCCCATAGCAACCAATGACATTCTACATGCATCAGTGATTACTGCATCAGTGTTGGAACATACGGGGTTATTCTAGTTCACTCTTCCTGACAAATTCCTTCTTAGATGGACAAAACCATGTGCACTGCAGGTGGGGCAGATGTTACTTGTGCAGAGAGAGTTAGATTTGGGTGGGGTTTTACTTCAAAGTGAGATCTATATTGCAGTGTAAAAATAAAGCAGCCAGTATTTACCTTGCACCGAAACAAAATAACTCACCCAAATCTAATTCCCTCTGCACATTTTACATCTGCCCCCCCCTGCAGTGCATATGGTTTTGTTAATCTAAGAAGGATTTTGTCAGAAAGAGTGAACTAGAATAAGGCCCATAGTGATGATTGAAAATTATTAGTATCGGAGGAATACTCTACAAATCAACTAACACACACATATACTAACAATTATACTCTTGTAGGTTACATATTGGCACAAATGACCCATTGAGTCAGTATGGTTATTTAGCCATCCAATTTAACCTAACTATGGACTGATGAGATTAGTTATTTATAATATTATATTTACATATACACACACAAAGCAGTATATCCATTACTCATTTAACTCCAATACCTTTGACTGGTACCCCCTGTAACTGTCAGAACCAAAAGTGCAGCGAGTTCCATATAAGTCCTCCAGTAGTGGCACTCACATCTCTTACAATAATGTACGATAACACTGTAGAAGTTATCAATGTTTCAGTATTTATTTACCGTCTTCAGGATAGTGAAGACGGTAAATAAATACTGAAACGTTGATAACTTATACAGTGTTATCGTACATACTTGTAAGAGATGTGAGTGCCACTACTGGAGGACATTTATTATATATATATATATATATATATATATATATATATACACACACATAAAAAACACACACATGTATCTGTGACAGTAGTTAGGCAGAGGGTATAAAGGCCTTGGGGGTAAAACATGTTTCAGGACTGGTAACATAGGTTGTTACCCAGAGTAACGTAGGCTGAATAGTGAATTACATCATTCTAATGCTTCAGGTCCCTGTGACACTGCAAAATATGAAGCCTAGAACCCCGGAATCTCTCTTTACATCTCCAACCTATCGTGAGTACAGTAACTTATTGATTCCCTTTAATGTTGAGCTTTCTATTTAACTTCATATTTTCTTTGTTATTTTATGTTGTTATGCCATATACTATGACATTAAAATGATATTATTTGTAGCACCTCTTTTTTGCTCCTATTAGAGCAATTCATGGCCCCAGAGTTGACTGCACTGTGGACTAGGTGTGCCTTGCTGGAGCCCCGGCAGTATATCCAGCAGGAGAGGGAGGAGGAATCCATGAGTGAGCTGGAGGTGAGAGCAGGCAGCAAAAGAGATACACCACTGATTATATAGGTACACACTGTATCGTTCCAGCAATCCCACAACGGCCCAATACCATGTATCAATATATTGTGTCCACATACTGCGCATTCCGATATATGGTGACATTACATGGTAAATTTACTAAAGTTCCTAAAAAAAAAAAAAAGGTACTGGTTTCCTAGCACGGCCACACCGATTTACATCGGGTCGATCGCATCGCATGCGATTTGGTCGCATGCGATGCGATCGACGCGACCGACCCGATTTTTTGATTGAATGAAATGTAAATCGGGTCCCTGGGACCCGATTTTACATTGGATTCAATGTAAAATATTCCCTAGACCCCCAAATTTAACGACGTATACCCCACCCCACGATAGACGCCAACCCGAAGCGTGGCGAGCGCAGCGAGCCCGCGAGGGGCGGCGGTGCGCGTCCTCCGACCTTTTCATTCCCCTACTATCCACTAGGGCGTGGAGTGAGAATAGAATAGTGTGGCGAGCGCAGCGAGCCAGAAGCGTGGCGAGCCCCGCGAGGGGACGCGGATACCTGTGAAGCCCGCGAAGGGACGCGTTTACCTGTGAAGGTATCCGTGTCCCCTCGCTCGCCTCGCTGCGCTCGCCACACTATTCTATTCTCACTCCACGCCCTAGTGGATAGTAGGGGAATGAAAAGGTCGGAGGACGCGCACCGCTGCGCTCGCCACGCTTCGGGTTGGCGTCTATCGTGGGGTGACGACGGGGACATCTATAATGTGAAATGGGTCATATTGGCCCATTTCACATTTTTCACATTTTTTTAAAGGTGAGATGGACTTAATCAAGTCCTTCTCATCTTGTGCCATTATAATGGCACAAGACCGACGCGATCCTCACAATTTCAATGTTAAAAAATATTTTAACATTGAAGCCTATGGGGAAATCGGGGGCATCGCGTCGGTCGCGTCGGGACCAATGTTAATGGTCCCGACCGACGCGATGCCCCCGATTTTGTATCTTTGCCGGCAAAATGGACCTGATTTCAAAGGAAATAGGGTCCATCGTGTACCTTAACTTAAAGGTACACGATCCATAAGATTGTGGCCGTGCTAGGAAACAAGTACCAAAAAAAATATGAAGAGGTGATGTTGCCTATAGCAACCAATCACACTCCGTCTATCATGTTCTAGGATGCATAGAGAAATGATAGTCTGATTGGTTGCTATGGGCAACATCACCACTTTTCATTCATCTTTATATTGTTACATGGTAAATGTACTGCATCTCAGCAGCATGGAAAGTTGCAACCACACATTCATAAACCGGTAAGTTGTGTGTGTTCACTATACTACGAATGTGCAGAGTGGACATAACAAATTACTGTATGTAGTGTGTGGTCAGTTTTAGATATTTATTGCACAATGTAATAACATCTTCAACAATAAGAATATTAAGGATGGTAGAATATGTTGGTAGCAGAAGACTATCGATGCTGAAACATGTCATGTCTCTTTCTTCAGATGGTCCGCGCAGCCACAGAATCTGCTGTCAGTCTACTGATGTCCTCAGGTGGGCCGATAGTCTTCCTGCATTTTACCAGTTGTGGAGACTTCTCAAAGGTCTCTCATGTAGGACTGTAACGTGTAACGGTTAAATAAAAGCGCTTGTATAATTGATTATGTAGAATAAATGAGAAATAAATTAAATAATAAAAGTGCTTTGCCGCTCAAAGAATAAAAAGGTAATAAAACAATGTTTACAGCCCTTTCCGGGCTCTCCTTGACAAAGAGCGCTTGTCTCTCAAAACGCATTGGAAGCCGGGGAAGACGCAAGTCCGCACACCGCCGATACCAGAAGTCCTCAAACCCGAACTTCCGGCAGACGCGGCACACTCGCGGAAGTCCGGGACACAGACAACGTGGACGAAGAATAGAAGGCCAGAAGATCTAGGTAAGCTTAGGGACAGTTAGAGCTGCCGGGATCTTCACAAATAGTGCTACTCTTCAAGACCACAGCTAGGACCCGCAACCCCCAAATGCCCGGAAAGGGCTGTAAACATTGTTTTATTATTACCTTTTTATTCTTGGAGCGGCAAAGCACTTCTATTTTTTTATTTATTTCTCATTTATTCTACATAATCAATTATACAAGCGCTTCTATTTAACCAACCAGCCATATTCAAACCCACTAAAAGCTGCTATTTAGTGAGCGCAGAACACACTTTATTCTTTTCTTCCTGCAAGTATGCTGTAATGTTAGGAGGTGAACGGGCTGTTGGATATGAAATGCTTATAGCAGTGGCCACTGCCCGCTGCTACAAATAATCAGCTGGTAATGGATCTCATCAAATGGATAGTGAGTTGTGTTTGCCTTAGAGAGATTCACAACATACCGTATATAGTTACTTATACAAACACCTACATTCCAAGGGTTACTAACATTTTTCTTCTACATTTTAGAAATCTCTTTGGAAGTGTCTGAAGAGGAGCGGTCTCGGCCCATTTTGTTTACCCCTGAAGAGAGAAGGTAACATAATATTCCAGAACAATGTCACTCACTGGCTGCTCGACAAGGCAATTTTGATCAATAGAATTACAATGGAAATATAAATAAATGCTAAGCAGCCACAGGTTTATCATATATTTCTATTGCCTTTTAAAAATTTTAGCCACCGATGATACGCGGATTAAAGAAACACACAGAGGTACAAATGGGTCTACATAAATCTAGCCTCCTTGCCTGTTATACAGCCCTTCTAGTCATGCCGTGCCGTGGTGTGACTCGGTATTGCCTTGGGCTTTTGCACGTGATTTTTGCCGTACAATGCTTGTTTGCAGGGTGGTGCAAACAGGATGCACGCGCAGCTTCTGCGGATTAAAACGCCTATATTCTGGGTGTGTCTACGGTTGTATCTGCATACGAAATGCTACATTTTATAATAAAACATAATTTTTATCAGCAGAACCTCTTGGGTATCCTATCCACACAGTTTTGCAACAAAGACACAGTGTACCAGAAAAAGCCACATGTAAAGATGCTTGGCGCTACCTAGTCACACACAGTATGTGTAATACAACTTGTAGTTCATAGAGCAGGGCTGGGCAACACCGGCCCTCCAGATGTTAGTGAACTACACATCCCAGGATGCTTTGCATTAGTTTTGCTATGTGGCCATGCTGAAACTGATGCAAGGCATGCTGGGATGTGTAGTTCACTAACATCTGGAGGGCCGGTGTTGCCCAGCCCTGTCATAGAGGATAGATGTGGACACATCTGTACGCAATAAACATAAGCTATCAAGAAAAAAAACAACCCAAATAAAAAATCCATCTGTTGGTCAAAAGGAATTAATTTTACTGCCTGGGACTAGCATAGGAAGATGGACTGACCCAGTTTGACTCAGCATCAAAAGATTGAACAATTGCCACTTTAACTGCAGAGTGTATGAACATTTCTCCCTGGGTGTGCACTCAGGAAGGCAGTGAGGATGCTATTATGGGAGATATAAACACCTTCGAGGTTTAGAGGACTAAAAAAACAAAAAATCCATACCTTTTTTATTCTATAGTTTCTCTAATACATTCCGGAGGCATAACTCCTGACATCAATACATCAGGCACATAACCTCCATACATTTTCATAAAAAAAATAAAAAAAAAGGATAGTTTTGGGTGTAGCTTGCCTGGCTGTACTTGGGCCAGTTTGGAGGCTCTTTACCATTACCTTTTCACACCTGGATTATCTCTCCATCCCCAGCTGTGGAGACACTGTGGGCATAGCATTGTTACCAAGCTTTCAGACCTTCACAAAAAGAATGAAGATTTGGAGAATCTGGAATAAAGAATTAATATCCGCACTTGTAATATTCCAAAGTTCATTACCCCTGATACCTTGGAACTATACCTAAACCGTCTGTTCTCTTTCCTAATTTCTGCTCTTGGCTCTCAGATACTAAAATTGGAAACGGCTCACCTTTCAGTCTATGGCCTAAACCCATGGCCCAAGGATAATGAACCTCCTCAAGATGTGCTTATGCACTCTCAGTTACAAGGACAAACCCCTTATTTCTTTTTGACTCCGCTAAACCCCAATTCTACCAAGATCTTTTCCCCTTAACCATTGCCAATTGTAGAGTTCTGGCACATCAAAGCTCTTCTCGACAGGAGATTCAGCTACTGTAACGATGGGGTTTCCCCTTCAAGCTCATTGTTGATCTGAATGGAAAAAGAAAACATTGTGATCTACATGAATGCAAGGACCTACTGGCCATTCTCCCAGCACAGCCCCTGCTTCCTCATTACCCCCTTGTGCTCTTTTGTAATAATTTTGTTCTAGACACTTAGACATTGTTACTCCTCATATCAGCCCTCCCCTCCACACCATCACTGTATTGATGTTGTTATTTCATTACTGCCAGTAATAAGTTGTTCACCCAGATCTCTACTCATTCTACTGTAGTACAATTTTCATATAGTGAATCTGTCCTGCTCTCTGTGTACATTCCCTTCCATCTTTTTTGGTCGGGTCTACGTACCCCTTTCCTCTCCATTTTCTGTCCTCACCCCTCTCTCCCCTTATGAGCCAGGAACCCTTACTGGCTTTCCCAATCCTTGTCACCTTCTCTGAGTTTCTTTTCTTTTATTCCCCTCCCTCCCCTCTCCTAGCATGTTTTTGACTGTAGTGTCACTGAATGTCCCGGGACTTAACCCCCCTGGAAATGGTCACAACTGCACAACCTGAAGGCAGACATAGGGGGTTAATCTTGTTAATTTGCTTGGATGCAAGTCAACCTAACCCTGCCTTGCGAATGGTGGTAAGCCAGCCCACCATTCGCAAGGCACGTTCCTTCTCAGTGGTTGCGAATGGATGTTTTACATACACATCCATTCGCAGCCTGCGGGGGAACACCCACATCATTCGATGGTGTGGAACGTGCACACATATGTAAGGGTGCTCTGACGTATGCGTACATGTTCGTAAAAAAGTTGGCGGGCTGAGAGCCCGCCCCAGAGCCCATGTCACGGCCTCATTAGCATGTGAATGCCCAGCATTCCCATGAAATGCTGGCGGGTTGGGGGCTGCCCCTCGCCACTCTCCGCCCCCCACCCGCTGTCCTAGGTGCATGCACTGTGATCGGACTATTCGCAGTGGGTGCACACATGCGCAGTAAAATCGGCCCACGTGCGAAGGAACAGCTTTTGTGAACGGACCTGAATAAGGCCCATAGTCCTTTTGCAAGAGACCCATGTCACCCTACCTTGCTCTCTAAGCACTTCCCCAATGTGTTTTACTCTTCCAGAACTATCAAACACAATGGAGTAGAAATTTTAATTAACAATAAATTGCCCTTTACTCAAAGCGCTATCAACATTGACTCAGTAGGTCGCTATATTATTTTGACTGGCATGCTTAAACATATGGCGGTGACGATCACCAATATTTATGCCCCTAATGTAGGTCAACAACACGGTTTTACATTTTTGTGGTATCATTCATAAGCGACATAAGGGCTACTTGCTTTTGTGTGAAGACCAACTGTGCCTTTGACTTGGCTTTAGACAAATCTCCCAGAACATGTCTTGGAAGCTGGTGTCTCTAACACATGGCACGCTCTCAACCCCTCAGAGACTACACCTTTTATTCTGCTCCCCATCACTCATACTCCAGGATTAATCTAATTGTCTGTAACCTTCTTGTCTCCAAACATCTTATTGATTCTTAAATCATATCTAACCTGTGGTCCGATCTCTATAGTTTTTGACTTTTAGATACCCCGGTTGCCCGAGTTTCCTGGCGACTTAATAAGACGCTCTTGAAAGTCCCTCAATAATGGACTAAGATTACTGAGGTTTCAAAGGACTCATATAGAAATAACGACCATAACCACCGCCTCTGAACCCTCACAGACCAAGTCCGTACCACTGCTGACACCATATACAAGCAACTAGCTTCAGCAAAATCCACTCTCCATGCAACACTCTTAGAAAAGACAGATCTCTTTGACGGCTAAACCGACTTTTTTTTTTTTTGCATTAAAGTTTTTATTGAAAGAAATGTGCGTAACAAAAAAAAAAGGAAACATAGGTTACTTAACAACCGACGCAGTCGGGCTTTGCATATGAAAATTCTTAACATATTCTTTTCTAGACATAAGAGTTGAATATTTGTTAGATATAGGTGCAATAACCTGTAGATAATAAAAACATATTCAAATTTTAATCGTAACTGTGAGGGAAAGGGGTCTAGAGAGAGTCACCAGACCAGTCAGGGTAAGCAGCAAAGGGGGGAAGATGAGTAAAGGGTATGAGAGCAGGGGGTCTGGGGGTGGAGGAGGGGGGATGTTGGTTGCCCGGGGGGGGGGGGCGTTTACATGTTGGTAGTTTAGCTGTTATTATTTGGTTAAGTCCTAGTGTAATTTAGGTAGGAAAGGGTGTCTTTGAAAAAGAGCCAGGGGGCCCATATTGTCTGGAAAGTTTTGTGGTTAGAAGAACCGGACAGGGTTATGTCGTCCATGGACATATAGAACTCGAGGAACCGACATTTTTATGACCAACCTCAAATTGATTCTTCAACTTCTACGCCTCTTAGCCTTAACATAACATAGCATAGCTCTTAAATCCCAGAAACCTTCTAAAGCCCCGTGCACAGATGGATTTCCCTTTTCCTACTAGAAAACCTTTTTAAGCTCCTCTCATACCCCTTCTCATGACCTCCTTTAACCACATTTTTGATGGCAGTGTTTCCCCCTGGATACCACTCAGGCATAGATAAGTTATTCTGAAGCCAGGTAAAGACCCCAGCTGGTGACAAATTATTGACCGATTTCTCTTCTCAACACTGATCTTAAGCTGTATGCCAAAATCTTAGCAAATAGGTAAAACCCCATTCTACCCTCTCATCCACCCAGATTAGGTATTGTAGGCTTTGTCCCCACATGCCAAGCCACAAAACTTAAGAGTGAACCTTATTCACCACCCTCAAGCTACCATATATCCTTCTAGCCCTCGATGCCAAGAAGGCTTATGGTAGAATATTTTCTAGCTATTTATGACTAATACTTTGCGTATCTTTGGTTTTGAAGACAAATTTCTCCAGGCAATTAAGGTTCTCTATCACATTCCTACAACCTCAGTTCTATCAGAGGTCCAACTCTCAGACGCTTTTACCATCTCCAATGGCACTTGGCAGAGATGCCCACTTTCTGCACTAATCTTTACCAATGTATGGGTTTGTGAATTTTTGTAGAATGTGGCAACATTCTAGGGTGAGAGATTCTACCCTGGCACTAGTCAAGTCCATCTATTTGGTCCTTTAGCCACTTAGTAGCCTAAGGTTACCAAACTTACGGTAGACTTAGAATCTGATCTGTGCAAGGTTGCTGCTGTCTCTGATCTCCCTAGGCTTCTCTGCCAGCACAGGCACTGCTTAGCCATCTCTGTACCTTCAATTGCCCTGACTCCGTCTCTCTGAGATCATCTCTCCTCCAAGTTTGCGCTGTCCACTTACCCCGTGCTCCGAACTCCTCTATGGGCATCATCCCTCTTTTATTCCTGGCAATTTACCGCATAAGGCTTCTACCTGGTTGGCAGCTGGCATTTCCTGATTTCAGCACTTACTTAGTGGGTCTGCTCCCCATTCTATCTCTGAACTCTGTAAGAGACACTCCCTCCAACAATCCTGTTTTTACCAATATCTCCAAATTTGGAACTGTGTAACCGCATACAGTATCTCTTCCATCCCTGAAAATTCTACATACCATTTAGGGATGCCAATCCTGGGGCATTTTTTCAATCCCGGAATTCAGGATTGAAAAATGCCTAATCCCGGGATTGGCTTCCCTAATGCAAAAACCCACCCCGCCCGCATATATACTTACAGGTGCGGTGATGCAGCCTGGGCGGGTGGACGTCGGGTGATGGTACGGGGGTCAGCCTCGGTGGGTGGTGGTCTCGGAGGCCAGCGCGGTGCGCACAGGACTGTGAGGCTGTTGTGTGGCATGCGCAGCGTGACCTCTGACGTCATCACGCTGCGCAGAGCCGCATTGCCTGGGATGGGAGAAGCCAGGCAGTGTCTGAGCACCAGCTCAGACGCTGCCCGGCATTAGACTGCACATGTGCCATCTAATCCCAAAATCCCGGGATTGGAAACTCCAATCCCGGGATTGAAATTCCAGCATTTTAGGGGCCAAATCCCGGGATCCCGCCAATCCCGAGATTGGCCACCCTACTCCTACTGCAATAGAATGCCTTTGTATTTATCATTCGACAGATAGGAGCATTATCTCCCACATCTATTCTGTCCTGTCTCAGGATCACCATGCTCAGGAGGACCATGAACTTTCCTGGGAACATGATCTGGGTACATCTCTGGGAGAAGAAACTTGGAAAGCAATTCATCTTAATGTATCAAAATGTTCCATTAGTGTCTCCATTAAGGAGAATTCGTATAAAGTTTACTCTTGCTGGTATGTTGTACCAGAACGTCTCCTTCAAAATGTGCCCGACCACCTCTAATCTATGTTGGAGACACTGTGGCCATGGGGGATACATTTTTCATACTTTGTACTGGTGGACATGTCTTAATATTGCCCCATTTTGGTTGATGGTTCAATCTGTCATATCCCCCTCATGTCCTCCACTCTCCCCTGCCTCGTTGCTTTTGTGTTCCCCAGTATGCCAGCTTTCTATACCTGATAATAAACTGGTTCTACATATTTCCTGTGCATCCAAATACCAAATTGCTAGATCTTGGAAACGACATTCTCCTCCAACTCATCTGGAACTTCTCAATTGTGTTTGGTTTGTATCCAAGACCGAGTACATAACCAATATGGTTGACAACCATCACAACACATGGTCTCAATGGTATAGGTTATACAATGGGGATACAGTCACTAAGTCGATAAGGAAAAGGTCGATATGCATTGGGTCGACCACTGAAGGTCTACACACATGAAGGTCAACACGGGGTTAGGTTGACAGTCAAAACTTCGACATGGGGTTTTCATACCTTTTATGAGCTGACGTGCCGTCAGGCGGTATTTCATGCCCTACCATCCACACTAGGGCATGGCGAGTGCAGCGATCCATGCGAGGGGACGCAGTGCACTTTTTTAGTGTACATATTGACTGTCGACATTCGGGATAAAAAATTTTAAAAACACGTCGACCTTCAAACATTGATGCATGTCGACCCTATTACCATACCCGATTCATATCTTTTCCTCTTTTTATTTTTCTATGACTCCTACCTAGCTCCCTTTTCCCTTCTTGTCCATGACCCTCCACCCCCCCCCCCCACCACACACTTCCACCTGACCCCAATGATCCTTCTTTTTCCCCCCTCTTTTTTTTATTTCTTCTCTTGGGTTTTACCTCTTCTCACCACCATTTTTAACTGCTTTCCTATGAGATTTACCGAACAGACTTTCCTTGTAGTATTTGTGTATGGGGATACTTAAGTACTGTTTACTTGTTATTAAAATTACTACTCTTATTGTTCTTTGTAATTACTGTTATAATTGCTCTTTGTCTCTGTATTTCCATGCAGTTCTACTGATTGCTTCTTCTGATTAATTTTCTTGAACTTCTAACAAAAACATATTTGATTCATAAAAAAGGATAATTTTAGAGCATTAATCCGATTCATTCCAGAAAAGAAACCATAAGATACGCTTATGTTTCTGAGTGCTAGCATTGAGGATGTGCGCAAGAGATTCTTATTGTGTAAATGCTGCAGGCATGTAGCTAACATCCTGTGTCATTCTAATGTGTGTATGTGTATAGCGAATGGAAGCCTGCTGCCGATAGGTCTCTTACACCCACCATGGGATTGTTGTAAGTGCCGATAATAGGAATGGAAACAAAAGTTGGCAGTGCCGCTTTCCTCTTGTAACCATGTGGATACTCTCATTAATGCAAGGTAGCAAATCTGGCTTCCATGATCATCTACTTATGGATGCTTTGTGTGCAACTCGGAACATGTTCCCTTTATGGTTAATATGAATTCCCTGATCAAATCCTTGTCCCAGACAATGACTGTAGAGATTGTATATGCATTACAGAATAAGTTTATGCATTGATGGTTAAAGAAAAAGCTACATAATCTTAAGGGGTGTACACACGGGGGCGATCTGTGCTATTTTCTAAGCAATCTTACTAGATTGCTTAGAAACTAAGCACAAATCTCACCGTGTGTATGCTCCGGGCGATCCCGATGCGCGGGCCCGCACATCGGGATCGCCAGATTAGTAAATCAGTGCATGCAGACGCAATCTAGTAAGATTGCTTAGAATATCTGCATGTCTGACTGCGTGTGTGTACAGGACGCGGTCACGTCTTGAATCCACTCCCCCCTCATCACTTATCCCCTCCCCCCTCATCACTGAGGGAGACGAATTTTGCCGCGCGGCTGCCTGCATCTACAGCCACCGCCGGACGCCCGCCCGCCTCAGCTTACCAAGGTATATTGGCTGCACAGCACAGCACAACAAGTACGGTTTAGGGATTCAAGTCAGAGCTCAACTCACCACAGAGCAATGAATGCAATGGGCTCAAAATGGCTGACACAATTTATGCCCTCTGGGAAAATCCGCCCACTATTTAAATTTTTGGCTTAAGCGAAATTGCTTAGCACAAAACTCTGCGCGTGTATGTGCTCCTCATGGGAGATCTTGACACCAGCGAAATTGCTTAGCAAAATTGCTTAGCACAGATTGCCCCCGTGTGTACACCCCTTTAGAATGTTTAATTTGAAAATATTTTGAATGCCATTGCTTGTGTCACATAGCAAATCTTTGCTGACTTTCAGAGCCGTCTCCATCCAGGATGACAGACTTCTACCAATGGTCTCAGAAATTCCAGAGCTGACCGTGGAAATGCCCGAAACTGCTGAGATATTACTGAGTGACGTACAAAGGTGTCAGATATTGTCTGTGTCCCTGTATTACTTTGATTTACCTTTGTAGTGTACGTGGTCTCATATGAATTTTCTTCTCCAACCTTAGGAATTTATATTCTCAGCTCAACAGTGATGGGCATGCAGAGTTCCACAGTCTCGCACCCAGTTCTTGTTCTCGCTTGTTGGTCTCCAGGTTCTTCTTTGGCTGTCTTGGTGAGGGTTTACTATTGATTTTTATTTTTCAAATAATAATATTCAATCAATTATTATTAAGTATTATCGTATAATCTACATTACTGTTTGTTAAGATTGTGATGCCAAAAATGTTTAGTTTGTCCTCTAAACTTTCTCTACAGTGCTCTGCACACAGCAAGTTATACACCTGGAACAGACCGAGCCATACGGGCTTATACTCATCACTCCTGGCAAGCACTACTCACAGGACTGACAGTACAACTGCTTACCCCGTTTCGTATTATTTTTATCTGAAATGAGTTGATACAAATGAATAATTTATTAATAAATTAACTTATGTGGAAGTTCTTAAAATTCTTTTGCAGTCACATTTTATTTTCTGTCACTACAAAACTGTCTAAGTAAAAGTAAAGAAAACTGGGTAAAAATACCAAGAAATCAAAGAAGATTCACAGTTTTAAGAATAAGAAATAGCTAATAGCCAAATTAAATAAAGGCTAGATTGAGGATAAATTGGGGATGATACTGTAGTTCTCATGGAAAGCCTCAACTTGATCATGCTCGACATGAATGTCAAAGGATTAATTAGAAACAAATCACACCAACCATGAATGTCTAAAGATCAGTAAAATCGCTATTGCTAAAAACCGTGTTTTGTCTCCAATTGTGATCCGATGCATGGCCCCATGCGCATTGGATAGGAGTCGGAGATTAGAAGTGCTGCAGGTAAGATTTGTCGGACCAGACAGCCTGCAGCAGCCGTGAATTGGAACGCACATCGCATGCAAAAAGACCGCAAGCTCCCAGGAGGTTCAATGGAAATCTTATGCGATTCTCCCTCCAAGAAGTTGCATAAGCATATGACCAGCTTGATTTCCTGACCTCTCACAATATCATCATAACCTAAATTAAATAAGGGATACTTAATGATATGGCTTTTTATTTAACAGTACAGAAACAGAACCTTATACTTCCATATTATTAAAATCCACGTAGATTAAACGGTAACAGGATGAAAATGTTGGTAAAATAACAATTATAACTAAAAACACCAAAGTTTTCTTTACACACACATCCTGAGGAAACAGAACCATCACTTTCTTCTCCCCTTCACTAAAATAAATGTAATCAATGGGATAAACAATAAGAGGAGCTATGGTAAACCTACCTTCGGTTAACTTCCTTTCTTCGAGGATCCAGGGACCACAGGGAAGACATCGTGGGTTGTAGGCAGATCCAGAGGACCGGGCACCAATCTCCAAAGCTTTTGGGCTTCCCAGCATGCCTTGCTCCTCTCCCCTATAACCCTGCCTCCTAGCACAGGACACTCAGTGTGGTAGCAAGTCCCAGCAGGATGCAGAGAAGGAAAGAGGACAGATTACAGACACAACAGTACATTTACTCATACATAGAGGAAAGGGACCGGTGACCAAAGTTGCATATGCACCCATTGTAACTAGTGCATCAGAATGGACACTCTGTGGTCCCACAAGCCTCGAAGAAAGGGAGTTAACCGAAAGTAGGTTTACTAGAACTCCTCTTTTTTGCCACAGGGAAGACATAGAGGATGTCTAAAAGCCATATAATTAAGAGAGGGAGACGCCGTGAATCTGAAGAATCTGGTGACCAAGCAAATGTGTCAAAGGCATAGAACATCAGAAACATACGGACCGAGGACCATGTTGCCGTCTTGCACAACTGTTCAGCAGAAACTCCATGATGTGCAGCCCACGAAGGACCAACAGACCTGGTGGAATGAGCCGAAATCAAAGAAGGCAAAGGTAGAGCAGCCTTCTCATAAGCGTGAGCAATGATCAGACAAATCCAGTGAGCTGTAGTCTGCTTGTGAGCTGGCCACCCATGTTTGTGAAACCCATAGAGGACAAAAACAGAATCAGAATGTCTGATAATTTCAGTGCGAGTGACAGATCTGAAGAGCCCGCACCACATCCAGAGTCTTCTCTTTAGAAGTCAGGTTTGAAGAATTAAAGGCCGGAACCACAATTTCCTGATTTATATGGAATTTGGACACAACCTTGGGTGAGAGGGTTTCGTATACAGGACCGCTTTGTCAAGGTGAACGGTGAGCGGCAGGGTAACTCCCCTAAATCCAATACCCTCCTGACAGAGGCAATTGAAGGAAAACCACCTTATCCGTCATCCATTTTAACGCTACAGATGTTAAAGGCTCAACCAGGGATTCAGAAAGCGCCACCAGTACTACAGAGGAGTACCAAGGAGCAATCGGATGTGTGTACGGTGGTTGGACCAGTAGTACCCCCAGAAAGAAGGTACAATCGTTGTGTAAAGACGCAATCTGTCTCTGAAACCACAGACAGAGCAGGTACCTGCATTCTCAGAGATGCTTTTAGCAAGCCTAAATCCAGACCGCGTTGCAGAAAAGACAGGAATATTGCGACCCTGAACATCTTGTTATCATATCCCTTGGAGCTATACCAGAAGAAACTTCCAATTTGTCATAAATCAATGGGGATTGTAATTGTGTACAGTGGTTGTGGTACTGAAGTTGGAACAGCAAGTGACCATTAAAAGCTTGGGAATCCTCAAAGACTCTTGCTGCAGGCAGAAAATGCAATATTTGTAGCACAAACAGATTCAGTCACCTATCATGCGAGATGCTACATAATTAGACTTAAATGAGCAGAGTTAGATGCTACCACAGTCTCAGGGAAGAGGTTTCGCACAAAATCAACCAGGTACTGGGACAAAAGCATTTCTATCTTTTGCACATATCTGAACTGCTAAAATTTAAGCTTATTATACCTGCATTATTCTGAACAGTTTTGCCTGGAGCTCATCGTACAGAAGGCTGTACCACATTTTGACCAGGATAGGGTGACTTTTGAGGAAGTGGATAGTACAGCAAAAGATCAGGTTTGAAGCAACGTGTCTTAAGTCTTTTACCGATGTTATTGCACAAACAAGAAGAGTACACTTCTCACAATGAATGAAGTGAATTCAGACCACAATTGAGGTTATATTAGGTCTTAGCATCTGTCAGACAGATTGATCTTGCTAGGAAACAACACAGGAGTTTCTAGACTTTAGTGAGACCTTGATATTTCTATTCTAGAGATTTTCCACAGTGCTGTGATCTTAATTTGAATCCACTCTTCTGTTTTACACAAGACCTACGTGTATAAAGAATCTGTTCATTGCAGATGGGGGTCTCTTGAATCTGTTCATTACTGCTGGCAGCTAGCAACCACAATCCGTGTTGAATATTGGGAGATGGCTTTCATGTTTAGGTAAAGCTCTTGAAAGTCTTCTGTAGCATTTTCAAATAGTACAGGCTTGGAGAGCTGCACGGGTGAGAGATTTACCAATGGGAACTTGCCTGCAGCTCTGTTCCAACAATATCTTCTTGCATTGTAAAATATTTTGTGCCCCGACTCCGGCTAACCCACCTATACCCTGTGTATAAGCATATAAGCCTGGCTCCCCCATACATACAAAATACTCCGCAGAGGCACCACGTCCACCTGCCTGAGAAGTTTTTACTTTGCCTACTACACAACAATGGCAGGACTGCTGCAAAATAAGCCTAATGGATTGTCAAATGGAGCAAATTGTCAATAGTTTGCTTAATAGATGGCCATCTCGTCCCTTTCACATAAATCCAAATAGACATCCACCGGGGAACACTCTAGGGCAGTGGTTCCCAACCCTGGTCCTCAAGTACCCCCAACAGTGCATGTTTTCCAGGTCACCCGGCAGATGCACTCATTAGTGAGACACATTTCAAAAGATCCACAGGTGGAGCTAATTACGTCACTTGCGATTCTGTGAGGAGACCTGGAAAATGTGCACTGTTGGGGGTACTTGAGGACCAGGGTTGGGAACCACTGCTCTAGGGCATGCATGTCCAAACTACGGCCCTCCAGCTGTTGTGAAACTACAAGTCCCATCATGTCTTGCCACAGTTTTGCTATTAGGGAATGCTAAAACTATGGCAAGGCATGCTGGGATGTGTAGTTTTGCAACAGCTGGAGGGCCATAGTTTGGACATGCCTGCTCTAGGTCCTAGAACTGGAGTAGCCAACGCCAGTCCTCGAGAGCTACCAACAGTTAATGTTTTCCAGATCTCCTTACAGAATCACAAGTGAAGTAATTAGCTCCACCTGTAGGTCTTTGAAAATGTTTCAGCTAGTAATGAGCGCACCTGTGCAGCAGCTAGGTTGTCTGGAAAATGTGAACTGTTGGTAGCTCTCGAGGACCGTAGTTGGCTACCACTGTCCTAGAAGAAAGGGAAAGTTTATCTTAGAAAAGGTAGCCTGGCTCGAGTGGAAAATAAGGAAAAGGTGAGTGATTGACTGGGCGGCGGCAGATACAGCAGTAAGGACGCACAAATTTTAGGTTTGTGTGTGGGGGGAGCACACACAAATTTTAGTGGTGGGAGGGGGGCAAATTGTAGTTACGCCACTGAGTATCTAGTCAGCTTGTGGTTATGTCAAGACCCCATTAAGCTGATCTCCAGCAATGAACTAGGAGTTGAAAGGCACCTGGATGTAAAGCCTAAAAAGATCTTCAACAGTCTCAATGAAGGAAATAGGACTCGAACAAGATAATAGTCAGACGATGACCACATTTGAGAGAATCAAAAATCCCAATCAGAAGAGTAGTCCTGGTTAGAGAGATGAGGAGAGAAAAAATGGATATGGGGTTTAGCCAAAAAATGTGAAAAGAACTAACAATAAAAATAGTATAAAAAGGGGGTGCGAGCTGGGGAAATAAAGTAAAAAAGATAGGGTAGCATTGAAGAGGAGTAGAAAGGAAAGAAAAGTAAAAGTTAAAAAGCGAGGGTAGTGGAAACAGAGAGCAAGTGGTCAGAAAGGGCCAAGAGGGGCTACACCTAAAGACCCATACCATGGCGAACATACTGCAAGAAACTTGTTCTCCATTTAGGGACTTTCTCCTCATTCTCAATGATCATTAATCAAAATGATCAATTTAACTGCCTTGATCAGGGCCACTACATATAAAAACTCATCTGAAACAACCTCAGAAGTAACAAACATGTCTGTCTCTGAGTCAAATAAGAAATCCAGCCTAGGGCATAGAGCTTTAGAGGGTCCGCTGGAAAGCTGACATCTGCGCCAAACCCTGCACAGTCTGCAAAAAATGACCACATCCAGGTTGGTTTTATGGGAACTGGTTGCACGTGCATTGGCATAACCCATGTCAGACTGGACCCCTGTAGCTAGACTATTCACCAAATATGATATCATGCAATGAATGTGGTGCCCCAAACCATGAAAAATGAGATTCAGCTGCAGGGACTACTTAAAATATCTATAACCGGACAACCAACAGTAGACAGAAAATTGTTGAAGAGAGAGACACCAGGAGAGCCTGTGTGACCCAAAGGGGAGAAGCATCAAAGGCTGCCTCCATAGAAGTTCTCCCATTGCCAGCATTCCTGGTGGTCTAGTGTGCATATGGGTGACCTGGATACCCCTTTCTTCACGCCACTGGTGGTCTCCAAACTGGTAGTGACAGACGCTGCAAGCAGGAAGCCACTTCATCTGGTCCAAATGTAGTGCCTGGCTTCAGCTGAGAATCCCCAAGGCCAAAGACAATAACCCACTTACCTGCGCTTCAGGTAAAGGTGCGCCATTGTGAGCATTCTACAAATGGTGCTAAAATATAAATAAATTATTGAAATAAAAGTAGAGTCCCCCCTAAAAGCAGTACCCTCTTCTGCAAGCACCAACCTAAAACTGGAGGCCTGAGGCTATGTGCGGGGTATAGGTCAAGCGCTCTGGGCTGCTGGGAATAAAAGATTATCTATTTGGTGCCCAGTCCTTTCTGCACTACCTATGCCCCTAGCCAGCTGGTGTCCCCTCTGGATGAAGGGTGAAATAATGATATATTGAAATAGCATATACTAACAAACAGCTCCAGCTACTGGAATACAAGGAGAGCTACTGATCCTGACCATAGGTAAAAAAACTTGCACGCCTATTGGTTTTGGTTGTTTATTAAGAGTAGGCTACATTTTCTGTAATAGGGGGCCGATGGCAGGGGGGCGCGGTGGTCATGCTGCAGCCACAGCATGGCCATCGTGAACATGGACCTCAGTCATCTGAACATGCTTAGACATCGTCAACATGGACCTCCCTCATCTGAACATGCTCAGACAAGGGAGGGGGTAGTTAATGACACGTGGGAGCACATTGTTAAAATGACACGGAGTGTTCAAAATATCGCTCAGAAAGCCCTGAGAACAACGTTGCCTATTGTGTTTGGGGCTTTACAGTGACCACAAATGGTAAATATTTTTACTTAAAAGAACTATTGAGAATAATGTACAATCAGATTACTATATATTACATATAGTTCCCAGTGTACCAATCGCTGCAACCTTTAGTAATGTATATAAAAAGTGTGAAGTTATCACCAAACATGTATACAAATACAATTAATCTAAATATAACAGTAAAGACTCCAAATAAATCAGGTGGCTGCAAAAGTGCTTCTAGTACCTTGTTTAGTGAAGCTTACAAGGATGCTGGATATACAAATAAATACTGTATATAAAAATTGGTACTTTGCTGCCACCATGTGGTATACATACATACATACAGTATACATTAATATATACATAATATTGCGAAATAATGTAATAATGTACATTGATAAGAAGATTAAAAAAAAAAAAATGATTCCTCACATTTATTTTCCTGTTCAGTTGGCTTATTTTCTATGCTACCACCACACAAACAGTTAGCAGAACATGAAACACGAATATACCAGGAAGCTTGCCCTATACCAGTGGTTCCCAAACTGTGTGCCTAGGCACCCTGGGGTGCCTCAGGACACTTGCAGTGGTGCCTTGGGTTGGTGGACCAAGATCAATTCATATTATTTATGGTCAATGTACCAGGCAAAACCAGTGCTAGTGGCTGCCAATCATAATGTATGTGGACAAACAGAAGCAAATGCCGGATGACTCCTCGGATCTCTAAGCAAATTATACTGTACATTTAAACAAATTTCTCAGACCCCTCGGATTGCTGGCTGAGAGATTAGAGGAGACATTAGCCTGATGGTCACCAACATTGAGTCGCAACCCCATGCTGAGATGGTCTGGACCGACTTTGACTAAGGCAGCGGTTCTCAAATTGTGGGTCACAACCCCACAGTCAGCAGTTGCGAACACAGTCTAATTTTGAAGACAGAGGTGCTGGGGGCATGGCCAGTGGCTCACAGAGCTGCTGGTCATGCCCTCACTGTGGCAAAAATGCCCCCAAAAGCATCAGGATAGCGCTTCCGGTCCTCCACAAGGATTCGGTATGAAATCCCGTCAGGGTCAAAATCCCGACATATAAAATCCCGACAAGGTCAAAATACCGACATATAGAATGTACAGGTGAAACAGTCAACATGACTGTGTCGACAGGTCTCGAGGTCAACATGGGTTTTTTCACCTTTTATTTTACCCGAATGTCGATATGGACACAGTTGGAAGTGAACCGCAGCCCCTCGCATCGCTCGCAATGCTTCGGGCACGGTGCCTCGCTGCGCTCGGCACACTATTTTATTCTCCCACCACTCCCCAGTGGATGGTAGGGCATGAAATACCGCCTGTCAGCACATGTCGGGTCAAAAAACAGTGAAAAAAACCACGTCAACCTCGCGGCCTGTCGACACAAAGTCATGTTGACTGTTTCACCTGTATGTTGGGATTTTGACTGCATCCCATTCACAAGTTGGGAGGTATAGTTTTACTCGCAAATAAATATCCAAAGACCTGAACAGAATAGATCACGTTTATTGCTTCAGGTTGAATGCAACAGACACGGCCTTGTGGCAATGTAAATTCATTAAACTCAACTCCATCAAAGAAGTTGAAACTCATGCCTCTTTAAAAAAACTAAAGTACAGTCCCAAACAACAGGTCTTATACAGTCTTCTGTGTCCAATGTGAAGCTCCAACAATAAACTGCAACATTAACAGCATTTGAAAGCATCCTGGGAATTGTCCTGAGATTAAGAAAAACATGGGAGGTAAAAGATAGTGGTTAAAAATAAAAATTGAAGATGAGGAACTTATTTAAGAAGAGACTGAGCAAGATAAAATAGAACAAAAGGGAGTAAGCAAGCAGAAGCATGATGGTGACAGGGAACGCAGGAGAGGTTGAAAAAGAAAAAACATAAGAGGTGAACAGAATTGGGAAAACTCACCTAAACATGCAAAGATGCTCCTCACGCTAAGCTTAGGACTGATCTAAGTTTTGAAGCAGTTTCATCCGGAAGTGACATCACAGCATTCCAAAAATCCTGAGGGAAACTCTGTGTCATGCTTCTTAATAGCACAAGTATAATATCTTCTGTGTCTGCCATTGGTAGCGGAGTTAGGAAGAAAAAAAAAAAAAAAAATTTTTCAGAATCGTCAAACATGCTCATCGTCCAACATACACAATGTGAGAACGCAGAAAACAGCTCAGCAGTGGCAGAACTCTGGGAGGACATTGAACATTGGCCTCCAGATGGTAGCTGTCAGGGGGGGGGGGGGGGGGGGGGCACATATAAATACATTTATAACACACAGTGGGTATATGGATATATCTGTGTGGCAAATAATGGTGACATTCTGGTAAAAAAAAATAATTTTGATTGAGCTATACATTCGAGATGTCAGTACATCAGGCACCAAGAGTAGAGATAGGGGAGTGGGTACTTTTGACCCGGAACGGTTGAATGGACAGGTAGCTTCACTTTAAGCAGGGACACAGAAGAGTTTGTTGGGGGGAGGGGTGGCAGGATTGCTGGAACATTACGACCTCTTTTGCCTGAGATCCCCCCCCCCTCTCCATACTCTGCTACTGCAAGAAGGGGGAGCACTACCAGTTATATTATCTGCAGGCATCTGCTATGAACGTTTTGGCTTAGCAACAATATGGTGTTAAGTAACAAAAACAAATAACTGATTTAGGTTAATAATTGTACCTGGCTTAATTTCTTTGGTCCCCAATACATGGCCAAATATTCTAGCAAGGTCAGGGATGTGTGTGGCAACCTGCATTACAGAAACATACTTTACACAAGGGAAGGCATACATTAAACAGAGATGTAAGGTATGAGGATCCTATATAGATTCTTGGATATAGCTGTCACATTATCTATCTATATATGAAATATAGCTATACACACACACACGTTACTTTGTGTAGGCTTTTTTTTTAAATCTTTGCCCTGCAGAGAACTACAATCAATTGTGGCACAGTATAAATAAATGACAATAATAATAGTGTTCCATACAAATTGCAAGATAAAGGTAATACTTGGCAGTACGCACAGTGTAATAGACCATACACACTTGCCGATTATGCCCAGCGTGTATGGACAGCGATGACCTTTGTCATCGCTGGGTGAAAAGCAGCTCAGTGCATAGACAGTGAGCCGCTTTCCCCCTGCCCCGCGCTGTCAGCGGGACAGGCGGCTTTGCATAGCGCAACGCTATGTAAAGACGTCTACAAAGCTGCTCATCTACTGGTAATTCAAGCAGATGAGCGGCTTTCCCGGCAATGATAGGGGAGCGCGTATCGCCGGGCCATACACACTGGGAGACTTTGAGCTGAAAGCCACTCAAACTTGGTGTTTTGAGCGTCTTTCAGCTCAAAATCGCCCAGTGTGTATGGGTCTTTATGGTTAACATTACTGCCTCACATCGCTGAGGTCATGAGTTAGATTCCCACTATGGGCGGTATTCAATGAGCCTGATTCGCCAGGTTTTTATGGTGAATTTGTGCTGTTTGGCGAATTTCTGACTAAAAGGGTGAATCACCCTAGTCAATGACCAGTTGGCGAATACATTTGAAGGTTTTGGTCACCATGATTCACCGAGCAGCAATCGTTATCTTTTTATGGTGAAGTGGAATGTGAACTTTTAAAATAAAGTGTTCTGTTTTTTACATTTGGTGTCAAAAAATCAGGAATTTTCTTCTGAGGAGGGGCATGCTATTTTTATTCATGTGCTGTAAGCACATGAATATATATTTAATTTTAAAAATAATATTTTTTTTTATTATTTTTTTTTACACAGCAGCCAGCAGGTGGCGCCAGAGCGGAGCCGCTCATTACATATTCATATATTCACTGCACGATCATTACGATCCTGTGTAGTGAATATACGCTTGCCTGCTGGCAGCCCCGGGGGGGCAGCCTGTGCTGCCTGGCACCCGGGGAGCACACCTAACCCCCCACAAAGGTCTGGGCTAGGCAGAGAGACTACCATCTCTCTGCCTGGCACCGTCCTGAGGCTCCCTGCGGCAATCGCCGCAGGAGCTCATATTCGCCTGTCAGGGGCAGCGAGCCCCTGACACGTTGAATACCGGAGCCCGCTGGCTCCGGAACGTGGCGAATGTGCAGCGAATCCTAAAAAGGATTCGCTGCACCTCGCAGGTATTCACATTGAATACCGCCCTATGGCTCTAACTGTGTGGAGTTTGTATATTCTCCCGTGCTTGCGTGGGTTTTCTCCAGGTGCTCCAATTTCCTCCCACAATCCAAAAATAAACTCGTAGGTTAATTGGCTCCCAACAAATTAACTTGTATGTGTGTATGTGTGTGTGTGTGTGTGTGTGTGTGTGTGTGTGTGTGTGTGTGTGTGTGTGTGTGTGTGTGTGTGTGTGTGTGTGTGTGTGTGTGTGAACATGTGGTAGGGAATATAGACTGAAAAGACAAAGATTTTATGAACAATCCAATCAGTCACCCAATTTCCCTTGAAATCCAGAACACTACTGCCCAAATTTATTTATTTATTTATTAACAGTTTCTTATATAGCGCACACAGATTAGATTCCGCAGCGCTTTACAGAGCATAGTTATAATCAAAAACACATAACAAATTACAGTACAAGACAGTTTAGGACAAGTACATGGTTAATATGGATAGTTGCATCAGGGGACAGGACACTGAAGCAATCATCAGGGTGGCAGTGGTTTATATATTCTAAGAAAGGCACAAGAGGAGAGAAGGCCCTGCTCGTGAGAGCTTACATTCTAAAATGGGAGGGTTAGACAGACTGGGGTGACACAGAAGGCGAAGAAGTGAGCTTAAACAGGTTAGGTTGAGAGATTGTCAGGTTTTATGCAGGAGAGTGGGAAGAGGTCAGCTTAGTCTTTAATATTTTAAGTCTAAAAAAGCGCTGGGTCATCCAGGAGTAGACAGCAGAGAGACAGTTGGAGATATGAGTGAGGATATAGGGAGAGAGATCAGGAAATGATAAATGAAATGATATAATGCACACACCCAGAGCGACCAGAGTGTGCAAACGATCAGAGAATTTGATAGGTCACTTAACGTCTGCAAATCATTAACACATCATTCATCATGACTATACATGGAACATTGGGGCAGATGTATTAAGACTTAGCAAGAGATAAATGCAAGGGTGATAGAGAGATAAACGTCTAGCCAATGCCATGTTACAGGCGGTTTTGAAAAAAGTCAGTTAGGAGGTGATTGGCTGGATGTTTATCTCTTGTTAAGGCTTATACATCTGCCCCATTATGTGCCAAATCCTGCAAAACACGTCATTATCTTTCTGCATGCTGAAGGGATCAACAAGCAAGATGAACGACCAGCTGGTACATGCATTGCGTTGTTATCATGCCCCCACACGGACAGTTTTAAAATGATAGGTCATCACAACAGGTTGAAAACTGCCATATATCATTTAAAAAAAACCTGGGATCTGATCTTTCATCATTATTTAGAACATGCTACACCTTTGCACATCTATGGGAGAAACAGGAAAAAGGGGTGTAGTCAAGTGGAGGTTTATAAGCCCCCACCTGGCTTCACAGTCCCGGCGCTTGTTTAAATTTTTGGTAACCAAACACTAATGGTGTTTCATATATAGTAAACTAGCTGCAGCAGGCATCCAATGAGTTCACCACAAACTCATCAAAAAGACAGAAAAAGCTCAAACAAAAAAGGGTACTTGTTTCCTAGCAGGGCGCCCATCGCGGGCATCGCATGCCATTATAATGACATGCGATGCGACCGACGCGATGACCGCGATTTTACATAGGGAACAATGTTAAATGTCCCAATTGACCCGATTTCACATAGGGAACAATGTTAAATGTCCCAATTGACCCGATTTCACATAGGGAACAATGTTAAATGCCCCCCCCCCCCCCCAATTGTTAACGCCACTCCACGATCAACGTCAACCCGAAGCGTGGCGAGCGCAGCGAGCGGCGGCGGTACGCGTCCTCCGACCTTTTCATACCCCTACTATCCACTAGGGCGTGGAGTGAGAATAGAATAGTGTGGCGAGCGCAGCGAGCCACCGAGCCCTCGCGTGGCGAGCGCAGCAACCCAGCGCTCCAGCGCTACGGCGCATCTTGCTCCGTGAGTATCAAGGATAAAAGCTAACACCTTGCTTTGTACCGGTGACTAACCTTACAGCCCTCATAACTTTTATTTGCGTGTTACTTTACATGCTAATGGACTGGCTTTACACCCAATTACCGGCTCATTTAACTGCCCTATACAACATCGAGGCAATTACGGATCATACTATTGCTCCCTAGACTTGTCATTTTACTGCTGCTAACCCATCTTTGGTTAATATAGATTATTAATAATTGAAGACTCCATTGATACTAATATCACAGTGTTGCTTAATATATAGCTCTATTTTAAAGCCATTTGTTGTATTTATTTTTACTATATTAATTTTTATGTAATAAATTGTATGCTTTTTGATATTTTCATAAATCAGTGTGTCAGGCTTCATCTTTTCTGTTCAGCAGACGGTCCTTTACATTAATAGCAGTGCAGTGCATCAACACTTTTTTGTTTGACCTTTGCACCCTCTGCAGCAAGCATCCCTCCTAGGCGAACCTTTTTCTATATGAATGCTTGTGCTGTGACAAAGCAAAAAGAAATGAAAGATGCAACACTGCTTGGTGCTGCTCACTTGCACTTACTGAGGGTAGAACAATGAGGAAACATATTTGTACGAATCGTGCAAGTACCAAATATACTAGTCCAAAAAAAACCAACAACTTAAGCATTAAAACAATTGTACATACTGTATCCATATTATATAAAATGGAATAGTGCATTTGAGGTAGATAAAAGAAGGTGCACACCTGACACATAGATAGGGTAGAGTGGGCCCTGCCCTTACTTTCTACAGTCTGATATTAATTCCCCAATGTTTGCATACCATTTCAAATGTCTATATTTAATTAATGACAGAGTCTATTTGAATAATGACAACTGTTTGCCCTGCCAGTCCCGGTGTAGTGTACATGTGTGTGGTGAAAGCGGTTACAATGCCAATGCTTTTCTGTCTCCTGATTCAGCTGTGCTTTTTAAACTATGGAGAATAATGGCATTTGTGTACCTGGAAGCCTGAAGTTGGCAATACTTGGACGCAAGATTTATTGACTTAATTCGTTGTTTGTTTATATTACTTGTAGTGATGAGTGACTGTTTAAAAGCATTTGCTACCATACTTATTTCACACACTATGGGCCGTATTCAATGAAAATATTCTCCGTGCATGGCGAGCGTTTTTTTTCGCTCGCCATACACTCGCCGTGTTTTTGCGGAGATTCTCCATGTTTGGAGATTCTCCGCCACGGCACTTTAGATAGTATTCAATGTGACTGATACTCGCCACCCCTCGCGGCGAGTATCAGCCAACCCGGCGTATGAGGTGATGCCGCAGGGAGCCTTAGGACGGCGGCAGGCAGGGAGATGGAAGTCTCCCTGCCTGCCCCAGAACGAATGTGGGGGGGGAAGGTGGGCTCCCCGGGAGCCAGGCAGCACAGGCTGCCCCCCCCCTGGAGAGCCAACAGGGGGCCGGGTATTCACTGCACCCGATCGTGCATATGTAATGATCGGGTGCAGTGAATATATGAATATCTAATGAGCGGCTCAGCTCCCGGCCCCCTGCTGGCTGCTCTGTGTAGAAAGAAAAAAATATATAATTAAAATTAAATATATATTCATGTGCTATAAGCACATGAATAAAAATAGCATGCCCTTTCACAGATTAAAATTCCTGATTTTTTTACACCAAAATTAAAACAAAAAACCTTTTATTGTAAAAGTTCATATTCCACTTCTCCATGAAAAGATGGAGAATTGCTACACGGAGAGACACGGCGAAAATCACTTAAAAAGACGGCGAGAAGTGCACCTTGAATAGGGTTGCTCGCTTTTTGAGAGCAAAAGTCTCCGTCCAAGGCGAGAAAAGCACAAACTCGCCATAAAACACGGAGAATTTTTCTCATTGAATACTGCCCTATGACTTGATCTGCAGGTCACTTCATGTTCATGCTGCCAGTGTCACTAACCTGGGGGTAGGGTAGCAATGTGACACTGCCAAATTATGCAGCTCTTAGATATTTCCATGTCACACAGTACCTGCATAACTTGCTTTGACTTTTATGCTATGCTATGTGACATCTACATTAATTGCTCTCGTATAGAATACCTGTAATGGTTTATTCTCATACAGAAATGCAATGCATTTAAACACTATACAGTTCTCCTCAAAATCTTCTTTAAGTGGCAGAGAGCGGAGCATCACTGGAAATACCTAGAATGGGTTAACACAGAAAATTAGTAAAACAAATCAAGTTATGACTACCTATAAAACATAGTAAAACAATGAATTGGGAAGAGCTAAGTTGCAGATGAGCGGTGGTAGCCGGCATCAGTGCTCACCGCTGGCACAAACACAGTGGGCGGTTTTTGTACAGGAAGCAGTTCAAGCGGCAAAAAACATCACCCAGCGTGTATGGGCCTTAAGAGTGTGAGTGTGTGTGTGTGTGTGTGTGTGTGAGTGTGTGTGTGTGGAGTGAATATGATATACGTTTGAGAAACTGCTGATTTCTCCGATTTTGATGCCGATTTAAAAATGACCATGTTAAGTCCAGCATTAGAATGACTTCATATTATTAAGAAAAGTCAGGCTACCTGGGCAATCAGATCTAAAATGTTTGTGGACAAGGTTATTCAGAATGACAAGTAGACAGTGGGGGACATTCTACTTTATCCTGTGACCTGTAATGTGTGCCGCATTCATGATCCCCTACCTGTTCCACAGGTACCCCTGCTGGGTCGCTCAAGATCATCCGACTCACTGCTCCACAAACATTGTCTTGAGCAAGTGGGTTTTTTTCAGAGCTGATTATAGAGGACAGAACAGAAAGTAGCTTGGGGTAATGTCTTCAGATGTGTCAAGGAAAAAAGTATTTAATATATATGATTAAATATAGCAAAACCTGAAATATATATATACACACATACATACAGTATATATATATATATATATATATACATATACATACAGTATATATATATATATATATATATATATATATATATGGAAAACGCATAGGTAAGCAGTGCATCTGGTACCCTTAATGTTATTGTATTTGCTTTTTTAACTAGTTTATGTTGCGGTTCTGAATGAGGCGGTGCCTCCTTATTGTTCCAAAAACAGCATAAATAATCCATTTCAAAATGTTATTACTGGGAGTAGTGGATAGCTTTGTCCCATGTTCTGCATACCGCATACAACTGATTTTCTGCTCTTTAAGAGAAACGAATTACTGGCCTGGCAAACGGACAGAGCAATGTGCCAGTGATGTCAGCGCTGGTGGCTGTGCATGTCCGGACAAAGCAAAACTAGAATTGCTCTGTTGGGTGCCATCTAGTGGCCGCTGGTGCTCACAACACTTACATTCCCCTTATGGTGCCCACACACGCACCGATCCCGGCGGTGCGATGCTGAACGATGGGGTGCGCGCTCCCGTGGCACCTCATCGTACAGTACAAAAAGTATGTGCTGCACATACTTTTTGTACAAGCTTTTTCTAGCATAGCATCGCATGCACATCGTATTCACAAGGCATACGATGCGATGCTATGTGTGCTAGTTAAGCCCACAACGCACGCCGGGATCGGTGCGTGTGTGGGCACCTTTACATAGATGTGAGGAGCTGTGTTAGCCTTTAATTATATGGTGATTGCCTATACATAGAAACAACTTACTGTAACCGTAACCCTTATTCAGAAACCAGAACATTCAATTATATAAATTCACATTCATTTATACGGAGCTAAATGAATGAGGGACTGAGGGACTTACCCTACTATAAAGTCCCTGTTGGTTTAAATATGTTCACAAGTACCAGAAATGTACAACATAATATGGGCAATTAAATATTTGGAGGTCTCGGATTTTTTAGATATTCTCGACATTATCATGGAATACAAGAGTCACATCAACAAAAATCAAAATCTGCATATAAAAAGGTAAGAGGAGAGTAGCCGTAAACAGCATGAACACAGACATTATGCAGGATACTTGTGCACGGCAGTGCCCCCATGCTCTGCCAGGACACCAAGTCCATACACAGAATTACTTCGGACTTCATCATCTTCATCATGTGCTCCAGAGAGGAGTGCAGGCAGTAACTGTGGTACAAACTGAACAGTTGCTTCACCCAGACCTACTATGGATTCAGCCAGAGTACCTCCAGCAAATGACTTCTCAGCAGGACTGCAACTGGACTTCTGTGTGGAGAAGAACATTTAGAACAAATAAAAATGGTTATCACAGCAGTATAAGGATATAACCAATGGAATTACGGTTTAGATTGAAAAAGGATGTACATCTTCAAACAAAACTTTATCCTACAGTATGTGCAGCAGTCATGTGTACTTTCCCTCAATATTTCTGAATGCCTCCAATAAAGACTAACAAATCCCAAACAGGTGCAGGGAAAGAAGTGCTTTGATCATTTTGGTCCCGGTTTATAGATTGACAATCAATGGGTCAACCCCAAAAGGTCAAAATGTAGTAGGTCGATATTTGCAAAAAAAAAAAGGTTGATGCGGCAATAATCAACACATGAACAGATTGACATGAGTTTTTCAAATTTCTTTCCTTTTTTGGAGACTCTTTCATGCTTGACGATCCACACGAGTTACAATTGGGAACAGTAAAGTGTGCGGTAGTGGAGCAGGGCACCATGCCCGAAGCATGGCGAGCCATGCGAGGGGGGCGCGTAACACTAATTGGGGTCCATGTCAAAAGATGTTGACATGGACATAAAAAAAAAACCTATGAAAACCTCCTGTCGACCTTTTCCATGTCGACCTAATGACTACCTAGACACTGTAGACCTTTTAATCCACACCCGATCATTCATGTGCCAGGTTTACTGTAACCTTAAACTCAAATGTTAAAATACCCTTTACAAATCTATACTTGATAGTTGGTTAAGCTTATGGAGAAAATGTGAAAGTACCCCGAGACACTACACCACACTAATACCCCAGCGTATCCAGTGACAACAATAGGATGGAAAACTAATAACTTATGCAAAATGCCATACAGACTGTACACATACATACATACATACATACATACATACATACATAGCACATCTCTTACCATTTTATTAAGCAGCAGAGGAAGAAAACCTGCAAAGTATGAAGAGAAAATGACACCCCCAACTGCAGTAGCCACCAAAGGAATCCCCTCTCCTGCATATTCCATCAGCATCGCATCCATCTCTGCCTGTAAGTAAAAGACTGTAATAAGCACATTCTCCTTCTCTAGGCATATACAGGGTACAATATAACGCCATACATTGTATGAGGCATAAATGTGGCTACATGGTCAGAAGGTTCTCCTACTGTAAAGTGCTAGGAAATGTCTCTGGTTATTTCTAGAGAATACAATTAATACAAGTTCTAGGCATATTATAAAACAACAAGTTATTTGACAAAAGTATTGAGGCTACAGAAAACAGTGTAACTGTATAGGTATTGTGGCTGACTATACATTTCCAGGAATGAGCGGGCACATGGAAGTCCTTTCTGAACAGTACCCAGATGTGAAGACGTTTCCCCATATGACTGTCCCAATGACTGGAATGAGAAGGCCCTAACACTAAACACTGGTTTCTATAGCCATTATGGCTTCTTGTCTAACCCACTATAACATTGAATGAATCAGTGAATGGAACCAGTTGAAAGACTGACGTGGCTTTGGAACTTTTAAACAATTCAATGAGGCACTACCTCTGGTGGTGGAACTACAAATGGGTAGCCTGCAACTTTGCAAGATGTGCCACTCACGAGTATACTTATTTGCAGGATTATTTACTTAGGGATGGAAAGAAACATTTGGGCTCATGTCTAGGGAGGTCTACTTTTTAGACATCTGTACATACTGTATCCATTCACTACCTAAGAGAGGTGGCCAGCAGAGACAAATGGGACGCTCAAGTTATCCAAGAGACCTGATCCATGAACAGAGAATTGCATTTTGAATAAGGCCCATAGTGTGTAATGCTGGGTACACACCAGGACGACTAGGGCCCGATCCCCACAATCTAGATCCAATTCCGATCAATTGGATGTAGATTGTGTGCTGATTGGGCCCTTTTCTGACCTGGTGTGGCCCGATACCGATCCGATGCGCGTCCCCGCGGGTCGGTCGGTCGTTATTGAGATCCTACCTGCTGCAGGTAGGATCTCAATGACGACCATACAGCCGGGTGCGGGTCGCCATCGGATCGGACCCGCTCACAGTGCACATCATGAGCGGGTCGTGCCCCCCCGCGTCATCGTGAGCGGGTCGGACGAGACACTGACGACCCGCTCACGATGTGCATCGTGAGCGGGTCGTCCTGGTGTGTACCCCGCATAAGGCATTGCAGTCAGAGGTGGTCTAGTCAGATGGTAGAAAATTAACACCCAGTGAATTCTATCTTTGGATCAAAACAGAAAAGTCCAGTAATATGATAAAGGCTGATGCAGGTAATAAAAATAGGTATCATTTAGGATTCAATCATTTGTCTCCAGCAGTTATACTCTAAAATGGACATGGTAATTGATCACCTTTCTACAGTATGTCAGGCTTCGCAAGATATAAAATAAACAATAGTCCTGACAATGAAGAAACAATGTGATAGATGCCATGAAGATCCACAGAGCTGCCAACATTTTAGGAGGGGAGTAAAAAATGTTGGTAAGAAAAGTCTATGGGGTGGTACCATGGACGGACACCATGTAGGTATCCCGTACACCTGGGTCTACCAGAAATTCTTTTACCCCCATGGCCTCAATCTCTGACTGAAGCAACACTAGAACTGAAACGCTTCCATGAAGGAATGTGTTATGTGCTTTCCAACAAAGTGTCCCGAATGGGCGTAGGAAAAGTTTGGGTACTTATATGCTAGCCCACTAAGCTATTTGCTTAGTTTTACGCGTCCTCTCGCGAGGCTCACTACGCTTCGGGCTCGCCACACTATATAAAATTGACTCCATGCTGACATGGCTAGTGGGGGTATGAGCGTAGTAACTATAGTGGGTGCCCAACTAACATATAAGTACCAAATATTGCCGTAAACTAGAGATGAGCAGAGTTCGGAGCTACACGGTTCTTATTGCCAAATTAACTTAAGTTCGGATTTTTCCGATTGGATATCGGCTGTCACGTGTTTTGGATAGCAAAGAAGACCCACTTTGAGATCCGAGTAAAACTGAACCCGCACATCTCTACGGTATGGATCATATGGTCGATCTAAAGATGGAAGACAGTCATTAGGTCGACATACTGCCACGTTGACATGTGTCAAGGTCGACAGGTCACTACGTCGACACAAGCATGCAGTCGACATGGTCTAGGTCGACAGTGAAATGGTAGACATGGGGTTTTTCACCATGTGAATCGACATGGACACAGGATTAAGTGGCATGCTGCGCTCGGCACACTATTTTATTCACCTACCACGCCCTAGTGGATGGGAGGGCATGAAATACCGCCTGTCAGCACATGTCGGCTCAAAAAGCAGTGAAAAACCACATGTTAAACTTTTGACTGTCGACCTTGTCCCATGTGGACCGAGACACATGTCGACCTTGCAGTATGTCGACCTAATGACTGTCAACCATCTTTAGGTCGACCAACCGACCGTATCCCATCTCCACAGTAAACCCTCTGATGGTCTGGGTCATGGCAGGTGACTGCAAAAGTCAGCAGCACTTAAAGACTCAATTGTTCCAAGTTGCATCAAAAGAATATCTGGTATTATCATATTTTATTTATATAGTGCCATAAAAAATGGAGTTTAAACACAAGAATATGTCAATAGATGAGATAATATAGGATATAAATATACACACCAAAAACAAGGTGGAGAATGGAAGAGACTCCGACTCTACTTCCATAAAGTTTTATAAATGCAGTAATATGTTCATCTTGAACTTATATCAAACACACACATTGTATTACTGAAGAAAACACCCACAAGAGGGGATTAGGGTGGGGGTATATTTAACAGGGAAGGAAGGTGCAGCAAAGATGAAGGATTTCACAGCATTGTGCATAAAGTATTTTGCAGAAAGGTATATGATGCAGCACTAAACACACACTAAAGTAGATATCAGAGCAACATAATGGAGATCTTCACAAAACCAGACACTTTCACAAAAATGCCTTGTTCTGGATTTTCTCACTGACAGGACCGATGAAGTCACCTTCACTGAATTAATGACAGGTTTTTTTGATTTCCTATTTAAATATCTATATTTAATTTTGGCCAAGGTTGCTGCATTAAATAAGATAAGTGAGGAAATCGGGAGAAAAGGATAATGTATGGAAGCAGGTCACTTCGGATAGTCAGCAATGACAATTTACATACAGTATAGAGTATATATGGTATATGAGAAACATCCTTTACAATGTGCTCTATAATAATAAAAAGACAGCCCTAAACAAGCCAACAGAGAGAAGTGGTCCTGCCAAGAAAGTGACAAGTCATTTTATAGTGGAGGAACAATAAATAACTGATAAGAACTGTATGATAGCTTGTAGAACATGGTTTCAGTATGTCCCTGAATAAGGTGTGCTAGGGACATGTAAGTGGGTGTATCCCCAACAGATCACTACAGATGAAGCGTTGCTAAAGACTGCCCTTACCGGATCTTGCAGATTTACCTGCTCTACAGGTTAATTACCTTATGTGCAAATATACACAGAGGATAAAAGACAGTGACAGCAATTTACAAGCGGAATAGAAGCAGAGAACACAACTGCAGAGAATACTCTAAAAACAAAACTCACAACTTTCTCTTTGCAAAGGGGATTTGACCTAGAGAAGGAAAAAAAAACTAGACAAAGAAGTTTGTGTTACAGAACAAAACACAAATGTGAAAGGTGACGCTGAACAAGTAGTGAAAGCACCTGCCTCTGAAGACTATCCCAAATCTAGGAGGGCCTGCCAAATGTAGGAGATGCAAAACAATTGACATTATGCAGAAGCAAGTCTCGCCTTAAGTATTCACAAATGGGTATTCAAGAGCCTATTCTGTGTTTGCTGGCTGGAAAATGCCTCTTCAATTTTCTGCCATTCCTGTGCTTTCCAGGGGCTCACAGTCAAGCGTCTGCTGTTTCCCTACTCATCCTTCTGATGACGGACACATCAATCACAGGTGAGAGCAATGGGTGACCTAGAAGTTTTGTCTGGACTCATGTTACCTGCTGTGTGTACCATAAATACAGTATACAATAGTCTACATCAGGTGTGGACAATAAGTGGCCCTCCAGCTGTTGACAAACTACACATCCCAGCATGCCTTGCCTTAGTTTTGATATTTGGCTATGCTGAAACTAATGCAAGGCATGCTTGGACGTGTAGTTCATCACCAGTTGGAGGGCCGCTTATTGTCCACTCCTGGTCTACATGCTGTATAGTATATATGAAGCAGTGATTTCCCAGGAGGGAAAAGCTGGACTGCCGTGTTCCTTTGTGTATTGTATCTCTCCATTGTGCACAATGAAGGCACCTAAATTTACCTAAATATAAAACACTGACCTGTGCCGCTTGCTATCAGCACTGCAGAAACATTCTGCTTAAAGCATTGTTTCCCAAAATACCTGCATTATCCCTAGGATTTTACAGTCTGTCCACTTTTCAATGCTATTTTGGGTGTGTTCACCCTATACCAGTACCAAACTTTTTTGGATCATGGCATCCTAGAGTATCAGAATTTTCTTCATGGTGCCCCTAGGGCAAAAGTTTCTTATTGAGAAATATAGAAAAAATATGAAATTACGTAAATTGTGTTTATACGGTATCCGTAGTGTCAGTTATGTGGTGAGTAACAGGATTCACTTCTGTTTGTCCACATATGTTCTGACTGGAAGCCATAAGCATTGGTTTTGCGTAATACATTGACCATAACTGATTTCAATTGGTCCTGGACCACCATCCCAGGGCATCCCTGAAAGTGTCCTGAGGCCCCCCAGGGTGCCACGGCACACAGTTTGGGTACCACTGCCCTATATGATGCCATTACCAATGCTGTATGCATTTAGGCACACAACCTGAGAAAACAGTCAATGTAAGTAATGTATCCCTGTGGCAGCTGTTATGTCTCACGAGTAAGTTACTATATATATTTGTATGGTGACATCTTGTTATCCTCAGCAGCTGATAACATTATCTGCGATTATGTAGCCACAGTTGAACATTTTCCTTTAGCACGGAGACCTTGTAGGACGTATGCTTTATGTTCCCCTACCTCCACTATACCCATTTATCTAGTAACACACACTGCTCTGGACTTTGACTCAGGTCTAATCTTTATTGACATATGCACTAGACAGATCTATACCATAGTAACATCAGACAAACAAATTAATTTACATTTCTACATCTGTGCAATTATACTCGAAAAGTGGTGTCAAACTCATGGCCCTACAGCCGTTGTGGAACTACACATCCCAGCATGCCTTGCCACAGTTTTACCAAATCATTATATTAAATCTGTGGCAGGGCATGCTGGGATGTATAGTTTCACAACAGCTGGAGGGCCAGGAGTTTGACACCACTGTACTAGAACATAGCTGTGGTCAAAAACCATCATTGCACGAGTCGCGAAAGCATGCTCCAAAGCAGAATCTAAATATTATTTGCAATTAAAAGCAATCATTAATGTAACTCAAATGTTATATATTGTCCAGGTGCAGTACTAGGACTGTTAAAAAAAAGAGCAATTATTATTAACAAATAGGTGAAGTTTAAAAAGGGGGTTCATGTCAGAAACCAAGTGAAAATAAATATGAGAATTAAAGCACAAGATTTCCAGCAGATACTGAATTGCACACATTTCACAAGGACCCAGGATCAAGGGCGTAACTACCATAGGTGCAAAGGGTGCAGCTGCTATGGGGCCCAGAGCTGAAAAGGGTCCATCTTTTCTGTGTAAGTAATATGGTTTACAAACATTAATCACCATCAGTTGCTAATAAACTTTTGCTATGGGGCCTATGAATATCTAGTTACACCTCTGCCCAGGATTATCTCTAAAGTATTCAATTGTGCACATAATTTGCTCAGGTGTAACCATACAGACTGTCAGCATTAGCTTTTCAGTGAGAGCTCACACTACTTAAACCAACTTTATTGCACTCATTTGAAACAAACGTAAATAAAAATGTTGATATAGAGCCACATCCAAAGATAAGAGTTTCGTTCAGAAAAATATAAAGTGCATAGGGTGTGTCAATATGAGAGATTAGGGGGGTAATATAAAAAAACATGTAAGACTGCCTAATAACTACTTTATACAGTGCTCCTGCAAACCAGTTTCTGCTCCCACAGTACACCAGTTACAATGCAGCACTACCACCTCATACCAGTCTATGACCCCAGATACCAGACTCTGCCTCTAAGTGAAGGTTCATAGAACCCGAGTCTCCACTTATAGAAAACAGTAGTAAGCAAACCTTTGTGCTTCTACATGCAGCACAACTGAACAGAATACCTCAAACCGCTTCATCTGCACCATTCACTGATTAGGATGCATTTTATATTCATCATACTGATCACAGGGGATACTCTTCATAAGAAGATTTTCTAAACAAAATGATATATAGATATGGGATCCCACCTTACAATAACAAAATTAAAGTTACAATATTACATTGATCTTAGGAGGGAGAACAGCAGGTTGAGTTTTCCATATCCATAATGCTCAGGACCAGAAGTATGCTGGGATAGCCTATATTTTCTTATTTGGAATATTTGCATACTATAATGAGATATCTTAAGAGACGGGACCCAAGTCTAAATAAATAACGCATTTGTTTCATATACATCTTAAGGTGCCCACACACAGTGCAATGTGCTTTGTGCAGTTTGTACTAGATCGCATCTAGTTCAAAACCTTGCGATACACTACAACAGCATGCGTATTCAACTAAAAGCGATGTGATCTAGTTCAAAAGGTACTGCCTGTACATTCTTTTTGTGCTTTGCAACATGTGATGCATGCATCGCAAGGTCAAAACTCACTGTGTAAGACATGTAGACTGAAAATTATTTGATAGAATATATAAGTACACAAACACGCACATAATTTATATGAAGTCAAAAGGAATGGCCTGAAGACCTCCAAGACAGGATTGTCTTAAGGCACAAATCTGGGAAAGGGTTCAGAAAAAATATCTGCCATTTTAAAAGTCCCAATAAGTACAGTGGCCTCCATTATCCGTAAATGGAAGAAGTAGTTGAGAACCACCAGGACTCTTCCTGGAGTGATCGGGGAAGAAGGGCCCTAGTCAGGTAGGTGATTAAGAACCCGGTGGTCACTCTGTCAGAGTTACTGCATTCATGTGGAGAGAGGGGAACCTTCCAGAAAGACAACCATCTCTGCAGCAATCCACCAATCAGGACTGAATGGTAGAGCAGCCAGACTCCTTAGTGCAAAAACAAACAAAAAAACACACACAGAAGCCAGCCTGAAGGACTCTCAGACCATGAGAAACAAAATTCTCTGGTCTGATGAGACAAAGATTGAACTCTTTGGCATGAATACCAGGAGTCATGTTTGAAGGAAACCAGGCACCGCTCATCACAACAACAGCCCAGCTTGGATCGGAAGAGTACTCTGTTGTTGGCTTCATCCATCTTGAAAAAGACTTGTTTAGGGTCCAAATGTCGAAAAGTATGTGCTTATCACAATTAACTTGGCCCTTGATTTGCATCTAAATGGTGAGTGCCCTCTTCAACTTCTTTTTGCTGGACTTCAGTTTGAGCATGTAAATATCAGGTTGTAATCTTGATTTCAATCCAGTAGACCTTTAGAAGGGTAAAATGATTCTTAAATTCATGCCAAACACCATATAAAGGTCCAGACACACTAGGCGATTTTGAGCTCAATGTAGCTCACTTTTCCCATTTTGAGCTCCTTTGAGCTAAAAATCTCCTAATGTGTATGGGCAGGAGAGGAGTGCTGATGCGCGGTCCCGCATCATCGCCAGCCAGTATCATCGCCAGCCAGTATCATCGCCAGCCAGTACTACAGGCCAAGTGAGCCACTTTCCACAGTCTCGTACTATGGAAAGTGGTTCATCTCCCGTGAAAAAAATATATAAAAAAAAATCAATCAATAAATCGTTTACATCAGGTGCATTTTTTCTGCTTTGTTTTATGTGTGATAATTACATTTTATTTATAAAGGCACCAAAAGTGGTTTGCAGCACCGTCCATATGGCAGACATACAGGGTGCACAGGACTTAACATAACAGCAACTTAAAAACTAAAACAAAGCACAGGTAACAATCAGCCATACAATTTTCAGTACACAGTACAGCTAAGATGTAGCAAAGCATTCTGCGCATTACAAGGGGCAAGCTGTCATAGGAAGAGAGTAATGGTCACAAGTGAGAAGAGATGCGGGTATAGACGTTAGCTGTCAAAAATAGAGCTGTAATTAAAGTGCTAGAGAAGAGGGCTGTGAGAACAGGAGAGAAGAGGGCCCTGCTCCAAGGAGCTTACAGTCTGGTAATGGTAATGAAAAATGTCACTTGTATAACTCATATTCTTAGGGCAGTATCCAGTGGCGTAACTAGATACATGTGTGCTCCATAGCAAAAGTTTGTAAGAGTCCCTATTAATCACCTGCACCTAAAAATGGATTCACTGGGAGCTTTCCAATTTCCCCCAATGCCGGCACTTATCGTAAATTAGGCTTTAACTTAAGCATTATCCATAATTAGCAGCGCTGAGTGCTGTGGCTGAGCATGGCCAGGGTTATAGGGACAGCGGTAGTGAGCAGTTTTCTAAAATGAGCTTGGCGCCTCAGCTACAGGATCTCACTCTGCATCCCACTTCAGTGACAAGCCTGCCCCAGGGTGAATGAGGACGACGACTCAGCCTGCAGCAATGCATCCAGGTAGGCTGGCGTCTGCACCCTCTCCTGTCTCCCTGAATTAGTGCCATGCTACCTGGCTGAGGCATTGGTGATTATGCCTCAGGCACCCAACAAATAATCTGCGATAACCAGCCGTGATAACACTTGTGATTGGGTACTTAGCCTAGATTTAATTGGATAGCCCGATAATGACCAGACTTTTAGGGAAAATCGGGATATTTGGATTCCGTCATAAAAACAGATACATATAATGGCTGACACTGTTAAACCAGTATTGCAGTTTTCATATATACCACTATTTTGTTTTTATCTACAGTAAAGTTGGTGTGTGGGATTAAATATTGCATTACTGTCAACTGCCAGATCAGCCTGATGAAGTAGAAAATAAACTTAGAGTGTTCTTCATGTCCTTTCATAACAAACATTTTTTATGTTTTGAGGATGTCTGATCTCACTGAAGATAACTTGTACATTTATTTACTCGAAAATTTTTTGACAGAAGTGAAGCATGTGGTTAATTACAGATGTGAAGTATGTGGTTAATTACAGAAGTGAAGTATGTGGTTAAACTGCAATTCAGAACAAGGCTATTTACTATAACCTTGTGTAGCAAAAAAAGAAAAAAAGAAAACTGCAGATATGAAACAGCAAAAAAAAAAAACAATTTCATTCCTGCAGCAGAATCATTTCAATATTGGGGTTGGTTAAGCTCTTATGCCTAATCATAACTTCAATATGAATGCCATTATAGCAAATCTACTTTTAAAGAATGACCTTTCTTAGGCACTGCGATATGATCGGTCTGGGGAAAAAGTAAACTGATTGGAATGGACAGGGATTGGTTAGTGCACCGCAGGCCAAGAGCAAATTGCAAGTGATATTAGCCACATAAATTTCCCTAATTTCAAGCATGGTGGTTGGTAAAAATAGCCCCCGAGAGAATAATGTTTCCTGGGATTGAGAAAACTCCTCTATATCCCAGCAAACTAGCATCTGCAGTCAAACTGCCTGACCTGAAACACCAAACTCTATTTTACATTGAGTACATGGAGAATTGCAGGTTTGGCCCTGTGTCCAGGGTTAAGAACACAGTTCCTTTCTTCATGTGATATAACAGAGCTGTTCACAGAGAACTCAAGAGTGGAGATAATCACTCTTGGAAGATGGCAATCCTTATCCTGGGGAAGGAGTACTGTGAATTATTACCTAAGAATGTAAGGTATATTCTTAAACGTGCCTGGAGCTGACAACACAATTCAGTGACTGCAAAACAGGCAGCACTGGGAGTTAAAGGGATATAGGGCAATAATAATAATAACAACACTAAAAGGACTGCAGATTGTCATAGCAGTGCTAATTGTTCTACAGTAAATGTATGTAGGCATAGGCTACTGCAACATCACTTTTGATATGGATTCCTAAGTACTGATCATGCTCAAATTGTCCAAAGCAAATAATGTATAAGCACTACCCTGCAAGTTATAGAGCATAAAAATATAAAAACCACATATACACTTTCCTAAAAAAAGTGGAGGGTAGAAGAAAGTTGTTAAAACCTGGAACAATTGCTGTTATGGGGCTTCTGGTATAAGCACATACTGGACATTCTGACTACATAGGAAATACGGTTATCCCAGCATTCCTGCTCTGTTAGGTATCCTCTCATTAGTAATTCACTGTGCAGTGGTGCCTTTCAATCTTGAAGGAGACTCTCCGTCCAGTGAATTCGGGGGTTCCCTGAGCTCCAAGGGATGTGTGATTATAAAAGAGCAGGTACTGTAGTTAAGCTCTCTTATAGTGTCTGGGATCAGAGAAACAGGCATGCTTTAGCGGTCTGCAGCTGTACATAACGCCTTCTCAAATATCCAAAACCAAATAAATAATACAAGAGCAGAAAGCCATCGGCATACCTCATATTCCGTGTATTGGAATAATAACGGAGGAGAAGTCAGCTTTACCAGCTTCCTACACATATGCCACCATCTACGTTGAAGTAGAAAAAGAAGTTTCCGTATAAACCGCATAATGGCGATAGGTTCTTTTTTCAACCATTGTGTGCCACACCAGGCAATGGCCAGGTCACGTTTGCGTGGACTAAAACATACGCCACCTCTTGAGCCCACCTTATTGAAATATAAATTAATAATTACACAGAGCCTTCTAAAGCAAAACATATGCTTATTAAATCCAGCCAGTAACAAATACAATTCTGTGTTAGTAATTATATTTTGATCCAAACCTCCCCGCCTCCATACACATAGATACAAAAATGCACACATTTCAAAGATGTAATCCCAATCTTCAAGGCCTTATATTAAGTGAATATACAAGGAGCAAATGTCCTGATTCTATGAGTTGCACCATACACCTAAAATGTTTCCACGGGCCAAGTAACTCATACAATTCAATTTATATCCACTAATAACAATATACACATCAGCAAACATCCAGTCGAGCAACGTACAAAAAAAGACCTCTGCTGTTAAAATCAAAGCTGCCCAAAATGATGCTCACTTCTGGCCAACTGGGCACTAGTGTAAGACTGAGCTCAGTATTGGGCATATTCAATTACCCTGCAGCTAATTGACAAGGAAAATGTGAGGAAAAAGGTATTTAATTAAACTGCTTGTATTTACAACAATAAAGGGCAGGACAAACAACTAGTGACATTCTTTTATCACTCGTTACTAATCTTAAAGAACGCTCAAATTCAGCTCATAACTTAATTTTCAAACACATGACAGTAGCAGGTTGGTGGGAGCGCCATTTGAAATTAGTAACAAGTGATAAAAATCTCAAAAGCTAAAAAGTAAATCACACAAAAAAGGATAAAGCACACTTCTATGCAATCAAAGCAAAGGAATAAGCTGTACGACTGTCTACTTGTTTCAGAAGAAGGGGAACTGAAGTTGCTTTAGTAAAAAGTTTATGCTTTAAACAGAGGTGTCTGCTTTGAAGTTCATAGAAAGTTCTACATAGATAGACAGTAACAGATTCACACATGTACATTATAAAACTTAAAAGGTTTCTTTTTTTTTTTCCACATCAATGTTGGTGCCATCCAGCATTTTTATTGTCTTATAGGTACTTGTTTCCTAGAACGGCGCCCATCGCGGGCATCGCATGCCATTATAATGGCATGCGATGCGACCGATGCGATGTCCGCGATTTTACATAGAAATGCATGGTAAAATGTAAATCGCGTCGGTCGCATCGCATGCGGCCAAAAAATCGCATGCGATGCGACCGACGCGATTACCGATTTTACATAGGGAACAATGTTAAATGGCCCAATTGACCCGATTTCACATAGGGAACAATGTTAAATGGCCCACAGACCCCAAATAGCCACCCTGAAGTGTGAAATGGCCCCCCCTATTGTTAACGCCACCCCACGTTCAACGTCAACCCGAAGCGTGGCGAGCGCAGCGGTACGTGAGGGGCGGCAGTACGCGTCCTCCGACCTTTTCATACCCCCACTATCCACGTCGGCGTGGAGTTAAGAATAGAAAGTGTGGCAAGCGCAGCGAGCCACCGAGATACCTGTGAAGGTATCCGCGTCCGCTCGCCACGCTTCGGGCTCGCCACACTTTCTATTCTCAACTCCACGCCGACGTGGATAGTGGGGGTATGAAAAGGTCGGAGGACGCGTACCGCCGCCGCTCGCCACGATTCGGGTTGACGTTGATCATGGGGTGGCGTTAACAATTGGGGGGGCCATTTCACACTTCAGGGTGGCTATTTGGGGTCTGTGGGCCATTTAACATTGTTCCCTATGTGAAATCGGGTCAATTGGGCCATTTAACATTGTTCCCTATGTAAAATCGCTGTAATTGCGTCGGTCGCATCGCATGCGATTTTTTTGCCGCATGCGATGCGACCGACGCGATTTTTTTCCTTGCGATGCCTAAGATCAATATCGTGGGCGCCGTTCTACGAAACAAGTACCGTCTTATACAATTTATCTGCTGTAATGATGTGTTTGCAAAACAATTTATCAGTATTCCTTTTTTGTAGGGTTTTTGCTGTTTTTATGGTTTGGGGGCTGGACCTCACCTGCCAGCACTGAGACGTTATATCTACGTGTTCTTAGCTTTCAAAATGAGACCTACAGATCTGCCACTCTGCTACTTCCTTGGGTATGCTTCAGTGAAGAGTGGAGTCGATCCCGTATGTGCAGATGGGGTGGCATCCCCAGAGCTGGCGGCAATCTCTTCACACAGTCTTGTCTTCTCAGTCTCACTTGCTGGCTAATTGCTGCTTCATTTGGCAAGCATGTCACATCTGAACTTCTACAAAGTCCACCAGTGTGCGACACCTGGGACTGGAAGTGCCTCATCATGTATATTAATGGACACAGGCCGATTGACTGGTTGGTTCCAGCCATTGGAATTGCTCTTGGTGCCACTTTATTCCATAGCACAATGGAAAACAGAGACTATATTACAAGGACAAAGTTAAATATAGTAAGCCCTCTGAATGAAGTAATAATAGCTCTGCTGCCAAGTATAGGTACTGCAGTATCATTTTATGTCCTGCCTCCATTTATGGCAGTTAATTCATGGTCCATTCTGGCCTTAGACTGTCTCTGTGGCATCTTTTGGGTTCAAACGCCTGAGCCACTAATCACAGTGTACAGTGCAGATGAATGTAATGCACAAGTAATAGCGGACATAGAGATTAATAGACACACGATGATAGTTCCAAAACAGGTGAGGATAACATGACAGAAGTACAATGTTCAATTAAAAAATGTTTTATTGCATAAAGCAAAAGTAATGGCCAAGGTGGAGGATAGATGACAAAGGTAGCAGAAAAGAAGACCGGGAAGTGGAGTGAAAGATGGACAGGGTGTAAGAGAAAAGTGCAATGCACAGAGAGGAACATTAAGTGATACTGCAATGAAATGTTAAATATGATACTTAAGTCGTAAAACGAGAAAGTAGAATTTGCCCTTGGGCACCCAGCTTCAAAGGAAAAGCCCTATGGACACTGACTGGCCAATGCTCTAATATACAAAGGTTATTCTCACTATACCTGTTAATTTCAGTTTGTACACATTTTTTACTGTAATTATTTTAACATGAATATTAATCCAGTAACGTACAGGCTTTTTCACCCCTCCTCCTTCCCTCGTCACCCTGTACCCTATACCGGTGTAAAAATAAACTGAAACTGTTGAATTCATTGTCTTGAAATAATAAAAAGTTTTTCAAAAGAATATTGGTACAGATATTTAGAATGTGGAAAGTCATGGTACAATGTAAAAGAAAGGAGAATATGCCAACCTGCTGCTCGTCCTCTTCATCATCTGCCTCAGGATCTTGACAAGCGGTCTGTGGATAGAGAACTAGGTTATGCTCCATCGTGTCATGGCTGGCCCAGATATCCATGTGTATGTGTTATACCTTGCTCTGCAGTACAGCTTTGATGACCGCACAGATTTTATCTAGCTGCGCCGGCTCTCTCACACATGGGTACTTCACATCTTTCAGTAAATTGTTCAAAGACTCTAGTACAACCATGACCACTTCACGTTCTTTCTCATGCATTGCCGCATGAAGATAGCAGGGGATGAGGAGATCCAACATTTGAAGCAAAACTATAAGAAGCGGCAAAGATGTAAAGTTGAAGGGAGAATAACAAAAAAAACACAACAACAACAACAGAGTTGAATGTTCTTATCAATGCACCTTGTTCTTCTCATCACTGCACGTTTGCATTTCTGCCATGTGACAAACATCTTTTTTATTGTTTGATTCCTCTAGAGCAGTGGTTCTCAAACTCTGTCCTCAGGTCCCCACACAGTTCACATTTTCCAGGTCACCCGGCAGGTGCAATCATCACTCATTGATAAAATATCCACAGGTGGAGCTAATTATTTCATTGATTCAGTGAGGAAACCTGCAAAACGCACTGTGTGGGGTCCTGAGGACTGACTTTGAGAACCTGTGCTCTAGAGCTCCTCTGCTCTGATAGAACGACAATCAGTCCTCTTTCCACTGTGACCTCTATTTTAGGTCCTCTAACAGATTATTAAATGCTTTTCTATTCCTACCACTAATCTTTACTTCCAATGGTGAACAAGCACATATAATACTGAACAACATACTTGCAGCATTACGCTCACTAGGGTTCTTCTGACAAACCAGATTCATTGAGCGAGCAAATTCTCCGAGAGCTTCATAAGCCGATTTCCGGACACTAGTGTGAGGAGACTGAGAAGGAGGAGAAAGACAGAAAAATCACATCCATATAAAAAAAAAAAAAAACAAAAAAAAACACAGAAGAAACCATGTAAAAAAAGAAAAAACACCAAAAGCACTAGAAGGAAACACCTTACAAGGCACAGAGACAGAATAGAGAAACAAATGTAATCCCCTGTGAAGTACATGGGAAACCTAGTTCCAACCACACATCCTTCTCACACAATACTGACATTGGGATCAAATTAGGGGGAGATACTGTTAGGTGCAAGTCACTCACAGCATGAAAACAATTGCAATGCTAAGTCTTATTTAACTCTGAGCGCCAACATCTGTGAGCGATGTGCAAAATATCCGCTAAAAATGCCAGCGTAGCTCACATTTGTTATATAAATGCAAATAAAAATAAGATTATATTACTTATAGAAGGTAAACATTACAGGTCATTATGATGAAAAAAAAAGTTTATTTAGCAATTTTCAATTGACACTCAAAGGGTTAATGGTGCAATGTTCACTGCAGTTCTTCACTGACGTTCAACACCCTCAAAGGGTGGACATGGGTCTAGGTCGACAGGGTCATTATTTCAACATGGGTTTTACATGGTTTTTTTTTTTTTGGGAGCAGACAGGCGGTATTTCATTCAGTACCATCTACTAGGGCGTGGAGGGAGGACAAAATAGTGTACAGGGCGTAGTGAGCCATGCGAGGGGACACTGTTCACCTATATCAGGGATGGGGAACCTTTTTTGTGCCAAGGGCCGTTTGCATGTGAAAAAAATCCTTCTGGGGCCATATGTACAAATTTCTCTTACAAATTGTCCTGCTGCAGCTGTCCCACGCTCCGGCCGCTGCCGCTGAATAGGGCTGACAGTCTCTGGCTGCTGATGATTAAGAGGAATCCCACGGGAACTACTGACCTCTTGTGAAAATTCACCTGTACTTGACTCCCGGCAAAGCCACCGGGTGCGCGGGCCACTCAGAACGGCTACGGGGCCGCATACGGCCCCCGGGCCTGAGGTTCCCTACCCCTGACCTATATGGTGTCCATGTCGACATTTGGAACAAAAATATGAAAAACCCATGTCAACCTTCCCCATTGACTTAATAACTGTCGACGTAGATCCATGTCGACCGTTTGAGGGTGTCCACCTAAGGCCTGTAGACCGTTAGTGGTCGATCCAATGTATGTCGACCTTCCTGTGGTCCACCCAATGATCCTTACCCATTAATTGGGGTAAAATGCTGTGCAAGGTAACTCTCAGCTAATGGACTGGCACCCTGGGAATTTGCTTCAGACTATTATTAACAGATGAATAATTGGAGATAGCATAACCTTACTCATACAGTATGTCCTTTTATTAATATAATAAACTTAAACGTCAGTAGTAAAAGACCATTTAAAAACCAAGTGAGCTGCATCATAGGGAGAAGCGGATTAACCCTGTCAGGAAAAATAGTGGTCCTTACCTCAATATGCTTGTGTACTTCCTGGAAGCATGAGTCAAGATAAAGGAAAAATGAAGAGCTGAAGGAAAAATTGAAAGCAAAACATATATATAAAAAAGAAACCAATAATAGAAAATATATAATGCGCAATGAACCAAATAAATAAATCAAACATTCAATCAAGCAAACGTTACATGTAGAGAAAAAAAAGTAATGAGAGAATGGGAAACTAGTTAGAATGTAGAGATGAGAATGTGTACGTTACACATTACACAGGATAAAGGTCACAGAAGACAATAAAACAAGCGAAACATAATGGAACGGGAAGAAAAACCTTATTACCACTTGCACAGTTCCATCTAGTAAGATTATGAAATAATCTGAAGAAAGGGAGATAGAGCATAAAGGATCACACATAGGTTGTTGAGAAAAGGAGGTGAAGGTGAGCAAATATTACCTGGCGTTTAAGGCAATCTCTCCCAGAGATAAGCATGCTTCTTCTTTCTCATCTACAAAGGCATTCTCCACACTAAACCTGGAGACATGCAATGATCTGAGTAAGACAAGGTGAAACAGCATACAAGCATTTTCCCATATGTTATAGCCATGCTTTAAACAAAGGAAACTCAAGGCAAAGTACACTGAACTAAAACTGGTTTCATACAATGGCCAGCGTAAACAATGCATTTCTATTGAATAGGTTATTTAGATGGCTCAATGAAAACCCCATGTAAGATGTATTTTTAACCATACTGTCCATTTTAAAGTTCTGATCCAAAAAAATTAAATTTAAGGAAGCACTTAACTGAAATTGGTACTTATGTAGTATCTGGGCGTCCGATTTAGAAATCGGATCGGATCGCATCGCATCTCATCGCATGCGACCAAATCGTATGCGATGGTCAAGATTTTTCCATAGGATTCAATGTTAAAATGGTCTGAGTCCATTTTAACATAGAATTCAATGGGAAAAAGGGGTCCTTTTCCTTTCCCCACTATCCAAGTGGGCATGGAGTTGGATATAAACCTGTGGCGAGCGTAGCGAGCCACCGAGCCCGAAGCGTGGCGAGCATAGCGAGCCCCGCGAGGAGACACAGAATACTTTTTAAGAAATATGCGTCCCCTCGCGGGGCTCGCTGCGCTCGCCACGCTATATAAAATCAACTCTATGCCCACTTGGATAGTGGGGAAATGAACAGGACCTTCTTAACATTGAATCCTATGCAAAATCGCATCGCATCTGATTGTATGCCTTAAGGTAAGGCATACAATCAAAAAATCGGCAGCCCAGATACTACATAAGTACCCCGAAATTTAACTCAAATAAAAACAATGCACAGAAAATCATGGTGGTGGTTGGCAAAATCATCTCTTGAGGCAGTGCTGAAGGCCACAATCACATAATTGTTTTCTAGTTTTGCCTCCCTATTCAGTCAAGGAAAAGACCACCACAAGTAAGTACATGTTAGTATCAAACTCCAGTAGTCCAATTTGACAGTAAATGGGGAACAAAACAGGGAGCAAGCCTCACTTGCTTACCTCACTCTCTGTACTATCCAGAGATCAAAAGACTAAAAAGCTCTCCAAAAACAGAAATAGCAGTTTATGAGGAAGAGAGGATCAGACATTAAACATTTCCTTCCTCTAAGGGTGGCCATACATCAGATGGCATGATCATACGACTGATGGCAAATTCCCAGATTTTGGAAAAAAAACTTGGGATTTTTAAATGTGTTATTATCCCCAGTTCCCCAACCCAACTGTTGGGGACCGAAACCCAGGGAGCACTCATAAGCAGGCAGTACGTGTTCACCTTCGATGGTTCCCGTAGCAGGACAGTGAAGCGGGACTTGAAGCTCTCCCCGTTAGACATGGTGCAGCTGGGGGGCGGCAGACCCTCTCACAGTCCGGGAGCTCCCTCCTCCTCTGAAGCTTGGTGCGGGGATCCATCCCTTTGGGGCGGAGATCGCTGTCCCCTCACCTCCACCTCAGAGCCGGGCTCTGCAGTAGTGTTTTGGGCCCCAGCATCATCCTCCACATAGGCCACAGGACACATATACACAGGCTCTCCACTCCCGGCCTGCCCTGGATGAGCCCCGGTGACAGCTGCTGCAGTGCACTGGGAGATTAGGCCTGTGGGGGATATCCTCCACCTCACTATCTTCCACACTGGTACTATTTTTAAATGCTGAATCATTTGTTTGGCTTTTTCCAAATATTGGAACTCATTAGGCTGTGTTCCAGTAGAGATGAAACAAACACTTTCTTAATCAGCAAGCATGTACCCTCAAGGTGGCTCTTGGATGCTCAACAGTGCTCTACTATTCAGTCCAGCGACTGACTATACCAAACCTAGGCAATAAGAGAATTGGGATAGCAGTATGTAGGGTTGAAGAAAAGATCCTATTCATGCTCCTGGGCAATATCGGAGACTCAAATAGTGGAAAAGTAATACTTTTAAGGCTACAAAACACTTGACCCTCATTCTATGTGGAGCACTGAAAAAAAGACTGGAGTAGGATCAGGAGATCAGAGGAGACCATAACCGGGAACTGTCCATTTAAGTGACCCGTCTCCTAGGGGTAAAACACAACTAAGCTCCTCTTACTACTGTATGAGAAATACTCTTTCAGTAATGTCAGGTGGGACACAGACCCTGCCATTACACACTAGAACAAAAAGCTCCCAATTCCTTCAGAAATACCTTTCTCCTTTCTTGTTACTATACCATGGACTTGCTTACAAGTTAACACTGAAGTAGCTTTCCTTTCAGCAGATCTATATTTGCATACATTCCAATAAACAAAAGATATTTAATGATCACAGTATACCCCTCAATGTCAGGATCTTCCTCCTCATCATCATCATCTTCAATTAAAGTATCTTCCTCGTCAGCCTCATCATCAAACAGCATGAAGGAACGATTCTCATTATAATGAAGCTGTTGAATAAGAGAGAAAATGATACTGAGTGTTAGAGTGATTAATATCAGGCCCATAACTGCATGTGCCCTACTAATTACTCAGGATGAGGGGGATATGGGTCACAGTGCCGACTGTATGAAGGTCAAAATACATTCGGTCGACCACTAAAGGTCGACAAAGCTTAAGTCGACACATGTAATAGGTCAACATGGCTAGGGTCGACAGGATCAGAAGGTGGAAACAAGCATTAGAGCAAGATGAGGAAGAGGGGTGAAACTGTGCTGAACCTGCGGCTGGATTAAGGGTTGATGAAGGGGAACCTGGGGTGTACTACAGTCACCCCTAGTATGGAGGTCTAAACAAGAAAAGTGTGGATACTCCTGCGCATACCCTTTCCACTAAATAACAATAAAACACTGTAGTAAATGGTACGTTTATTTACTCCTCCTCAAAGCGGGCTTTGGTAATAAAATGATGCTTTACATATAAAAGAAAAAGAAAGGAGAAGGGAAATTGTGTGGTCTTTTATACCAAGTGACCACAGTGTTTTATTGCTATTTAACAGAAAGGATATGCGCTTGTCATGCTTTGGGCACACTATTATGGTCTTCCTCCATGCCCTAGTGGATGGTAGGTTATGAAATACCGCCTGTCGGCACAAGTAGACTAAAAAAAACGTGAAAAATTCATGCCAATCTTTTGACCTTCCCATTGTCGACCTAATGCTTCTGTCGATCTTCCTACCCATAACATGACAGTTCAGACAAGTAAAACAATGAGAAAATGGTATGCTTCATGGCACACCCTTTAGTAGATACAAGTTTTTGTAGACGTCCTATACTTTATTGAATCATATGAGAAGGCTATATACAATGCCGGAACTACTTTGCATGGAAAAAGATTCTGTGTACATAGTCAAAGATTAAAAACACAAGTGAACTTGGAAAAAGAAAATCTGAAGACGCAGCTTATTCAGATTCAGACTGATTCAAACTGATGTACAAATGTCACATATCATATTGGTGCACATTTTGAGCAAGAAATGTGCCTGGCTTAAGGTGAGGTGCCATTTGGCACAAATAAAGACAGTGTATGAGGGCATCGCTGTAGATAACCTGTACATCTCAAACTGCTGTGGAACTACAAGTCACAGTACTGTATGTCCTGCAAGCAAAAAATGCCGGCTATTGTAAGACTTCCTAGTTTTGTAGTAAATACTAAAAAGACAAAAGGTTCACAACATATATTTTAAACCAAGATAACCACCATAACAATACTCCAACATTTCTACCTAAACTGCTAATCTCCGCTCTCAACAGTTTATCCCTCATGAACTCTGCTTCAGCACAGGTAGTAAGGCCTACCACGTACAGTGCCACATTGTCCACAGATGCAGAAGATGTGTAAAGCCCTGCTGCTCACCATATTATATATGGATATGTCTTTCAGACATTTTAAGTAACATTTTTCCTGTAAAAATTAAAGATTGGCTGTAGCACCCATTAATTAGTGTAATACACCTCCAGCTACTGGACACATCCATAGCTTATTGGGATGCAGTCAATTGGTCTACAGCATTATGGTAGACAGTCATTAGGTCAACACCATTAGGTCGACATGGTTCTAGGTCGACAGGTCATTTATTCGACAGGTCATTAGTTCGTCAGTCTAAAGGTCGACATCCGGTTTTCACTGTTTTTTGGAGCCAACATGTGCCGACAGGCAGTATTTCATGCCCTACCATCCACTACATCATGGTGGGAGAGTAAAATAGTGTACCGAGCGTAGTGTACCATCCCCCACACATTGTGAGCGCAGCAAGCGATGCGGTGCACTTTAAACTGTGTCCATGTCGACTGTGTTGACATTCAGGTAAAAAAACAGTGAAAAACCCCATATCTACCTTTTCACTGTCGACCTAAACATTGTCGAACTAATGACCTGTCGACCTACACCCATGTCAATCTAATGACTGTCTACAGTGCATGTTATGGCTAATGACTGCATGGTGTTAGCATTTCCACTTTTAGTTGTATGTAGATAATATTAAATGTTAGACAAAAGGTAGTTTTGCTTTGACTACTAGAACTGTAAGGTATTTGTGTTGCAACAACAGTGTCAATCACTGTAGGTACCAAGTCTCAGAAAGCAGCCATGTTAATCAGAAGCTGAAATGCTGCCTTTCTCTTCTCTACAGAAAGCTTTTAGTGGCGTTGGAAATCAGAATATGTTTCATTATAAATCTAGACACACAAAGGATTCCCGCACCAGTTTAAATTATTTTCGGACTCTCTTATCTCCAATCAGTGAGCATATCTGGGATCAATGCCTAATTTTTGACTGCAGAGGTGCTACCCACTACTCAGAGCAAATCCACAAGAAAAGTATTAGTGGGTACACTAAAGGTCCTGTATTTCTGTTAATAAAATAGAACTTATTTATTTAAGATGAAATAGGTTAAATATTGAAACCTAGTAAATAGAAGTGAAAAAGAAAAGAATAAGTGTATTAAAATATGTAGGGCCGCTGTCTAATAGACTCCTATATTAGCAGGGATAATATGTCCCTGTGTGTTTCACCTCTGTCCCTGAACCAGCTAATAGCTTGTACAGTATTTGAATCTTCTGTCTCTAATAGACATGCCAAAAATAAAAGAAGTAACAATATGTTTAGTGAAGAGTATTATCAAACAGTTATTTGTATCTTATTTGTATCATTCTCAGCTTATCAGCTGTTTTTTCGAATATGTAGCTATATGTATCCCAATAGAATAGTATTTATTCCTTTTTAAATGGGAGTGTTAATATTTCTTACTGAGAATACACACAACGCTTTAATGAACGGATATAATGTATTGCTGCACTGCAGACTATTTGTAAAGCCTGCAGTTACTTGTGCAGTATTGTAATATTGTTACCAGGTCCCACCCTGAGCAGAAATAGAACGATATGTGATTCCTCAGATATTATGTGATCTGTATGGCCAGTTATATTTGCTGCCTCAGATCACATATTGCAAACAATAGTCATTGATTAATATCAGACTATAAAGCAGGGGTGGCCAAACCTGTCCTCAAGATCTACCAACGGGGAAGCGGTCATCTATTAGAATGAACTTAGGTCTACAGTCATTAGGTCGACCCCACTAGGTCGACTGGCAGGAAGGTCGATCTGACTTAACCCCTTCCCGACATTTGACGTACATTTACGTCATGGTCGGGATGTACTTCCCGACACATGACGTAAATGTACGTCATGACTTCAAAGTGTCACCGCGTCTAGAGACGCGGTGACAGAGGGACGATGTCTGCTGTCCCTGACAGCAGACATCTTCCCTCATTGCCCAGGGGGGGCAGCGATGCCCCCCGCCATGGGCGATCGCTGCGATTGGCTGTTCAAACGTGAACAGCCAAAAGCAGCGTTTACTGTGAGATGTGTAAAATTTAGACTCTGCTGCCCCCTAGTGTCCAAAAAAAATAAAAGAAAGTTGAAATAATGATGTAATAATAAAGTTTAGATATGGTCTATGTTAGTTATTAACTATTTTGAGTGGTATGATTATTTGTCTCACAAGCAGAAAATTTTACATTTTGCAAATAGCAAAATGTTCAATTTTTTTACGACATTTTGGTATTTTTCACAAAAAAAAAAAAAAAAACTGTATCGACCAAAATTTACCACTAATTTAAAGTACAATGTGTCACGAGAAAACAATCTCAAAATCACTGGGATAAGTAAAAGCAAAAAAAAGTTATCCCCACTTAAGTGATACATGTCAGATTTGAAAAAAAGGGCTCTGTCAGGAAGGCAAAAACATGCTGCGTCGGTAAGGGGTTAAGGTCGACATGGGCCAAGGTCGACATGACTTAAGGTCGAATTTGCATAAAGGTCGACATGAGGAAGGTCGACTGGTCATAAGGTCGACATGGGTTTTTCACTGTTTTTTGAGCCGACGTGTGCCGACAGGCGGTATTTCATGCCCTACCATCCACTAGGGCGTGGTGGGAGAATAAAATAGTGTGCCGAGCGCAGCGAGGCACCGTGCCCGAAGCATCGCGAGCGAAGCGAGGGTCCGATTCTCATTGCCAACTGTGTCCATGTCGACTGTGTCGACATTCGGATAAAAAAAAAGTGAAAAACCCATGTCGACCTTATGACCAGTCGACCTTCCTCAGGTCGACCTTTATGCAAATTCGACCTTAAGTCATGTCGACCTTGGCCCATGTCGACCTTAAGTCAGGTCGACCTTCCTGCCAGTCGACCTAGTGGGGTCGACCTAATGACTGTAGACCTAAGTTCATTCTGACAGATGTACCGCTTCCTACCAACGGTACATGTTTCCCAGGCAACCTGGGGATCTATAGTAGGAATGAATGCAGCAGGTTTTAAAATGTGACAGTTAGTAATGACTACAGCTGTGCACCAGCTAGGTAACATGGAAAACGTGGACCGTTGGTAGATCTCGAGGACCGGTTTGGCCACCCCTGCTATAAAGGCTTAGTAATCCCTTGGATATTATAGTAATATCCTACACTTCATTGCCATTATCATTAATACACTCATAAATGGATTCTTTAATAAGATTCACAGATGTACCGTTTAATAAGGTGAGACATTGGTATTCCTAAACACATTAGTATTAGTGTTTCATTTGAGCAACCAATTACATGTCCGCACTGTTCTTCATTAACATTGCCGCTCTTGGATCTCAGCTACTGCGGCATATCTCAAACAGAAAGAGATGAGAGTGAGACTAATGGAACATGTGAGAGGGATTAAGAATGCAGACAGAGACCGAACTAACTTTAAAACCTTAACAAGTGTCTCTAAAACTGCTAACTTATGGATTGGAGAAGGTCCAAATGAACATCAGAGGGGGAGATTTGATGAATGAAGTCCTTAAAAAGGAGTCAAGATGGATATTCTTGATTAATAGTGTAGAACCTTTGGGGATGAACAAATTCTCATCCTTTCTATAAGTTCCAACTACATGGAAACACAAAAGATATTTATCTGAAACTAAATAAAAATGGTATTCAAGAAGGCTGCCAATAAGATCCTACATAGGTCTTTCCCTCCTATATTTCTCCATTATTTCTCCCTCACCTTCCTCTTTCTGTAATCAGTAGGTAACATGTTTTTTTCATATTATCTTAAAACAAGGAAGGAAAATCATATATGAGGAGATAATACCAAACAATATAGGTTCGACTATTCAGGACATATTGCTACAACAAGCTTAGATGAATACACCATTCAAATTTCAGCTGGTTCACGGACAGAGGGAAACAGACAGGCAGAATATCCCTGCTAATATAGAAGTTTATTAGACAGCGGCCCTACATATTTTAATACACTTATTCTTTTCTTTTTCACTTCTATTTACTATGTTTTAATATTTCACCTATTTTATCTTGAATAAATAAAAAGTTATACTTTATTAACAGAAATTCAGGACCATTAGTGCACCCACAAATACTTTTTTTTCCTTGTGGAATAGTTCAATATAAATCCAATTGTATGAGTCTAATTGTTGCAATAATTAACAGTTAAAGCACTGTTACAGACAGTTTTGCAATGGAAAAGAAATAAAAAAAAGAAACATTCACTAGGTCATACCACTATTCCTTCTTTTGATTTCAGGGACAGCAGCATCATTGTTGTCAATTTCTCCAGGTGAATAGAAATACTTTCTTCCATCACCACCGATAGAGCAGCAAACAGGTGGTAGCTGTAACAAAAAGTTTGTTCTCTATTAAAATTTATGGGTTTCTGTGGTTGGGCACTTTTCCTCAGGTGTCTTACCATGATACATACAAAATCAAGGCAAAGGTTTCCCTAAAGAACTTTTGTAACAAAAACTTGCTTTTAGAATAGAGAGGTAGGAACCTCCCACATAACCCCTACATTACCTCCTAAATCTCATCAGCATCTCATAAGCAGAGACAAAACTACAACGTAACTTAGGGGATAGCACAGGTTCTCCATCAGGACCAGACTACGTTTATGATGGGAAAAATCCATGGTTACTCATTTCAGACAGTCCTTGATAGCGCAGAAGAGGGCAAGCATGGTGTCTGTGAATGGCGCCAATGCCTTTGATTCAGCAGAAAGGGGGTACTTTCTAAAGTAAACAGAAAATATAGCAGCGCTACTACTACAACAAAGGACAAAAAAAAAAAATATAATTGCAAAACTTTACTTTAAAGACAAATACCACTTAAAAACATTGAGTGTATAATAACATGAATAAAACATTAAAAAACGGTCTCACAGTCAGGTACCATTTCGGGGAGTATTTGATGCAAAAAAATGGTTAGGTGGATGGGTAAGTGCACTTTACCATAAATTGTGGTGAATGCTTCCAATAGAGGTGGGATGATACCACCCTCAGGGGGGGTGCTAGAGTCCTCTCTTGTATTATGGTATTGGTTGGTAAAACTGCTGGAGGATGTAGATGGAGATGAATGGAACCCCCAAGGAACGGTTACCAGAGTCCTCTCTAGTTTTACAGCATTGGAGATATGCTGGTATGCCTTGATGTAAATTTTGGGGCGTCCTCTCACATGGATGGCTGTAACCAACTTTGGCCGCCAAGAGATGTCCAAGGAAGGAAATTCAAGGGGAGGTCACCAATAAATATTGCACCAAAGTAATGATGAGGAAGCTTTTTCAAACCTACAGCAGGTAGCGAAACGCGTCAGTCGTTTTGGCCTCACTTTCAGGACCAGTCTTTTGCTACAAGGAGCTGATAATTTCCTCATTATTACTTTGGTGCAATATTTATTGGTGACCTCCCCTTGCTTCCATGACCATATATATTTATTTGCGTGTGTGTGTGTGTGTGTGTGTGGGGGGGGGGTCCACATAAACCCCCCATGAAAATGCTGCATTTGCCCCGGCCCAGCAATGTTGGCCAGGAATCAGGAGGAAGAGAAAGTGATGAAAGAGAAAATGTGAGGATGTTTGCACTCATCATCATCTGGAACATTACACAAAGGCATTGGCAAATGTACACAGGTAGAGGTGGTTTTATGTTTTTTTACTTCAGGGCCACTACTAATATAGCAGGGTTACTAACAAGCTAATCCTTGCATGCAGTATCAGATATACATTCAAATTCTTTTCCATTGTTCACAGGACAAATCTCACACCAGTCTGACTCATTTAGATATGAAGCAGTAGCACATTCCATTGTTAATATGTATTGCTTTCCGGGTGCCATTTATTATACAGTTGTCCGATATTACATACATTCTGGTAATTAGATGGACTTTGTTTTAACTAATGATGCGGCAAACAAAGGGCACTAAAATCCTAGGCCTCTGTTCATAAATCTAAGATTGTAGTGCCCTCTAATGGGTTTTATTTAGAACTGTAACTAACATCAGTATAACATATTAGAAACAAGGGTTATCACTCCAACTGCTCATTTGTTGTATTTCACATTTAGGTAAAACTCGAATGTCCTAAAAAGGAGTCCTATATCTAGCACCCTCTACTGGGAATACTTTGCCGTATGGTTTCAGAACCAAGTGGCATTTTAGAAGAAGTGTCTCATAAGAAGGAAGCAAATTTTGCTCCATTAGACATAACACTCCTCTTTCTTCGTTTAAATGGTTTAAATGGTGATTATCCACACAAACTGTGTGCACCAGCACCAACCCTAAAGCACCGAGAAGTGATATTGCTGACAGGTGGTGCAACATGCAGGTCTGTTTTAGTTCTCCATTACAGGAACATGTCCTTATTATACTCAGTCCATATTTGCCCACCACTTCTCTCTCTCCTGTTCCACCTCTACAAGATAAGCAAACACAAGTACCAAATCTGAAAGTAAACATCAGTTGGGTGCAAATTTTTATCTAGATAAACTTAATAGCTATGTTGAACACTTTAAAATAGGTTATGCTACCACTGAGTACTCTGGAATACTCAATTTACTGTACAAGCTAAACATTTGTTGTATATAGTATATATGACAGAGCGCAATATATAGATTAATAACTTAATTTTAGTATAGTATAAAACAAACCAATTAAAATAAACACAAATTAAAATGTTTCACACAGAGTGTCACCCTTTGATTGCACTACCAAAATAGCTGCACTTCTATGGAACCTGGCTGTTAATAGAGGAACAAGTGAAAAGATGAAAGAAAAAGAACATAGAAGTGCGCTCTATGGCATATATTCAATGCCGTGGGCGAGCGGTGACTGCGAGCAGGACTTTTTGCTCGCAGCCACCGCTCACCCTGTCAGTATTCAACTGACCCCCCCTCATTCGCAAATTCCCCCTCGCTCCGTTTTTTGAGCGAGGGGGAATTTGCGAATGTGCCTCCAAAAGCTGCGAGAGCCGAGGCTAATTACAGCGAGTTTGCTGCACTAGCCTCGGCTCTCGCAGTTTAGGGGAATCCTCGCAGTTCTGTGACTGCGAGGATTCCCCCGGAACGTTGCATAGTGCGAGCGGCCGGCGCGGGGGTTAAACTGCGAGGATCACTGGTTTTCTGTGATCCTCGCAGTTTAACCCCCTCGCCGGCCGCTCGCACCGGCATTGAATACTGGCCTAGAGGTTCACCAAACAGTATATACAATGGAAAAATAAAAAGTGTCGGATTATACTTACCAATAATTCCCTTTCTTCCTAGAGATCCCATAGCAGCCATTACTTTGGGATTTCATCCCCTTCCTTGTAGACGGGCTACTTTTTTCCAGGGTCCCTCCCCGAGGGTATAAATCCCAGCTACTCCCTATCCTGTTTTCTTTTTGAGTGTCTGCTTAATTCAACTGGGAAAAAAAGAAAACAAAACATAACAACATGGGAGGGATTATAGCGGCTGCCATGGGATCTCTAGGAAGAAAGGGAATTATCGGTAAATATAATCCGACACTTTCTTCTAAGATCCCCATGGCAGCCGTTACCTTGGGAAATACCAAAGCAAAAAATTGAGGGAGGGACAATATTGAACTGCAACATATTTTTGCTCGTAAAGGACACTCTTGAGGACATGCTCCCCAAACTGAGGTACAGACACATTTAATCCATAATGTCTGGAGAAAGTGTGAACGGAGGACCACATGGCAGCGTTACATAAATCCTTAATTGAAGCTTTCGCCTCCCAGGCCCAAGACATCGCCATAGCCCTAGTAGAGTGTGCCTTAATAATAGATGGAACCTCTTTATCTTCCAATTTGTCTGTTTAGTAGGAGCTAATACTTTCTTGGCTCCTTCTTGTATCACAAACAAATTCTTGTATCTTCTTATTTCCTTACGTCTTTCCAAGTAGATAGTAATACCTCTTACTACTTCAAGTTTGTGCCATAACTCCTCCTCTTCATTTTCAGGGTTAGGATAAAATGCCGGCAAAAAATTTCTTGATTAATGTGAAATGCTGAAACAACTTTGGGTAAAAAAATTTGGGTTGGTTCTTAGAACTACTTTCTCTGGCAGTATCTTCAAATATGGCTCTTCTGCCCAGAGGGCTTGCATCTCGCTCACCCGTCTTACAGATGTTATTGCCACAAGGAAAAAATTTTCCAAGTCAAATGTTTTAGAGATATTTCAGACAGAGGTTCGAATGGGCTCTTCATTAATGCTTTCAACACAAGGTTTAGGTCCCACGGCGCCAATTAAATTATTTACTGGAGGTCTTAATCTCGTTAGCATTATTACATTTTATTATGAGAGATTCTTCTGCCAATTTCCTATCTAATAGGACACTTAGGCCCTTATTCAGATTCGAGCGGTACGGCCCGCGTGCGGCCGTACCGCCGATGTTTTCCGTCTGCACATGCGCAGAGGTCAATCTGCGCATGTGCAGGCGAATTCGCCGCACATAAATTTACTACGCCGCAAAGGGGGCGTATAGGGGAGTGAGGGGCTTCATGCCCTCATTTCCCTATGTATACGCCCCGCGTTTCATGGGCGTTCCCATGCAAACGCGGGGCGTATGCATGGTAATGAGGCTATGACGCCAGTGATGGGGGCGGAAAGCTGACATCGCCGGATGTCAGCTGCCCGCCCCAATACAAGCTTTCACACGGACGATTGTCCGTGTGCTCTAAGCTTGCGTGAGCGGGGGGAGCGTGCGGCCCTGCCTTCGATGGTCATCGACCATCGAATGCAGGGGGCAGCTCCCAACATGGTGGAGGCGTACGCCCCGCCATTTTCATGCGGATCGGCAGCCGTCCGTGTACGGACGGCCGTGCCGATCCGTCTTGTAGGCGGGGATTCGTCTGGTGCGGTCGGAGCCGCATATGCGGCTCGACCGCACCAACCAGAATAAGGGCCCCAGTGCTGAAATTTGTACTTTTAAAGTTGAGATAGCCAGTCCATCAAGGAAACCTTTACTTAAAAATTGAAGAACTTTAGACGTGGGAACTTCATTGACCATCTCCTCTGAACCCCTCCAGTTAAAGAATGCTCTCCAAGGGGGCGTGGCTATGGCGGCAAGAGGATAGGATGTGAAGCGCTGGAGCTCCCCAGACACCCATCCTGATAATTCATCCTGTGCCAGGGTAAGGCTTTTATCTGCCCACACACTTCTACCCCAGTGTTTGCTGCACCCAGTGTACTGTCTGCGCCCCGTGACAGCCGTCCCCGGAGCCCGAAGAAGCGGACTGGGCCTACCTCCTGCAGCGTTCTACACACTTCCGCCCGGACGCGTCCCCTGAGGCTGAAACCGGGAAGATGGGTGTGAGCCGCGAACCGGTGAGTGATAAAGCCTGCCCTGCCTGTCCGCTGAATGGCAGCCTCCACCCCAAGCCGTCCTGTGGTTGCCGCATGATCTGTGGAGCCTCTAAAACACATGAACACCGAGGCTCCGGCGGCCATCTTAGACGCGGTGCGGCTGCATGGAATTGACTGCAGGGGCTACCCACCACTCTGCTGCTCCTGTTTTAGTCATTGTGAATGCATGGATGTGGCTGTAGTCTGCTGCCTGCCCACCTACAGCAGCAGGTGAACAGACCTATACCCTTGGGTGAGTGTTTATACTGCAGAGGTATCTGCTAATTGACATTCAGCATACTATATCCACTATACACAATACTGTGTTGCACCAAAAACAACTGCAACTTTGCCTCTCTCTGCTTACAGTTGTGAGAATAATCCAGCAGGCACACAAGGGGATCTATAATCCTATCTCCATCTAACATGGTGAAACAACATCATCATAATACCCCTGCAGCAAAGCTTGCAAATTGCAAAATAAGCAAGGGGCCCTGAGGCACAGAGCCAGTCTGCATCTAATGCAGCAGATCCACCTGGCCCTGAAGACCCAATCGACCCCAAAGACCTCATTACTGATGCTCCACCTGCACCTGCATCATTTCAGCAAGTCTTAGATGCTATTTCTGGCAGTGAAAAGAGGTTAACAGACAAAATTGAAAAAGTACAGTGTGATCTGTCATTGCTTAGAAAGGATGTGCAACACATCCGTGAGCGGGTGGGAGAAGTGGAAACTCGTGTATCTACATTGGAAGACGTAGTTGACCCCATAAAAAACGAGGTCTCTACCCTGACACAGCAGGTTACCAACATAGAGTAAATGAACATGGAGGGCCGCTTGAGAAGAAACAATGTAAGATTTGTCGGTCTCTCAGAGAAAGAAGAGGTTCAGACGCCTTAAGTCTATTATGGTCCTGAAGCCACCTGTGCTCTTTTCCACCAGGAATAGACTGGAATAAAACCCCTTCTTCTCTTGGGAGATAGGAACTACTTTGATGGCCTTGATGGTAAAAGTTATACAATCTTCCTGAGTTCCTTCCTTTCCACAGGGTATTTCGGCATCCTTGATTATAGGAACTAATTGTTCCTGGATATCTGTAGAAACTCTATTCTGTATCCTTCTTGAACAATGTTCTGTACCCATTTGTCCGCAACCTCCCAGACGGTTGCAAATCGTAAAAGGCGAGCCCCTACTAATCGGGAACTGTGATAGTCATTGTCTTGAGTAACTTATATAGTTCTGTCGAAAGGACTGTCTAGAAGTAGCAAACAGTCCCCTTTGGCTGTAAGGTCTACCCGGTCTATAGGACTTAGCTTCCCTGAACATCTGTCTGGATGAAGCTGGAAACAGGAATTTGTTCTTCTTATCTTGAGGCAATCTGAGAAATTTACCCCCAGTGAGCCTATGAATCAGGGTATCCAACTTAGACCCAAAGAGGAAAGAACCTTAAATGGTAAGGAAACTAGCCTATTTTTAGAATGTGCGTCTGCTGACCAGAACATTAGTCATAAGGCTCTAGGTGTAGCTACTCCAGACCCATAGATCTAGCCGCAAAAGAAGTGACATCCAACGACGCTTCACACAGGAAATCTACCGTCTTCTGAATTGTTTCTAAACTCTTCAATATGTACTGTCTGGAAATCTTCTCCTCTATATCTGTAAGTAGGGTAGAACACCACCTTCTTAATGCTCTGGAAACTGATGCAATAGAGACTCCTGCTTTAAGAGATACCGCTGAGGAATAATGCAATTTCCTGAGTGAGCTCTTCATTCTCCTATCCATAGGATCTTTAAATGAAGCTCCATCCTCTAGTGGAATTGTAGTGCGGGAAGATATTTCAGCAACTGCCGCATCTACTTTTGGTAAATCCCACCATTTCAAACAACTCCTCTTTAAACAGGATACATACGATCCACACGAAACAAGTTCCCTTGCTTCTTCTCTAGATTGACCCATTCTTTAGAAATCAAGTCTTTCATAACCTGATGTTCAGGAGACAAAGGGCTGTACTGTATTTGCTATGTCCTCAAATTACACATCAGCACCTTCCACCTGTGCCAATGCATCCTTTAGGGCTATTTTACACACTCTGGCTTCTGCCGGGCGGCGAAAACCCGCACGGCAAGGAAGCCGTGCCGCACTAAGAAGTTTAGAATGGAGGGGATGGCCACAGCCCGGCAGCCCCGTCCCTTCCGGTTGCAGCCGGATCCCACCACTGGATGGCCGGGCCGTGGCCATCCCGTGTGAATGTCCATTGACAACTACTTTGCATGGCACGGCTTTTGGCCGTGCCGGATTTCGCCGTCCGGCAGGAGCCGCAGTGTGTGAAATAGCCCTTAGATTAATTGTTATATATATATATATATATATATATATATATATATATATATATATATATATATACATACACAGGTCGAGTATCCCGTATCCGAATATCCGTTATCCGAATTATTCCGAAATACGGACATTCCAGAAAGTGAAAAAATTTATTTTTTTTGCTAAAAACTCACTGGGGACATATGTAACAGCATCACTGGGGACATGATATGTAACTGGCACTATATATGTGCAAGACAATGATTGCTTGGCATTCAAATTCAGTGCTGAGATAGTACACACATTTTGTTTCACGTTTTGAAACCTTGTTTTTTGAACAATTAAAATATGTTTGTGTGTATTTTATGTGGTAATAAAATATATTTGTGTGTATATTATGTGTTTATACAGCATAAATGCAAGATACTTCAAAATACATCATTGAAATAATAAAATATTCCGAAATACGGAATAATCCGTTATCCAAAATTCTCCTGGTCCCGAGCATTTTGGATACGGGATACTCAACCTGTATATATATATATATATATATATATATATATATATATATATATATATATATATATATATATATATATATATATATATATATATATTCTTTAATATGTATTCAACAGCCTCAAAATTGAAAGATCAAGCGTCCCCTTTAATTTCTCCAGCTTCATCTGAAGACCCATTGCCGTCCTCCAATAATTCATCAGAGGATACTGCCTCCTCCTCGTCAAAACCAGCTTGATCCGTAGACCTTTTAGGGGTTTGCATTTGTAAGAATTCTTCTTTGGACAAAAATGATTTTTTCATCTAGTCCATAAGATCCAATAACATTTTAGGCTGATCTGTCACAGGTGCAGGCTGAAATTCACAATCATTACAAACAGCAAGGAACTCAAATTTTTCATTGTATATACTGTTTGGGAAACATGTAGGCAAGTAGTCAATGCCTGGGTCGACGGGGACGGAGTGCACTCCTACGTTCTTTTTCTTTCACAAATAAAAATGTCTCTTACGTAGAAGTCATTCCAATCATGGTTTAGGGCAGGCATGTCCAAACTGTGGCCCTCCAGCTGTTGTGAAACTACACATCCCAGCACGCATTGTCATAGTTTTAGCATTCCCAAATTACAAAACTGTGGAAAGGCATGATGGGGCTTGTAGTTTCACAAACAGCTGGAGGGCCATAGTTTGGACATGCCTGGTTTAGGGCCTTGATGGCTAACCTTGACACTCCAGCTAATGTTGAACTACACATCCCAGCATGCCCTGCATCAGTTTTAGCATGGCCAAATAGCAAAACTGTAGCAGAGCATGCTGGGATGTGTAGTTCAACAACATCTGGGGTGTCAAGGTTAGTCATCAAGGGTTTAGGGCTTCAAATGTGTACATATGCACTTTGTGCAGAGATTTGCAGTATTCACTGGTTATAGAAGATGGCATGGTTCAATTGTTCCAAACTGCAAATATGATAATATTGTAGATAAAGTATATATTTAGCAAATAGTCACCAACACAGTGGATGCAATTGTGTATCGCTATGCTCTGCCTCCACTATAGTGCAGGTGACTCAACGTTTTGGTTTTGTGGAATCAGTGCTTTTTGCATATCGGCTGTCACAGTGTTTTTGACAGCCAATAAGATCCCACTTTGAGATTCGAGTAAAACCAAACCCGCTTATCTTGAATATTTACACATTTAAAGAACTAAACCATGATTGAAATGACCTCTACATAAAGATGAGACATTCATTTGTGTTATTTTAAGTGGTTATAGCTTCGGCCTGTGGTTTTTGTTATACAATGTTTATAAACTAATGTTAAATTAAAAATACTAATCTTCTATACAGTATTTTGCGCTCTCATTATATACTAAACATGAAAGAATGCAATTAAAAAGTTATTATAACTATTGATATTTTCTATTTCAAATAATGTAAAAAAGTTAAATTAGGGTATAAATCAATAGATGGAATTTGGAAGCACAAATCACTAAAATGGTATTGGAACATTTAGTTGTATTTGCTGAGTATGGGGTAAAATTTTAATTTTCCTCTGAAAACCAAACGATCATAAATAAATGTTATGTTGGCTATACACCGCTCTACAGCATCTCTCTATTGTATTATGACTTACGCGCAGCTTCTCATATTTGGGTCATCGATGCTGTCACACAGGTTGAGTCCTAGGAGGCAGCAGTCTTCTGCCAAGTTCAGGAAAGATTCTTTACCTAGTGAGTAGACCAGAACACCAAGGGTTTCTGGGAAAGGAAGGGAACAAACGGAGGAAGAATAAATATGAAAATTACAACAAGGATTGAATAACGCTCTTTCCATTTTATTACATCAATATTTAATAACAAACAATGCAACTGGCACAATTGTTTTGTTTATACATTATCTCCCTTTACCCAGACATTGGAGCTGAACAGGTCTTCCCTCTTCTCCTGTCTGCATCAGGTGAACTTTCAACACTTCCATTACAGGTGGGAAATAAGGACGGAGCAATTCTTTTGCGCCTTTGGCTGGGAAAGAGAAAAGCATTGGAGTGGCGAATAAATATGAAGAGTGAAATATGATTTATGAAAGCATAAAACGGACAAAGACAAGTCCCATGGCTACAATTCGCAAAGAAGAGAAGCCACTATTGGTAGACAGAACACTCAGAAGAGAGAAAAAAAAGGAGTACATAAACAGTGTAAAAATAAATAAATAAAAAAATGAGGAGAAAAAAAAAGAATCATAGCATGTGTTCCCTCACCTATAGCACCGAGGGCGCTCACTGACAGCTCCTTAAGTCTGGTATTATCGCCGCTGTTCAGAGTCGTCAAAATCCGTTCCATCAAGGTGGGGAGGTAGGGTTCAATCTTACTGCCTGCAATAAAGTATATCTTCATATTACCAAATACTGAACATTGCCAGGTCATAAATATCCACAAAACGAAACCTCTCATACATTCAATGTAAAACATTCTGAACACCAAGGAAAAACATGCAACTTCTAATTTCAGTAAAAGATACACACTCGACAAATTTGGAAAAGAAGAAATGTACTAATTAATTTGGTCTAATTATTACATTTAAAAAACTCATGCCAATTTTGGCACTTATACACCAATGCAGTGATTTGTACTACCCCCTAATTTATTTTCCTAATCAGTTGTTTCAACCCTTACCAAGGTTCTCCACAAAGTTCTCAAGGGCGTAATAAGCCTTAGTGAGGTGAGCAGTCCGAGATGAATCCACAGCAGACAAATAATCCATGAGCAGTGGAAGTACGGATTCTGCATAGCTACTGATTTCCGGCTAGAAGAGGAAGAGAAGCAAAAGGAAAAAATAACAGTTAGATTTGCTAGAAGGATGTATATATGAGAGATGAACGCAAATTAAGATAAAGGATGAAATTCAATTCCTGGCAAAAATGATCAGGTGAATTTTCCTGATGTTTTTCCATTCTCTTTTTGGTACTTGTGTATTTTGGCGGCGCCCATCGCATCGCATACCATAACGCATACGATGGTATGCGATGCGACGCGATATCGTACGATAGTGCACGATGGCATACAATTTTGAAATTGTATGCCATTGTACATGGCATACAATGCCATACGATGCGATGAGATTAAACATTGTATAAGCACCCTAATGGGTGCTTACAACGTTAAATGCACCCCCACGCCACCCCCCCACTATAAACGTGAACCCGAAGCGTGGCAAGCGCAGCGAGCCCGCGAGGGGCGGCGGTACGCGTCCTACGACCTTTTCATACCCCCACTATCCACGTCGGCGTGGAGTTGAGAATAGAATAGTGTGGCAAGCGTAGCGAGCCACCGCGCCCGAAGCGTGGCGAGCCCCGCGAGGGGACGCGGATACCTGTGAAGCCCGCGAAGGGACGCGTTTACCTGTGAAGGTATCCGCGTCCGCTCGCCACGCTTCGGGCTCGGTGGCTCGCTGCGCTCGCCACACTATTCTATTCTCAACTCCACGCCGACGTGGATAGTGGGGGTATGAAAAGGTCGTAGGACGCGTACCGCCGCCCCTCGCGGGCTCGCTGCGCTCCGGGTTCACGTTTATAGTGGGGGGGTGGTGTGGGGGTGCATTTAACATTGTAAGCACCCATTAGGGGGCTCAAAAGCACCCTTTAGGGTGCTTATACGATTTTTTATCGTATAGGGGGTCAAAATCGCTTCGCATGCCATCGGGTACATGGCATGCGATGCGATACGTTCATCGTACGACGGACATCGGGGGCGCCGCCAAAATACACAAGTACCCTCTTTTTTTCAGGCTTTCAAAAACATAAAAGACATATGGTTTCAGTGAAACCGGTGTATATTTTCACTCGAAAAAGCCCCTTTTTTGTTTTCGGGGATTTTGCTTCCCCTGGTAGAGGTCCTGTGGCGATACAATTACCCCTGATCATTGATCAGAGGTAATTGAATATCAGCCAAAGTAGTTGGAACAGATTAATCTGAACATAGCTTTAATACACCAATAAACTTAAAACACCTGACCCATCAAACAACGTTACCTTTATATACTGGCCTAGAGGTATTAAAACTTAGAGTGCTAAAGTACCAGAAAAATTAGGCCCTAACTGTCATGCCACAGGCTGTGTTTGAAAAATGACAGTTGGAAGCTGTTTGTTGATACTTTATCATTTTTCAAAGCTTAGTAAACCTGCCCCACTATTTATTTTCTTCAGTACCAAATTTTACTTGAAAATTGTTCAGAAAACAAAGTAGAAATGGGAGTGCAAAGACAGCCAAACAGAGATATGCACAAGAGATCAAGATAACAATTATTTGGACAAACTCCAATCGCACACACATGAGAACAAATAGGTGCTAGTAACAATCAATAGAAAGCACAGGAACTATGATCCATGTAACATAGGTTGGGGGCATTGTAGAAGGACCGCCACAGGGAACAGGTGGAGGAACAGAGTGTAGCATTATTATCCACTATACTAGAAATCATTTTCACTTCCGCTATGGAAGTTGGGAGGGGGGCCATCGAGTAATTGGAGTTGAATGCTGGCTCCTACACCTTCATCCTGGATGTTAAGGTCCAAATACACTTGGCGATTTTGCCCAGCGTGTATGGACAATGATGATCGTTTTCATCGCTGGGGGGGGGGGGAAGCTCAGTGCATACACACTGAGCCGCTTTCCACCTGCCCCGCGCCGTCAGCGCAGGGCTATGCAAAGCTGTCCTCAAAGTCACTCATTTGCTGGTATTAACAGCAGATGAGCGGGTTTCCCGGCGATGTTGCGGGAGCGCGCAGCAGCGCTCGTCGCTGGGGCATACACACTGGGCGGCTTTGAGCTGAAAGCTGCTCAAAACATGCTGTTTTGAGCGACTTTCAGTTCAAAGTCGCCCAGTGTGTATGGGCCTTAAGATTTAAGAAGATCTATCTATAATACAGGTTGAGTATAACTTATCCAAATTATTCCTAAAACCATAGGTTTCCACAATGTACTTTTCTATGTTTTTGCTAAACACCTACTCGGGACATGATGGGTAACTGGCACTACTGGGGACATGATATGTAACTGGCACTAATGGGGACATATGTAACTAGCACTAAATATGAGCAAGAAAATTATTGCTTGGAATTCAAATTCAGTGGCTGAACTAGTGCACAAACTTTGTTTCATGCACAAATCAAATATGTATGTGTGTGTGTTTTATCTGTTTGATGTTATTATACTACATGAATGCAAGATACCTCATTGAAATATAAAAATATTCCGAAACACAGAATAATCCGTTATCCAAAATACTTCTGAAGTATTTTGGATAGGGGATCCTCAACCTGTTTATCTTATAAGCATATTTCTTCACCAGCATTAACATAGATGTTTTAGAAACATTCACACATATGTCAGTCCATTTGGGTGGAGGAAATAAGTCCCATTCCCACTAGAGTTCAAACAATGGAATAGGAAGCCGTTTAGGAGAGATTGATTGATTTATCAAAGGTTGGAAAGATATAAAAATTTTAAGAAATAAAATACCAATCAACTTGTAAAGGAGGGTATTCAAACTGTGCCGGGTTTTTCACCAGACAAAAATTAGATTTCATCCTATTCAATCTCCGTGCTTATTTTTTGCCTTAGTGAAAACCACATGGAGCGTCGAATTTGCTGCCGATCCATGTGTTTTGTTGAATTAGCAGGGTTTTTCACCAGCTCGCCCATGCAGATTCTAGAAAAAATGAAGTGAAAATGTACACAAAAACGCCTGTGACTGAATACGGATTGGTGAATCATTGGTGTTTTTTCTCCTGTCAAACCCCCCCCCCCAGCAATTATTGAATACCCCCATAAAAGCCCAGGAGAAAAAATTGGCACAGAGATTGAAAAGGGTGAATCTAATTTGCCCTAAAAACGGGAAAAAACAGGCATGGATTGAATAAAATTAAAATTAAATTAAATAGTACATTTCAAATTATGAAATAGACACAAACAATAAGGAGAAAATAGCTAATAGGTAAATATGGTAAAATAGAATATCACTTTACCTGTAAAAATTCAGAAAACTGCCCCAAAGCAAAGAGTGCGGCATTCCTGACTACATGACTCGGATCAGTTATTCCCTGACAAACCAACTGTAGCATGGACTGGAGATGCCTGCCAAACGTAGAGAAATATTTTGGAAACCAATAATACTTTAATATAAGGGTCAACTTAAAAAGGCGAGAGTCCTACACTAGATACCTTACACTGGGGGAAAAACAGGATTTTGGTAATCCCCATTTAATCCATTTCTCCGAATTCACAGGGGACTTTACAGTGGGTATATAGAAGTGTAGTAACTGGGAGCTGGCACTCTAAACAATTTGAATAGTGTGTCAGCTCTCTATACCCCTCCCAATAACAATGGTGGGTGCAAGCGGAAGCTGTGGCTGAGAGCAAGGCAGGCGGTGCAGAGCCACATAGCTGGGGACAGGAGAGCAGCAGACTACGCATGTGCAGTCTAATCCCAAAATCCTAGGATTGGAAACTCCAATCCTGGGATTGAAATCCCAGCAATTTTAGGGCCAGATCCCGTATTGGCCACCCTAGTAATAACTGAATGGCAAGTGTGGTGGAGAACTTGAGAATAAGGATGGCATGGGGAGAATATATTTCAAGGGAAAGAGATGCATTACAGGGAGTATGGTAGGAATCAGTGATAAAGGTAATACGAATGTAGCCATGTTCATCCATCCTGCAATAGTTTGGATGGTACAAATAGTGTGCTGATTGATGAGCAGCGTGCACCTGTACACCAGTCCTTCCTGTGGGCATCTGCTGGGCTGTAACAATGCAGCATGCCACTTCCGCTTCCGGCTTCAGGCAGGACGGCCGCGTGAGGGGAGAGCTCCGTGGACGGCGAGGAGGGCGGCACCCCTAACTCGCCGGATCGCGTTCCCCAGCAGCTCAGACCAACGGCAACGTCCACCGGGAGAAGGCGTGAAGTGCATGGAGGGGTCTTTACCTCCCATGCCTAAACGACAGACCCGCCGCAGCTCAGCAAAGCCGCAGACGCAGGCTTCCAAAATGGCGGCCGCACCTTCATCCCTAGCTGACAAAATCCCAGCGGAGAAGCAGTCAGAGCAGGGACAGGCAGCCCAGCAGCAGCACCAGAATAACGAAGCCCTAGCAGAGGGGAAGCGGGCACCAGTGCAGCTACAACAATTCCAGTACCAGCCACAGCAGAAACAGGTACCAGGCACCCCACACTCCCCTATCACTGACTACCAAAGCACCCCTGAATGCCTAGTGCAGGACACAGGCAGTGGGGAAGAGGAAGACACAGATGCTGGGGCATATAAGGGGATGATGAAGGCTATCAAGGCAACGATAGCACCTATGTTCAAGGAGCAAGTGGAGGCATTTAATTTAAGCTTTGCTGACCTGAAAGGACACATGTCACAGCTCACACAGAGAGTATCACAGAATGAGGTGCAGATTGGGGCAACATTTCATGATGTACAAGAGTTGAAAACCCACAATGCTGAACTGCAAAAATCTGTATATGCTTTAACCAATAAGGTCGATGACCTTGAAAATAGATCAAGGAGATCGAACCTCAGATTAGTGGGACTCCCAGAGACGGTCAGAGGCCCTGCACTGCATCATTTTGTTCGCAACACCCTGCCATCCCTGCTGGGAGTAGAACAGGACTGCACGGATATGGTGATAGAAAGAGCCCATAGGCTGGGGCCTGAAAAGGAGGGAGTAAACGTGAGACCAAGAGTCATAATATTTAAATGCCTAAATTATTTACACAAGGAGACTTTATGGACAGCCTCGCGAAAGCTAAAATCATTGCAGTGGGAAGGTCACAAGCTGCATTTATTTCAAGACTATTCGGCGGAAGTGACCAGGGCGCGGAAAGAATTTACCAGCATTTGTTCAAAGCTCATTGCAGATAAAAAGAAGTTCGCCCTGTTATATCCCGCCCGTCTTAGGGTGTTTGAAGGGGACTCATTCAAGGATTTTTCTACAGCAGCAGATGCCAGGGCATATCTCCGGATGGAGAATGCAGAATCTGCCCAGCCGTAAGAAATATAAGTGGAACAGCTGACTAATGTATCAGCCACAAGGCTTTGGGGGTTGATATTTAATAGTAATTTGCATGTGGTTAATTCTAATAGAACCTTCATAGCTCGAGGCCTTTATATGCACTTAAGTACTTTAAGACGTAAAAGCTAATAAGTGTGATTTATGTATGGTTTACATGGGATACTAAGGGGAACGTGAATTACATGTTATAAATTCTGTTTCAATATTAGGGGTGCCGACCCGACTACGCAACCGGGGAGATTGGTTGGATCTGGTCAACCCGGGTGCGTAGCGATAGACGGAGGTAAGGCAATAGCCGTTAGAAGGTTGTTGGGGAGGGAGGAGCCACAACATTTAGGCTCACCCCTCACTGCTAAAGGTGTGAAAGTTAAATTGCACAGTATGAGAGCGATTTTATTCGCAGGGGAAAATTTTTGGGGTCAGGGGGTGGGGGGTGGAGGGATGGGAAAGTTGCGGGTATGTTTTTCTGTTTTTCTGTGGTTTGTTCAGGGGGGGGGACGGGGGGGGTGGGACTCAGGGCCGAGTGCATCTTTAGTAGGGAATATTCTTACAATAAGTTAGATGTCTAATGTGAAATTGTGTTCTTGGAATGTGGGAGGGATCAATTCCCCGATAAAGAGAAAGAAGCTACTGTTATACCTTAGAAAGCAAAAAGCAGACATCGTCCTGCTACAAGAAACACATCTCACTGATAGTGAGCATGAAAAACTGGGAGCAATGGGATTCAAGGTGGAAGCTTATGCTTCCTTTAATTCAAAGGCAAGGGGGGTGGCGATATTGTCGAGGAGGGTATTGGGGGCGGAGGTTACCAAAACAATTAAAGACCCGGAGGGGCGCTATATTCTTGCAGAAATGACAATTCAGGGGGAAAAGTATGTAATATGCAATATATATGCACCTAATGCTTACTCAAAAAAATTCTTTACTACTTTATTGACAAAATTGTACCCGTATGCAGATTCACGATTAATTCTAGGGGGGGATTTTAATATAGTTGCCAAACCATCAATAGATAAATCCTCTAAACCCAAACGAAAACCCACTATTCCAGCATTAGGCATTGGGGATATTTCATCACAACTACAGGTAGTGGATAGTTGGAGACTACTACATCCAACTGATAGAGAATACTCCTGTGTTTCCGCAGCTCATGGGTCACTGTCACGAATTGACTACATGCTCGTGTCTGCTGGCCTCTGTGGGCGTCTCCTAGAAGCTGGAATGGAACCGATAGTTTTGTCGGACCATTCCATGATATGGATAATGCTAGAAACGGAGCTGGACGTCGGGAAACACCGCCAATGGCGGTTTCCCTCGTACCTAGCGTCGTCAAAAACGTTCAGGGATGCCCTGGAGGCCAAGTGGATGGAGTACCAACATAATAATGGGGAGCACAATTCAGACCCACTGTTGAAATGGCAAGCGGCAAAGGCAGTTCTCAGAGGAGAAATCATTTCATACGTAAATAAATATCGCAAGGACAGGACGGTGGATTTGTTTAGGGCTCAAGAGCTATTGACCTCTGCTTACGCTAATTATAGTGCATCCCCTACCATGACACACAAAAATGACTACATGCAGGCAAAAACTCAGTTTGATGCGTTGCTGGAATCCCAAACTCTGTCAAGTATAGATAATACTAATTTTCAATTCTACCGGCACGGCAACAAAAATGGACGTTTGCTGTCCAATTTAATAAGAGGCACAAGAACATCTGCACACATTAAAACCCTACATACATCAGGGGGTGATAGGGTGCACAAAGGGCCAGATATACTTGAAGTATTGAGGGGATTCTACTCTAAACTTTACTCCCAGGGAGAATTAAATCAGGAGGAAAAAAATAAATTTTGGAACTCTGTTTCCATGCCACAGATTTCTACAGCTGCGGCGGAACGAATCATGGCCCCCATAACAGTAGAAGAAGTGACACAGGCTATAACCAAATTAAAACCCCTCAAAGCCCCTGGGCCTGATGGTTATTCAGGGGAATTTTATAAAATTCTAAAACCTAGGATAAGTGAAAATCTGACAGCAGTCTTTAATGCCATACTTGCGGGACAGCAACTACCGCTGTATTTCAACTCGGCAGTAATTAAGGTGCTCCCGAAGCCGGGAAGGGACCTAGAGGAACCGGGGTCTTATAGGCCCATCTCGTTATTAAACACTGACTATAAGTTGTTAACCAAAATTATTTCTGAAAGGATTAAGTACATTTTGCCTACAGTTATCTCCGAGGATCAGACCGGATTTATACACGGCCGCCACTCGGTGGTAAATGTACGCAAGTTACTGTCGGTGGTCCAGAGGCTAAGGGAAGAGGGGGGCTCGGGTGATCGGGTCATAATATCTATGGACGCCGAAAAGGCATTTGATCTGGTCACCTGGGACCATTTGTACGAAACGTTGGCTAGATTTGGATTCCCTCAGACCTTTATTCAACTGATAAATTCCCTATATACCTTACCCTACACACAAGTTGCATGTAATGGATATATCTCACTCCCTTTCCTTATTCAAAAGGGGACGAGGCAGGGGTGCCCGCTGTCCCCACTCCTATTCGCAATGGCTCTGGAGCCACTTGCAGTGGCACTTAGGGCCAATCAGGGTTTCAGGGGGATTACGGTAGGAAACACAGAATTAAAAGTCAGTCTCTTCGCAGATGATATGCTGCTATTTGTATCCCAGTTATCGGAATCCCTACCGGCCATTAAGACATGTATTAATGGATTTGGATCTTTTGCGGGTTATAAGATTAATTATCACAAATCAGAAATATTGCAGGTATTAGGACCTCAGGTAGCAGAAATACCGAGACATGTCATAGCCCCCTTCAAGTTAAATTCCAAAGCCATTAAATACTTAGGCATAAATGTCCCAGGCAATATTGGCGATTTATATAAACTAAATTATTCACCTATTATTGGAGAGTTGGAGAGAATGCTGGGGATTTGGAAATCATTACCGATATCAATGCTGGGAAGGGCGGTAGTCATACAGGTTATTGCATTCCCAAAGCTCTCATATAGCATCCAGATGCTTCCAATTAGGCTATCCAGAACTGATATACAGAAAATTAATAAAATATTTTTCTCTTTTTTGTGGCAGGGGAAAAAACCACGTATCTCCAGACATAAAACATATCTTAAAAAAGCTGATGGGGGGTTAGGAATACCAAATGTTCTGGCCTTCAGCCAAGCAGTCCACATGAGGTATATATTAGACTGGCTTCAGGGGTCTGATGCATACACACACAGGGCACTAGAGGGAGACATAGTCTCACCATATTCACTAGCAGGCCTGCTTCATGTCCCTAGAACTAAAATTCCACAGCAAATATTAGCAAATATATTGTTTAAAGACACATACTCCGCATGGCTATTTATTAACAAAAAATTGGGCCGCAGCCACCAGAATACAAAATACGATACATTATGGGGAAACCCAGGATTTACTCCAGGAATGTCAGAATTAGGATACGATAGATGGAAAAAGCAGGGGATACTGGCGGTCAAGGATGTATTTGACCCTGGAGGAAAGCTCCTATCATTTCAGGACATAGCAACTAAATATTCACTGCCCAACAGAGATTTTTTCATGTTTCTGCAGGTCAGGCACTTTATTCAATCTAAAAAGGGTCCTATGCTGGAGGCTGGTACTCCAGATGTGATCCAACAAGTGTTTACTTTGAGCTCCACGGGTCCTTATAGGATAAAATATATATATGGGGAAATTTTACCGATCTCACCTGAAAAGGTTTGGAACGCCATGGTACCAAAGTGGCGGACAGACATTCCAGGGGTTACGTCAAGTGAAATACTCCATGAACATATGGGAAAAACACTTAAAGTTTTACATTCCACTATGCTGCAGGAAGTCCACATAAAAACTTTGCATAGAGCGTACATCTCGCAAGCCCAGAGAAAATACTTTATACCTGGGGAACTAGGAATGTGTCTTAAATGCAGGGGCTCTAATGCTACATTCTTCCATCATATGTGGGACTGCGGGAAAATTAGAAAATTTTGGGACAAAGTAATGATGTATATTAATACCACATGTGGAATAAAACTTACAAAAGACCCTTTGGCAATGCTTTGCGCGAACTTCTCCAACTGGAGTGTACCTGGCCGAAAAACTGAACTGTTCCCTCTTTTGACCATAATTGTGACGGTTGCAAAGAAAGTAATTCTGCGCAGCTGGACTAGCTCATCTCCTCCATTTCTGCAGGATGTGAAAGTAGCACTAACACAATTGCTATATTTTGATAGGAGAGCTACACTGCCGATGGTGGAGGAAGGCGTTAAGAAATTTTATGCAAAATGGGGAACATTTATAAGATCACTGGGTGAAGACACACAGAAACATGTCATGAAAATATTTGAGGGCACATCTTGGTACTTACTCAGATCATTGTCAAATAACTGAGATGCACGGAGTCCTAGAGGGGGGAGGGAACGGGAGGGAGGTTGGGAGTTTATGGGGTTAAGGTTAGTTTGGATTGAGGTAGGATATTTGTTTTGTTCAAATACTTATAGCTATTGTATAAGGAAAAGGTATATTTAGTGCGGTAATGGAAAGAGTTGGGGTCAATATAGAGACCCAGGCAATTTATAATATTATGCCCGCATAGTTCTGAATAGGGGATAGAAAATCCAGGTAACATGTTACAGTAAGCAAAATAATTGTGACTCAAGAACCCTTTTTGTATACAATTGTTATGCTTTATTTTGTAATTTTTTGAGTTGTTCTGCGAAACAAATATTACAATGTACAGGAAATGTTTAACTATTGAAATGTTTTACATTGAAAAATTTAATAAAAACGTTTTAAAAAAAAAAAAAAAAAAAACAATGCAGCATGCCTTGATACGTATGCCGATGCATATGCATTGTGGAAACTGTGAGTGTGGCTTCATCTGTAGGAGCCTCCAATCTATTAAATGCTGTGCTGCAGTGATTGTGCAGCTAGGAACGAATATAATCTTTCCTGAATGCATTCTCGTTACCATGCAGTTACCAGCTCCACTTGTATGTGGCCAACATAAGTACAGATGTAGCCTCACCCACCTCTGCTGCTGAGCACCCTAGCAAAGATGGCGCAGCTAGTGTGTATACGCAAGTGCACACACCGCCACAGGAAATACATTCTGCGGCAATACACAGCCAAGCATGTTAAGTCACACCTACCACATGGTACACCATGTGTGCCAGTGCGGCTGTGATGAGGGTGTCTATAGTTTTTAAGGCAGTGTTTCCTAAACTATGCCATTACAGTCCAGGGTTTAAGGGTATCCATGCTTAAATCTAGATGGTTAAATCAAACTGATGGACATACTATTTAAGTCATCTGCGCTCAAACATGGATATCCTTAAAACCTTTAATGATGAAGTTTGTGAAACTTTGACCCAGTCCCAGTGGGAGAGCAAATAATAATAAAAGTGGCAAAGAGTGGTGTGGGCTGTTTTATCACTTTCAATGAACATCACAATTATGTATCCCTTAAACATTAATAGTATTTGCGGTCCCCTTTGCACACAAACATTGGAAAACACCCATGAGAACTACAACAGCATGATTCATCATGGATAAGGAAAAAAGAACACTATTCATTACTATTGCTTATTATACATACTTGTTCCGGATGTGATCAGCACAGCCCTCGCTGAGAACAGCAAGACACATAAGGCCAGCTTTCCGCTGATAGGGATTCGTACTAAGGAGACATGGCTCCATGAGCGGAGTCTTTGAAAGAAAAGATACAGAAGAAAAAAATATATTATATAATATACAACAAGACATTCAGAGACAAAGAGAGGACAGTGTATAATATAAATATGGATTTTGTGAGTACTGTTTAACCTTTCTCACCTCTGGTACACTGCATAGGTTGCTAAGGGGATCTGAAGGAGCTGGCACTTATTAGATACTACTATAACTTTAAAATAGAAGCTTCTCCCCTCTGCAACCCCTTGTCATAAGTACAAGCTAAAGCCCTAAACCATAGCTAAATAACATAGGATCACAAACAGATGATCCTGAGTGTCTGGTCTATGGGTTTGGCCCGCCCAACAGCATGTTATTGGCTGCTGTGCTGTCCGATATGTTTTCCCAGTCAGGCGTGCTTCAATAGCAAATAGGAATCCCAGGGATTCTCAATTCCAGCACAATTGCTGGGGTCATGTGGTGATCGGTTTGAATCCTACTACGGCTTTTACTGTGTGGAGTTTGTATGTTCTCCAAAAACAGGACATGCACAGAAGATGATTACTTTTTCCTCAGCGCTCATATCCTGCCTTATTATACTCAATCAGGCAATGGGCTGGTAGTCCTCTAGTGCTATGCTGTCAGTGTCTACTCTCCTTAGACAGCGACTGCTGGCAAACACAGGGGAGCTGCCGCTGAGTGAGTCCTTGAACCACATGCGAGTGAGTCCTTGAACCGTATACTATGTGTCCTTGAACAGTATGCGATCACCTGTAGAATGAAGCTCTACTCTATGCTCTGTACCAGCAATGTTCAACTGTAGTACATATCTCACCCCCTTTTGTATCTATCTGCACTGCATGCAGTAGATAAAAGGCAGAAACAATGTTAGCTATAATGAGTGACACTGAAGCGTTTCGCCTTGTTAAAGTGTGAAACAATTGCAAAAATAAAGTTAGATTCTCTATTTTTTTTTACAATGTTTAACCTTTTGAGTGCCAAATGCCAGTGTTGCACACCTTTGTTATATAAATTCAAATAAAAAAAAAAGGAAAAAGAAAAAGGATTAAATTTCCTATATAAAAAGGTAAACATTACAGGTCATTATGATGAATACAAATATTTGCTTGCCAATTTTCACACCAATTTTGAAAAAATTCACTTGGCACTCAAAGGGTTAAAAGACAAATGCATACTGTATGTATGACTTTCTGGCAAAGAAAGGGAATTTGCAGAGACATTATTCAAGTCTGTATACAAAATATGACCACGGTTTTCCACCTTTCAACAAAAGTGAAAGTCATAAAAATGTAGTAAAAGATAACATTCACTAAATCTATTTTACAGCCACAGGCAGTGGCTGAAGCATCTTTCACATACTTAATAAATAAATAAATAATAAGACATTTTTAGTGAAGCACAAGGGGAGAAGTCGCCACTGTGTATGGACACCTTAAATCTTAAATAAATTGCTAGCAAGTATCTCACCCAGCCAAACTTGTTCAACACCCGCCTTAAAGTAAACTTTAAGGCAGGATTTCGCCCAAAATGTTCACTACCCCATAAGGTGTGAGCACTTTTGGGCAAAAGGGGTCTGAATCAGGGAGGCAAAGGGGTTGAATTGGGCTGTCATTGCCTGTGTTTAAATGCTGCAGCAACAGCAAATCTTTCCCTTTACTGGAAACTGAATTACCCCTAAAGAGCATCAGCTTCACAGGCAAGAAGCTGGTGTCTTAAAGCAGTGCTCCAGAATAAAATGTCTGAGACAGAACCATCCCTCCCTTGGCTGAAGCACAAACAGGCTGGGACTCTACTATCAATAATGCTGAACTTTACTAGGAAAACCAATGTCTAGCCCAGCTACAGATCCACTGGCTGCCTTTATATTTGCACCGTTCCACTCCAAACAAGAGGAAAGCGGCAGTATAAACCCTCAAGACAGTGCAGTAAACTCGCAGATAATGAACGCAATATGTAGGATATCCATGATACTGGTAAGCCTTGCCAAACTCAGCGAGCAGGACACAACTGGAAAGCAAGACTAATGGCAGAGATAGGTTACCGGACAGGGTTTAAGAACAAGAAGTGCTATGCCAGGATAGTGACACTTGTTCTTCATCTTCAATTGAAAGGATCAATTTAAAGGTGCATACACATATACAGATTTTTATGTCTGATCTATCCGGAACAAAAACCTGGAAATGTATGGGAGCAAATGACAATCAAATATTTTCATCCAAATGCAGGAAATATCTGCTTTGATAAATTTGTTATATCAGAATGATTTAAACAATTTGTCTGACTGATCATTGTCTGTTTTCAAGCGTTTGGGAACAATTTTTTGGTTGTCATTTGCTCCCATACATTTCCAGGTTTTTGTTCCCACCAGATAGATCAGACAGAAAAATCTGTACGTGTGTACGCGCCTTTACTGCCTGATTATGGGCTACATCCGCTAACAAGAATCACCCCCCAAGTAAGATGGCAGTGGTGTATAAAGTACAGAGCCCTGAATGTAACCGACGCACAAATTAAGACATAACCGGGGCATAGCATAACAAAGGGGGATTACAGTAAAATCAGTCATTCCAAGACACTAAAAAAAAGAACAGAGACAGGGCATATACATTAAAAATGGATAAAACACTGCTAACAGAAACAGGCACACAGTAAATAAAAACTGTCTAGTTATAGCTCAACAGTCCAGACCCCAAATCGGCAGAAAGGAGCAAACTGTATGACCTGATCGCTTGGGAGGAGGTCTGAAGCCCACTCTCAGGAGACTAGATGCACCAGGCAATGCAGCGAAAATAGTTGCTCAGCATCTCACCTAGGATGAGGAACAACCCTAGTGGCAGGATGACTGCAGAGAGAAAGAGCCAAAGGGGCTGCAGAGGATCTAACGGGGAGAGCTCACTTCCCCTTTCCGACATGGACAATAGCCATAATTAAAAAGACCTTGGTTGCCTGGGCTCTAGTGGTCTAGCACGGGTCCAGGCAACTTTGACATTCAGTCAGCACCACATTTAACATTTATCCAGCTATGGCACGGTGTGCTTCCAGGTACCCGTCTGAAAACGGCAACTATTTCACTTTGCTGCAACTGCCGTGCAGGGGGTGGAAGAAGAAGCAGCAAAGGCGTCCTGCAGGACTACTAGCGCTGCCCACTCTAAAAAGTTCAAATTAACAGAAATAATTAAATGAAAGAGTTGAGGCTGCCCCTGTTTAACAACGCCAATGCCAGAGCTACTGCTGGGAAGGAAAAAAGTTAACTGGTTGGTGCATGTAGAAGAAAAATAAATGAATAACAAAGTAATTTTTGAGATGGCAATCGAAGGACACCTATTACAGTAGTAGATTCATGAGAAATGGTCAACCAAGCAACTTTTGATGAAACAATTCAAAATGAAGGACATACATACCAGTCGAGGAAACAACTTCTCAGGCGGAAGATGAAGCGCCAATATGTCAATCACCTGTAACACCAAACACATAAAATAATATTTTCCATCTTCTTAGAATGTACATGCCACATTAGATACAGGTGTTCCATAGCTGACCTGAACTGCATAGTGTTTGGGTGACTCTACTTCAGCCCCCTCTTCCAACAACTCCTCATCTTCGTCCTCTTGGTCTTCTGGGTCCATTTGCCCAGGTGGAGGCTCAGCATACATGATGGGGAAAATAGCATTGAGAATTGGAGTCAGCAGCTTTTGCTTCAAGATGGACTAAAGCGACACAAATATTAGATTATAATGCATTTTGCCAAGTCAAGCTAGCATTTTTCCCCTCACATTTAAACTGATAAATATAAAAACGGAATGAGCACAAGACTAAGGTACCCAATGACTGCTTATTTGTGCAATCTGTACTCCAAGGAGAAGAGAGTTACAGTAGGATATTCTGCAACATGTCCTAATTAATGACAAGTTGCTACTATCAAACAAATAGTAGATTACTCCACTAGTGTACTTCACACTAATTTTCAGGATGCCAGCAGTCAAAATCCCCATAGAGGGAATCCCAAAAAGTCTGGTATGTATACTTACATTCCCCCTACCCCTCCCTGCTAGATTTGAACTTGCGAGCAGGGCCCTCCTACTATCTGTAGCAATCCAGTTTATAATTGTAAAGTACAACGTAACCTTCTGCGCTGTATAAGAAACTGTAATAAATAAAATAGTGCTAAATAAAATAGTGTCTAAGCTGCCTAGACCTATTCACGCCCCCCCCCCCACCCCACACACACACACATACACAATACATTTCAGAGAGATCCTTGATAACATGACAAGCAGACAATACTGTCAGCAGAACAGAAGATGGAGGAGTATTAAAATCAGTTCTGTTTTTATGCATAGCTGAAAAAAAACACCTTAGTAGATCCCAGACTATAAGTCTCTTTTTTCACTGAGGCCTTTTCACTTTTTTCCAGCAAAAAAGTCATTGGTGAAAAATGCATAAAAAGGGTGTCTTAAGCCCCCCAGGGGGGGGGGGGGAATATATCGCTCAGTGTCCCGTTTGCATCAGCGACCAGAGATGGTCGCTGATGAAAAAGAAACTGCCGGGGGAGCCCGGCAGTTTAAATCAGCTGGTCGCAGGAGCATGTTCCTGCGACCAGCGACCACTACGGGGGAGAAAACGGGAGCGTACACCCGGCAATATATACCCGGTGCACACTCCCATCACGGGCAATATGGTCGCTCAGTGACCATATTGCCCGCGATATTAGACAAAATCGCCCCCGTGTGTACACAGCCTAAAAACAGGCACAATTTCATCAGCAAAGTGACAAAAACTTGTGGCTTGGGGTATAATTCGACAATCCAGGTGTATTTTGCCATTTAACAATTTTTTTACTGTGTGAAAAGTCCAATTGATAAGGGCAAATCCACATTTACTTTAGGAGAAAAGAGCGGATTTTTCACGTGGCCAATACATATTCATATTTCAATTTATGGAACAGTAAAGTATTTAATATTTACAATATTCTAAATATAATTAGTATCAGATGTGCCATTCTGACCAAATTTATTTTCAATGTACACTGCTGCCTTATTTGATATAGTATATTTTCTGGAACTTTCTACATAAAAATTACAGAAACCTAAACAACATTACTCACTTTGCTCTTGAGTTTGACGAGGAAGCGAATGCAGTAAAGTGACTTCACACGGAGGTTATCAGACAGTGATGTGTTTACAGCAATCTGCATAGAGACAAGCACAACAACGTCATATTTACCATGTTGCTTCTTTTATTATTTATGCTACATGTCTGTTACTTTTAAATGCTTAAGCCAACAATTATCGTTAGTTTGTGTAAAGGTGCCCACACACGCACCGATCCCGGCATGCGTTGTGGGCTTAACTAGCACACATAGCATCGCATCGTATGCCTTGTGCATGCGATGCGATGCTATGTTATAAAAAGCTAGTACAAAAAGTATGTGCAGCGCATACTTTTTGTACTGTGCGATGAGGTGCCGCGGGAGCGTGCACCCCATCGCATAGCATCGCAGCGCCGGGATCGGTGCGTGTGTGGGCACCATTAATCAGATGGGATCATTTAATTACACAAAGAAAAAGGTCCAATCAATATCAGATAACACGCAAAAAAAAAAAAAAATGAAACAATGTCCACCACCTATCAAGAATTTTTTTTAGTTAAGATGTCAAAAATTATTTCTCCCAAATATCTTGACTTCAACATTCAAGCAGAATGGCAAGACTCCGTGTGGTGGCTATGGAGGGCCAGTGGAAACCCATCACATCACTTGACACTTTTGGACCCGTAGAGCTGTGCACATTAACCCCTTCCCGACATTTGACGTACATTTACGTCATGGTCGGGAAGCACTTCCCGACACATGGCGTAAATGTACGTCATGGATTTAAACTGTCACCGCGTCCCTGACAGCAGACATGTCCGTGCATGCCCAGGGGGGGCTGCGATGCCGCCCCCCCGTCGGCGATCGCTGTGATTGGCTGTTCAGTGTGAACAGCCATTCACAGCGTTTTCCTGTGTCACCGGCGAATAACGTTCGCCGGTGACACGGGATCAGAGGTGATTGGTGCTGTAAAGTACAGCACCAATCACCGCGGGGTGTAAGGGTGACACTGGTGTCACCCCACCTCACCCCGCCCGCCCCCAAAGGCCGTGATTGGTCCGTCGGACCGACGGACCAATCACAGCCAAGGAGGGGGATTTAAACTAACGGTGACTGCACTGCAGACGCCATTCCGGTCTGGAATAGCGTGCAGTGCGGTCACCGTACCCCCCTGCCGCCATACTGACCAGAACCTTGCTCCATACTTACCTGATCGCTGCTTCATCACTGCTTCCTGGATCCTGTTGCTACTTGTGCCTTCCTGTGCTGTGAAATTGTGCTGCTGCAGTGTAATAGCTAGATAGAGAGATAGATAGAGAGATAGAGAGAGATAGAGAGATAGAGAGATAGAGAGAGATAGAGAGAGATAGAGAGAGATAGAGAGAGAGATAGTGTCAGAGAGTGCTATATTTTGTGCTGCTGCAGTGTGATATAGTTATAGATAGAGAGAGAGAGATAGAGAGATAGATAGAGAGGCCTAGTGACAGAGTGCTATATTTTGTGCTGCTGCAGTGTGATAGTTATAGAGAGATAGAGAGAGATAGAGAGAGAGAGATAGAGATAGTGACAGATTGTGCTATATATTTTTTATATAACTGACTGCTGCCCCCTCCTTTTGTGCTGATCAGTATAAATTAACTGATCAGCAACTTTTTGGGGGCGCAGGTTTTTTTTTTATATATAGATATACCTGTCAGTGCTGCTGCTGCAGTGTCATAGAGTGATAGATAGTGAGAGATAGAGAGATAGAGAGAGATAGTGACAGAGAGTGATAGAGAGTGCTAAATTTTGTGTCTGCTGCCCCCGCCTTTTGTGCTGATCACTATATCTGAGGTGATCAGCAACTTTTTTGGGGGTACAGAGGTTTTTTTTTTTTTATATATATACCTGTCAGTTGCACCAAAGGTTGTGCACCTGCTGCACCTCACTGGTAATCAGTGTCGCATCACTGATCACCTTTTTTTTTGTGTGTGTGCTGTGGGGTCTTTTTTTAATTTTTTTTTTACACACACTGTGATTTTGTGGGTGTCCTGTGGCCGCTGTGCGCTGATCAGTGACGTACATCACTGATCATCTTTTTCGGCACAGGGTTGATCTATTTTTTTTTTTTTTGGATCAAATTCCTGTTGCCTTTGAGCGCTGTTCAGTGACAGACGTTACTGACCAACATCTGTGCTCAATTTTTGGCGCAGGACCTTTTTTTTTTTTTTTTTTTAACCCCTTACATTTTTTATTTTTAACCCCTTCATTTTTTTTTTTTTTATTGGTATAAAGTATTTTTTTTTTTCTGCACTACATACACACTACACACTACATACCCCCCGGATTGAAATAAAGTTTGTACCCCCCCCTACACTATACACGTGTTGAAACATTTCACTACCAGTAACACAAAAATAAAAATGGCATCCCAAATGTCCTCCCAAATGTCCTCCCAAATGTCCTCCCAGTCATCCAGGAGAATGTATTCAGTGGAGGAGGCATATGCCATGCTTGCTTCTGACTCTGACACAGCCAGTGATGCAAGCGGGGAATTTGAAGGATTTGCCTTAAGCTCCTCTTCCTCCTCTGGTGATGAGGGACCCCCTCAAAGACGCCCCCGTAGAGCAGCTGAGACCCCCCCCCAATAATTGATCTCGTATGGACCCCACCACCAGACAATTTTGAGCCCCAGGTTCCTGAGTTTTTGGCCATGCCAGGAATCCAATTTGATTCCACAGGTCTCAGAGAAATTGACTTTTTCAAATTATTTTTCTCTGATGATTTTATAAATTTAATGGTGGACCAAACTAATTTATATGCCCAGCAGTTTATTGCTCAAAACCCCACGTCATCATTTGCTAGGTGGACCCCTGTAGATGCAGTAGAGATGATGACGTTTTGGGGTCTGGTGTTTCATATGGGCATAGTAAAAAAGCCAGAAATTAGGCAATATTGGAGTACAGATGTTCTGTACAGTACTCCATTTTACCGTATGGCCATGACCCGGACTCGATTTGAGACAATTCTTAAATTTATACATTACACCGATAATGCACAGTGCCCACCCAGAGATGATCCCACCTTTGACCGGCTATTCAAAGTCAGGCCGGTCATTGATCATTTCAGTGCCAAATTTGAAGAGGTGTACATCCCTGAAAAATGTATTTGTATCGACGAGTCCCTTATACATTTTAAAGGAAGGGTTAAATTCCGCCAGTACCTTCCCAGTAAGAGGGCAAGGTATGGCATAAAAATGTATAAACTGTGTGAAAGCACCTCAGGGTACACCCACAGGTTTAGGGTTTATGAAGGGACGGATTCAAGAATTGAACCGCCAGAATGCCCCCCCTCCCTCGTAGGTGTTAGTGGGAAAATTGTCTGGGATTTAGTGCACCCCTTCCTGGATAAAGGTTATCACCTCTATGTGGATAACTTTTACACCAGCATCCCCCTGTTTAAGGCCCTTGGTTCAAGAGGTACAGCAGCTTGCGGTACTGTGCGCAAGAACCAAAGAGGCCTCCCAAAAACGCACATTGCCCAAGTAATGAGAAGGGGTGAAAGCAGGGGAATATGCAACGAAAATATGTTGTTGGTCAAATATAAGGACAAGAGGGATGTCCTTATACTGACAACAATTCACGGAGACAGTACCACCTCCATCCCTGTACGAGGTACCAGTACCCACACCTCCAAACCTAATTGTATCCTGGATTACAATAGGTACATGGGCGGAGTGGATCTTTCAGATCAGGTACTGAAGCCGTACAGTGCCCTGCGGAAAACAAAAATCTGGTACAAGAAGGTGGCCGTGTATATCATCCAGATGGCACTGTATAACGCTTACGTGCTATTCCGTTCTACCGGCCAGAGGGGGACATTTATGCACTTTCAAGAGGAAGTCATAAAGGGCCTAATATTTGGGAACCAGCAGGCAGAGGGCCCCAGTACTTCTAGTACTGGTCCCCGTATTGTACCAGGGCAGCATTTTCCTGATGAAATCCCCTCCACTGGAAAAAAGGGCAGGACACAAAAAAGGTGCAAAGTTTGCTATAAAAAGGGAATAAGAAAGCAAACTATTTTCCAGTGTGACACTTGCCCCGACAAACCCGGCCTATGTATAAAGGAGTGTTTTAAAATATACCACACATCTATGGAATATTAGGTTCATAATTTCACCGTGCTTCGGGGGTCTTGCTAATGCCACATAGCACCCACCATTCATTCCACCAGAATCTGAGCCGCAAAATCCAAAAATCACTCCTTCCCTTCTGAGTCCTGCCATGCACCCAACTGGTATTTTTTGGTCACATGTGAGGCATTGCCGTACTTGGGAGAAATTGGGGCACAGATTTTGGGGTGCTTTTTCTCCTTCATTCCTTGTGAAAATGAAAAATTTTGAGCCAGAACTGCATTTTTGTGTAAAAAAATGTAATTTTTCATGTTCACTGCCCACTTGTATCAAAATTGGTGAAACCCCTGGGGGTTTGAAATGTACACTATACCCCTAGATGAATTCCCTGAGGGGTGTACTTTGCAAAATGGGGTGACTTGTGGGGGGGTTCCACTGTATTGGTGCAACATAGCACCCACCATTCATTCCACCAAAATCTGTGCTGCAAAATCCAAAAAGCACTCCTTCCCTTCTGAGTCCTGCCATGCACCCAACTGGTACTTTTTGGTCACATGTGAGGCATTGCCGTACTTGGGAGAAATTGGGGCACATATTTTGGGGTGCTTTGTCTCCTTCATACCTTGTGAAAATTAAAAATTTTGAGCCAGAACTGCATTTTTGTGTAAAAAAATGTAATTTTTCATGTTCACTGCCCACTTGTATCAAAATTGGTGAAACCCCTGGGGGTTTGAAATGTACACTATACCCCTAGATGAATTCCCTGAGGGGTGTAGTTCGCAAAATGGGGTCACTTGTGGGGGGGTTCCACTGTATTGGTGCTTTGGGGGTCTTGCTAATGCGACATAGCACCCACCATCATTCCACCAGAATTTGTGCTGCAAAATCCAAATATCACTCCTTCCCTTCTGAGTCCTGCCACTTTTTGGTCACACATGAGGCATTGCCGTACTCGGGAGAAATTGGGGCACAGATTTTGGGGTGCTTTGTCTCCTTCATACCTTCTGAAAATGAAAAATTTTGAGCCAGAACTGCATTTTTGTGTAAAAAAATGTAATTTTTCATTTTCACTGCCCACTTGTATCAAAATTGGTGAAACCCCTGGGGGTTTGAAATGTACACTATACCCCTAGATGAATTCCCTGAGGGGTGTACTTTGCAAAATGGGGTGACTTGTGGGGGGGTTCCACTGTATTGGTGCAACATAGCACCCACCATTCATTCCACCAAAATCTGTGCTGCAAAATCCAAAAATCACTCCTTCCGTTCTGAGTCCTGCCATGCACCCAACTGGTACTTTTTGGTCACATGTGAGGCATTGCCGTACTCGGGAGAAATTGGGGCACAGATTTTGGGGTGCTTTTTCTCCTTCATACCTTCTGAAAATGAAAAATTTTGAGCCAGAACTGCATTTTTGTGTAAAAAAATGTAATTTTTCATTTTCACTGCCCACTTGTATCAAAATTGGTGAAACCCCTGGGGGTTTGAAATGTACACTATACCCCTAGATGAATTCGCTGATGGGTGTAGTTTGCAAAATGGGGTCACTTGTGGGGGGGTTCCACTGTCTTGGTGCTTGGGGGGTCTTGCTAATGCGACATAGCACCCACCAAAATTCCACCAGAATCTGAGCTGTAAAATCCAAAAATCACTTCTTCCCTTCTGAGTCCTGCCATGCACCCAACTGGTATTTTTTGGTCACATGTGAGGCATTGCCGTACTCGGTAGAAATTGGGGCACAGATTTTGGGGTGCTTTTTCTCCTTCATTCCTTGTGAAAATGAAAAATTTTGAGCCAGAACTGCATTTTTGTGTAAAAAAATGTAATTTTTCATGTTCACTGCCCACTTGTATCAAAATTGGTGAAACCCCTGGGGGTTTGAAATGTACACTATACCCCTAGATGAATTCCCTGAGGGGTGTAGTTTGCAAAATGGGGTCACTTGTGGGGGGGTTCCACTGTCTTGGTGCTTGGGGGGTCTTGCTAATGCGACATAGCACCCACCAAAATTCCACCAGAATCTGAGCTGTAAAATCCAAAAATCACTCCTTCCCTTCTGAGTCCTGCCATGCACCCAACTGGTATTTTTTGGTCACATGTGAGGCATTGCCGTACTCGGGAGAAATTGGGGCACAGATTTTGGGGTGCTTTTTCTCCTTCATTCCTTGTGAAAATGAAAAATTTTGAGCCAGAACTGCATTTTTGTGTAAAAAAATGTAATTTTTCATGTTCACTGCCCACTTGTATCAAAATTGGTGAAACCCCTGGGGGTTTGAAATGTACACTATACCCCTAGATGAATTCCCTGAGGGGTGTACTTTGCAAAATGGGGTGACTTGTGGGGGGGTTCCACTGTATTGGTGCAACATAGCACCCACCATTCATTCCACCAAAATCTGTGCTGCAAAATCCAAAAATCACTCCTTCCCTTCTGAGTCCTGCCATGCACCCAACTGGTACTTTTTGGTCACATGTGAGGCATTGCCGTACTCGGGAGAAATTGGGGCACAGATTTTGGGGTGCTTTTTCTCCTTCATACCTTCTGAAAATGAAAAATTTTGAGCCAGAACTGCATTTTTGTGTAAAAAAATGTAATTTTTCATGTTCACTGCCCACTTGTATCAAAATTGGTGAAACCCCTGGGGGTTTGAAATGTACACTATACCCCTAGATGAATTCCCTGAGGGGTGTAGTTTGCAAAATGGGGTCACTTGTGGGGGGGTTCCACTGTCTTGGTGCTTGGGGGGTCTTGCTAATGCGACATAGCACCCACCAAAATTCCACCAGAATCTGAGCTGCAAAATCCAAAAATCACTCCTTCCCTTCTGAGTCCTGCCATGCACCCAACTGGTATTTTTTGGTCACATGTGAGGCATTGCCGTACTCGGGAGAAATTGGGGCACAGATTTTGGGGTGCTTTTTCTCCTTCATTCCTTGTGAAAATGAAAAATTTTGAGCCAGAACTGCATTTTTGTGTAAAAAAATTTAATTTTTCATGTTCACTGCCCACTTGTATCAAAATTGGTGAAACCCCTGGGGGTTTGAAATGTACACTATACCCCTAGATGAATTCCCTGAGGGGTGTAGTTTGCAAAATGGGGTCACTTGTGGGGGGGTTCCACTGTCTTGGTGCTTGGGGGGTCTTGCTAATGCGACATAGCACCCACCAAAATTCCACCAGAATCTGAGCTGTAAAATCCAAAAATCACTCCTTCCCTTCTGAGTCCTGCCATGCACCCAACTGGTATTTTTTGGTCACATGTGAGGCATTGCCGTACTCGGGAGAAATTGGGGCACAGATTTTGGGGTGCTTTTTCTCCTTCATTCCTTGTGAAAATGAAAAATTTTGAGCCAGAACTGCATTTTTGTGTAAAAAAATGTAATTTTTCATGTTCACTGCCCACTTGTATCAAAATTGGTGAAACCCCTGGGGGTTTGAAATGTACACTATACCCCTAGATGAATTCCCTGAGGGGTGTACTTTGCAAAATGGGGTGACTTGTGGGGGGGTTCCACTGTATTGGTGCAACATAGCACCCACCATTCATTCCACCAAAATCTGTGCTGCAAAATCCAAAAATCACTCCTTCCCTTCTGAGTCCTGCCATGCACCCAACTGGTACTTTTTGGTCACATGTGAGGCATTGCCGTACTCGGGAGAAATTGGGGCACAGATTTTGGGGTGCTTTTTCTCCTTCATACCTTCTGAAAATGAAAAATTTTGAGCCAGAACTGCATTTTTGTGTAAAAAAATGTAATTTTTCATGTTCACTGCCCACTTGTATCAAAATTGGTGAAACCCCTGGGGGTTTGAAATGTACACTATACCCCTAGATGAATTCCCTGAGGGGTGTAGTTTGCAAAATGGGGTCACTTGTGGGGGGGTTCCACTGTCTTGGTGCTTGGGGGGTCTTGCTAATGCGACATAGCACCCACCAAAATTCCACCAGAATCTGAGCTGCAAAATCCAAAAATCACTCCTTCCCTTCTGAGTCCTGCCATGCACCCAACTGGTATTTTTTGGTCACATGTGAGGCATTGCCGTACTCGGGAGAAATTGGGGCACAGATTTTGGGGTGCTTTTTCTCCTTCATTCCTTGTGAAAATGAAAAATTTTGAGCCAGAACTGCATTTTTGTGTAAAAAAATGTAATTTTTCATGTTCACTGCCCACTTGTATCAAAATTGGTGAAACCCCTGGGGGTTTGAAATGTACACTATACCCCTAGATGAATTCCCTGAGGGGTGTAGTTTGCAAAATGGGGTCACTTTTGGGGGGGTTCCACTGTATTGGTGCTTGGGGGGTCTTGCTAATGCGACATAGCACCCACCAAAATTCCACCAGAATCTGAGCTGCAAAATCCAAAAATCACTCCTTCCCTTCTGAGTCCTGCCATGCACCCAACTGGTATTTTTTGGTCACATGTGAGGCATTGCCGTACTCGGGAGAAATTGGGGCACAGATTTTGGGGTGCTTTTTCTCCTTCATTCCTTGTGAAAATGAAAAATATTGAGCCAGAACTGCATTTTTGTGTAAAAAAATGTAATTTTTCATGTTCACTGCCCACTTGTATCAAAATTGGTGAAACCCCTGGGGGTTTGAAATGTACACTATACCCCTAGATGAATTCCCTGAGGGGTGTAGTTTGCAAAATGGGGTGACTTGTGGGGGGGTTCCACTGTATTGGTGCAACATAGCACCCACCATTCATTCCACCAAAATCTGTGCTGCAAAATCCAAAAATCACTCCTTCCCTTCTGAGTCCTGCCATGCACCCAACTGGTACTTTTTGGTCACATGTGAGGCATTGCCGTACTCGGGAGAAATTGGGGCACAGATTTTGTGGTGCTTTTTCTCCTTCATACCTTCTGAAAATGAAAAATTTTGAGCCAGAACTGCATTTTTGTGTAAAAAAATGTAATTTTTCATTTTCACTGCCCACTTGTATCAAAATTGGTGAAACCCCTGGGGGTTTAAAATGTACACTATACCCCTAGATGAATTCCCTGAGGGGTGTAGTTTGCAAAATGGGGTCACTTGTGGGGGGGTTCCACTGTATTGGTGCTTGGGGGGTCTTGCTAATGCGACATAGCACCCACCAAAATTCCACCAGAATCTGAGCTGCAAAATCCAAAAATCACTCCTTCCCTTCTGAGTCCTGCCATGCACCCAACTGGTATTTTTTGGTCACATGTGAGGCATTGCCGTACTCGGTAGAAATTGGGGCACAGATTTTGGGGGGCTTTGTCTCCTTCATTCCTTGTGAAAATGAAAAATTTTGAGCCAGAACTGCATTTTTGTGTAAAAAATTTAATTTTTCATTTTCACTGCCCAGTTGGACCACAATTGGTGAAACCCCTGGGGGTTTGAAATGTACACTATACCCCTAGATGAATTCCCTGAGGGGTGTAGTTTGCAAAATGGGGTCACTTGTGGGGGGGTTCCTAAATTTTAGCATCTTATGGTGCCTAGAAACCTACATGGTGCCTAAAAAATAATCTCATAAAAAGGAGGCTCCAAAATCAAGTAGTTGCTCCTTCTTATATGAAGCCTGTGGTTTGGTCAACGTGCACACTAGGGCCACATATAGGATATTTATGAAAACAAAAGAATTGGGGGAATCAATTTTTAGTCACATTTCTCTAGTAAAATGTACTGTGTTCCTTAGAAAAATGTATTAAAATTGCAAATCTGCAAAAAAAATGAAATTTTGAAATTTCACCTACACTTTGTTTTAATTCCTGTGAAACACCTAAGGGGTTAACAAACTTCCAAAATGCTGTTTTGAATACTGTCAGGGGTGCAGTTTTTGAAATGGCATCATTTATGGGGGTGTCTCACATACAAGTCCCTCAAAGTCACATCAGAACTGAACTGGTCCCTAAAAAAATCAGTGTTTGAAATTTTCTTGAAAATTTGAGAATTTGCTATTCATATTGTAAGCCTCCTAGTGTCCAAAAAAATTAAAAGGAAGTTGAAATAATGATGGAAACATAAAGTAGACATATGGTCTATGTTAGTTATTAACTATTTTGAGTGGTAAGATTATTTGTCTCACAAGCAGAAAATTTAACATTTTGCAAATCGCTAAATTTTCCATTTTTTCACGACATTTTGGTATTTTTCACAAAAAAACACAGACTGTATCGACCCAAATTTACCACTAATTTGAAGTACAATGTGTCACGAAAAAACAATCTCAAAATCACTGGGATAAGTAAAAGCAAAAAAAAGTTATCCCCACTTAAGTGAGACATGTCAGATTTGAAAAAAATGGCTCTGTCAGGAACGCAAAAACTAGCTCTGTCAGGAAGGGGTTAAAATGTACATGGTATAAAGTTTTTCTAATTGTTACAAAATGAAATATAAGACTGCAAAACCAAGCTGCATAGCCGTTTAGAAATGCATAGCCGTTTAGAGACTGAGGGGTGAATTTATGAAGCTTGGAGAAGTGTTATCTATCCCCATAAAGAACGTTATGAGCAAGGTGATAATGGTTCAGCCAATCAGCTACAATATGTAAATTGACAGGTAAGAGCTGATTGGCTGAACCATTATCACCTTGCTCATAACGTTCTTTATGGGGATAGATAACACTTCTCCAAGCTTCATAAATTCACCCCTGAGGCAGGAAAATGTACTTATCACAGATTTCAGCCTATTGGTCATGATGCGCTACATACAGTATACTGCATATCAATTGTCATCAGACAAGATGAAGACAGTCACTATAACAACGGTCACAAAAAATGTAGACAAGAATAATCTGCAATCAGGAGGGTACATAGCACCAGTATACAATAACTGCTGGTACACTGTGTATATTAACCAATGTATTGAGGAGGAACAAGATGTGCTGGTACACTTCATGAAACAAAAACAAAATCAACAAATGTGTTGTCCTGGCCTTCAAGAGATAAATGTTTTGTTCCATTTATTGACATCCTCTGTGTAACGGAAGGGTCATCTATCCAAGAAAGTACTGCTGACACTTAAGGGAAATTACAGACCATTACAACAGGTTCCAAAGAAGGGATAAATAATGTGATTGTTGACTTAACATAAATTATGTTCAAATTTTAAAGTTTCTTTGTTAATGATGTATGAGATTAAACGGAGTACCATGCTGATTTTTGTGTGTTAGGAATGTATACCTTTCTTAAACACCTATAAAAATTGGTATATCTAATGTCAATTGAATCTAGTGTTTTTAATTCTGTTAGAAAAACCTGCATTTTGGCCATAACGCAAAACATGAGGCAGATAAAGTAATTTGGTTTGGATTTTTGAATGTGGGAGGAAAAAAGTTACCTTAGAGGTTTAAAATTTTGTGGTGATTGCTTAATAAATACCCGTAATACTGACTGTTTATCACTCTCCATTTTATCACTTTTGAAGCTTAGTGCATCTGGCCCAATGCCCTTTAGCAACTGCATACACATACGTTGCATCGATGCAATAATGAGGAACATTGACTGCCAAAGCGAGCCTATGGTGATGCAGACTGGCCACAGCTGTAGCGACGTTTCTCTCCATAGATGATTGCAGCTGAAGGAAGATACATGCCCTGAAATGGCCGTCACTCCTGCAATTCTGTAGTCTTTCCGTTACCTCTAACAGTTCTCTGCCTGTCAATCACTCTGCAAACAAAGCCTCCTTTTGAGCCGCATTGCAAATGGTACATTGGCATGTGCGCTGCAATCTCTTGCATAGTCAACATAATAATGCACACGCAGTTGGCAGTAACTTCAATAAGGAGGTGTAATTTTGCACCTTGGAAAACCCATGAACTTAAGAATTTAGAGATTGGAGGGGGCTGCCTCATAGCTAAATTATATATGCTCTCCTTGCATTCAGATTGTTATGTTCAAGATACATAGCAGGCATAAATGATTATAATGTAAAAAGTGCCTTCGAAGTAAAGAAAAAATATATATATATATATATATATATTTAAAGTTAAATAAGTACCTCTAGACAGAAGTGAATGACCTCTGCCAGGTAATGAACAATCACTGACACTTCACTTTCTATCATCTCATCAAAAACTTCCATTGCTTCACATGCCTGCACCTGAGAAAGAAAAAAAATGGTAAGACAAAGGTTACCAAGATCCATCAAATTAATACTCCTGTGAAAAGCAAGGTGTGCAATAAGTTTCTGGGTGCACAAAAAAGTACTATATTATAACATTATATTTTTTTAAGTATTCCCCAGAGCAGTATATGCCCATGTCTTTTACATGCTGGATGAAGATCTCCCCCGCAGCTTTCCTAGACACAACACTAAACCCTTTCTTCACGTGCTTGGTTTGTGGAAACCAAAGAATTGCAGGGCACCAGGTCTAAACTGTGCTGCAAATGATCAAACTACTGGATGTGTTCATGGGAAATAAGATCCACCACTTCCTAGAACTGTGGGCAGGTGCATTGTCATGGTGGAGAAGAGCAACATAAGACAGCACCTAGAGATGGCTTCCAGTGCTTAGTGGCACTGGTTGGTGTACTAGTTTCCAGTGGTGGTACGTTTATGCACAAGTGCTATGGTAAGCTACTTGACCACAAAAAAACACTGAACTGATGTGGCAGTGCCCCTTCAAATGGAGACCACAGTCTTGTTATCGAAACTGTAGATCCAAAATTCAACGCCACTAAAGATGATCTCCCAGATCGAGTTTGAGTGACTGCCATCAAACCTGGCCAGCATGTTTCAACACTAATTCACCCAAGCCTCACACTGATAGGGCACTTAAAATACAGAACCCATGCTCAGGCCTACCTTTATATGGAGTATCGAGTAGATGGATCCCAAGCATTTCTCGTTCTATAACTGTGCCACAATCAATCTGGAGTCCACTTAAACCAGAGCCCATTCAGCAACAATGTGGTCCTTTGTGATGGTGGACAAAGGCAAACCCCAGCACTCCTATTCTGGGATACTTCACCATTTAATACTGATATTCACATTTTATATAAAACTTTCTCTATATGGTTTTATCCATGTCTTTTTTCACATTTTTTATTTTTGTAACACTGAATAGCTGCTTTCACTTACCTGACACTTCATTGCTATCTTTCATTTGTGCAATGCCCTGCACCCCAGATTTGAACACCAGAGTGCTATGGACTTGCCCAACAGAGTTGACTTGGACGTTGGTAAACAAGCCCATATCTTTGAACAAATTTATACCAACACACACTTATATGATATTTATTTGCAATATACATTGTAATTTTGATTAGTACTGACCGCAAAGTACAATATACCTGCATCACCTTTTGTGTAATACTATAAATATCAGAAAGTTAGTACCCTCTCTATACAAGCAGTTAGGGTGTGCAGTATAGAACCTCTTTTCCTATACAGTCGAAAAGATGATTGCGGTCACAGACAACTCTTGTACTTCTAGAAGATCATGGCTCTCCAGATAGCTCTGTTGAGCTCCATGAGCTTGTGAAAGAAAGAAACATGCTGAGAAGGTGTGCAGAGTTTTTTTATATACGGTTCCGCGCCTTGACATTTCACTAGAACTTTAATCAGCAATTACAGTTCACGATCGGTCAGAGTCTACGCTACCTATGCATTGCACATCTAGAAAAATGTATTGCACCCCTAGAAAAGAGTGAACATTTCCAAATATATAATTGTACCAAAATCACTGGTTTGCTTTTGTAAATGCCTAATTATATAACTAACACACACACACACAATGTATAGTAAATTGTTGTAGAGCTTGCCTAATGTTTGTAAAATATATCTCCAAACGTTTAGAAGCCATAGCACCAATCATGTCCCAGAGTAGGGCCCCAATATCAAAGCATGTCACACAGTAGGGCCCCAAATTGAAAGCATGCCACTCATAAGGGCCCCAAATTCATAATATACTTCCCAGTACAGCTTCTCATCACAAGAACAAACTGGAGAAGAGCAGTAGCCAGACAATGGTAATGCGAAGGCTGCCATGCAATGGCAGGGAGACAGACCAGAAAACAGCCTGTTGCCGACATCTGTCATAGGCACAAGACAGAGCCAAACACTCCTCATGCAATTAGCATGCCAAGCCTTTCCTTTAACTCCAACTTTAATTAGCTTTTATTGGGCTATTGTAAAACAGACATCGGGACTAAAACCTTGGTCGCTGTGGCAAACTTAAACTCAAAATATTCGAACCCTGACTTGCTATGATGATTGTTTGGGTAATCTTTATGAGGCAGTTGATGAACTTTCAGATGACTAGCCCTGCTCGACAATGAGAACTTAAATAAATTTAGTAGATAACAAAGAACACCAATAAGCAAGCAATCAGTTTTAAAACGTTACCTCATTGGTCTGTATTAGTTGCGTGATAGCAGTTACTAACTTTGGCACCAAGGGCCTCAGTAAATTCTGTAACAAAATACAAAATATAAATAATACAGTAATTTAAAATAAAACAGTCAGAGTAGTAAATATTTATCTCAGACATAGAAAAAAAAAAAAAGAAGTGGGTTGGATGGCACTTACCGTTTCATTACCAACCAGTTCATGAACTATACTGGTGACAGACTGGATGGTATAAAAGAGAACTGGACCATTCTGAAGATCACACAGTGTCTGATTGAAAAGTTTGATCAAATCGGGGAAGTGGGGCCGGAAAGTGTCAGCATTGATATCCACTGCGCAGCGAAGAAGCAAGAGACCAACCTGAAAAGACACACTTGAATTGTGAAGACAAAATACACTTAAAATAATGAGCTACAATTAGTATCATCAAAAATGTGAAATGAAAGATGAACCTGTGAGAGAAAGCAGGTAATATGCAGTCAACATTCACTGCTTACTGGGCCTAGCAAATGAAATCTGAAAAAAAGGTCACACACACACAATGAATGGTGTTGGCAGAACTTTGAGTGTGAAATGTTATTTTGGGGAATTGAAAATTCTTTAGACTGGTTTTCCTTTGATTAAACCCATGTGCCTAGTTTAGTTCAGCACGAACAGAGACATATGAAGGTAAACAGAAGGTAGGGAATATGAGATCCAAAAACAGATGAGTCAAACAGCTACTTACATATGTGTTGCACAAAGATATGCAAATGCCTCCACACTTCTGGAACCCATTAATATACTCATAGACTCTCCCCTAAACTTCTTTGAAAAATTTTTTTTTAGTAAAACCATGTTTGCTTTTCCCTCCATACTTCCTTCAATGGCACCTAAGCTTTAGACATTTTCTTGTTCTGCTCATTCATTTATTTTGTTAGGCACTGTTGCACCATATAAATGATATTAATAATATTATTTAATACTGCATAAAATCAGAACACTACCAAAAGGAAAAAGAACGGTAAAAAGATCTCAAGATCTCATATTCAATGGTAAAAAGGAAGACAAGTTGGTAATACAAATGTGAGAATAAAAACAAGTTATCTGTCAAAATACAACACAGAGAAAGACTCCAAAACACATGGAGAAAAAACACCTCCGACCAACTCAAGTGAAGTGGCAAGTGATTAAAGGGGTAGAAGTATTAATCCTGGTAAAGTGATGAAGTGGTGATAAAGAAGTACATGATAACGTACTAGCCAATCAGCTGTGTTTGAAAAATGACAGTTCTCACTTTACCAGGTTCAATAAATCTGCCACTAAATGCTAAAAACTCACCTGTCTCTGCTCTGGGATATCACTGCGGGATGCCTGCAGCACAAACTGGATGAACTGTGGCCAGCGCTCTAGCTTCTCACTCCTCAGAACCACTGCAGATAGCTGTGCAAGAGCATAGCGAACCTTCTGCCTGAAACCATCAAGGACATATAGACATAAATGAATGAAACAGGATCCATCCACAGGAGGAAAATCAGAGAATAAATGAAAACACACAATTTGTATAAGTAGCTAACCAATAAGTAGCGTGGGGCGGTCAAAGGTACACTTGAAACCAATTCACTATAAAAACTGTTTTTTGTTTTTTTTAAGTACAAAAACTATTTACACAGTGCGATAATAAGAATCAATTGTATCACAATCATGAAATTAATTGGTTAATAACCACTTAGTTGACGCCTCCCGGGAGACATCAACCATACAATATAGGGTATCTAGATACTCAAGAAAATGAATAAGTGCTAAAACAATCTTAAATTAAAAAAATAGTCCAGCTCATACTTTTTTCTAATGACCATTGATAGTGAAAAACAATTGCTATATGAAGGTAGCTGAGCTGTACTTGATGGCAATTTTCCTTTAAATAGGCAAATATTGAATGGTTGGCAGGCAATGTAACTTTTTGGTAGGTAATTGCTCAAACAAGGTCACATTAAAAAGTCTCCCGTTAAATGAGTAATTGATTGTTACAAGTTTGTGGCATCTGGAATTGTCTCAAACGGTGCTTGTATAAGATTGCCTCCTGTCTGTGGTGGGACTCGCACGGTCCGGCAGCAGCAGCTGCAGAGCGGTGTAGTTGCTGCAGCGCTTACACCTGGCTGTCTGTCCTCTGCCCGGCTGGTAGCTGCAGTCTGATAGCGCTTTTTTTAGCATCAGGTTTAGCCACATAAAGCTGCTAAACCCGACTAAACTAACAGGCGCATCATGAAAAGTTTCAAATGGGTAACTTCGCACATTTCAGCTTGTCACCATCATGGGGTGCAAGCTGAAATGCTGACGTCGGCAGCTGGTCGCAGTCGACAAGAGCAACAATTGAATAGCTCCGTTGGATGCTCTGGAGAGACAGCTTCTGCTTCGACTGGGCCTACTAGTTAAAAATAGCCTCTTGGCGAGACCACCTACAATGAAACAGGGACTGCAAAATCACTGCATAACTTGCTGCCATTTACTCCTTACACCTCCCTGTCACCGTGTGAAATCATGTAATTGAACCCCTAGACAGAAGTAATTCAATTGCTGTTGCCAGACGATGCCAGACGATGTTGCCAGACGATGAATACAATAACTCTGTGGGTGGCAATGATACATTAAACCCCCAACCCTCCCAAGAATAAGAGAAGTACAATTAAAAACTAGTAGCTCTTAATGTATAATTTTGTCCAAATGGTTTGTGCCACTTGAATAAACGATCCCATTGAGATTGGCAATGTACCTGACAGCCATCAGTGCAATAAATGGGTATATGTATGAATGAAACTTACTCTGTTTCCCTTGTAATAGCTTCTAATAGAAGAGACTTCACACTAGAAGGAGATAAGGAGTTGAAGGTTAAGGAAAAAATATATAATGTAAAGAAGCTAAAGCAAAACATGTAAAATAGAAGTAAAGTGAATAACTATTGTAGATTTGCATCTGGGCTGCTTTAATGTTCACTGCCATTTAGAGTGGACATAAGACTTTTGCTAAAAAAATAATTGTGCATATCGTTTAGTGTGTAACCACTAGTTAAGGTGTGCTCTCGCGGATCATTAACGATAATGCTGGATCCTGACGATCCCTGGATTAACCACCCTACTACCAATCTACATCCCATTGTAAGTATACACTCCAGTGTCCACTGCTGGATGAAGGAGAAACATATGATTACATAATCGATAGAAGAGGGGGACATTACAACACAAAGGAGTTCCTTATACTTACGCTTCTTGCTGCTCCCCAGGCATCATTTTCCATCTTTTTGTTAGCCGCCTACGCAACAAAACTGCTGCGAACTGCCGAATCTGAGAAAATGACACATATGATCAGTTTTCACATACTGTAGGTTTCAGGCTTGAAAACATTTTCAACACATTTTGTGCCCTTTTCACATCATGGAATCAAAATTTATTTCTTTAAGATTTCTCACCAGTAATCAACACAACCAAAACAAAAAAGTCCTTCAATTAAATTTTTCTGCAATCAAGTACAAATAAAAAAGGGCAATAAATTTCACAAGTATTCCAAAATATGGCTCAATTACACCTAAATAAATCATTGCGTAATCAGACATTTTCTAAAGTGTTATAATTAATTAGGAGTCCGAGAGTTGTGTAGAGCTGGTTTTCACCATTTGAAAACATCTTTATGTTAAAAAATAAGTCAATAAAACATGGTAATGCAATAGATTCAATGCACTTTTTGTTCCAAGTTACATGGAAAAAGTTTGAAGGCATCTGCAAATCTGCTTATTTTTACAGAAGTGTGAAGTGTATTGGATGAAGGGGATGCCTTTAATAAGGTCATCACACCCCTTGTTGTGCAGTGTGTCACCTAGACTCTTCCCTCAACTACCACACACTTATTTTTTACTGAAAGTGTAAAATCAGCAGTACCAGCAGACAGGGCCGTACTACCAATGTAGATTAGATTAAATTAGGACTTCCACAAGCCACTGTAGCAATGCTGGATCACCTGTTAGGTGATCAAAAGGTCTAGAAGCCAATGTACAGTGGTGAAGATCCTACCCATCTTTCCCTCTGCATATTATGCTAAGTGGCGCTGGTGTCTTTTCTCTAATACCTGAAGGACTGACTAAAGAACACGGTGAGGCCGTTTAAGAATACTCCATTAAGACATACATTTAAAAATATATATACAAATTTTCTTTAATCAAGATTCAATAGTAGATGTTTTACGTGTAGGGTAGATCTACCTATTTAGTATTTTATATTATGCCAAGATTTCACTTGTAGGTCAATATTAAGTTTCAAATCATGCACATTTTTTTGTTGGGTATCAAATTATTATATTCCAGTTATAGGTTTAATTGCATCATTATAATAAGCCAAAAGTTCTGTGCAGTTCAACTTCCAGGTAATACAGATATAACTAAAAGATGCTAAACAATATCTGAAAATCTTTAAAAGAAGTTGATTATAGGTTTTTGCAAATACCTGTGGGTCTTGTGCACTTCGTAGTACATCACACAATGCAGGGATTATTAATGGGTCCTTGGCGGCTTCTTTCAGCTGAGCAGTGGCCTACCAGATTGGAGGAAGAATGAAGTATGATATACCAGCTTACAAACAGTGACAGAAAATGGAGCGTGAATGTAGAGATGTTTCATTAGCACAGCTTTCTTAGTATAGACACATTCATGAGTAAAGAAAATTAAGTAGTATGTTTGGGATGGCAGATGCTTTTTGGCTTTGGAAGTAGAAGCCAACTCCAGAACATGGCGCAGAGCTCTGTACCTTTACGCCAGTGGCAGAGTTGGCATAATGCAGTTGAAGCAAGGCTGAGGTAATTAGCATCCCAGAGCTTCTATAACAGCGCTCCAATTGGTAATTGTTTATATACACTTATGATCGATTAAAGAATCAGAATCAACTTTATTGGCCATGTGTGCTTGCACTAGGCATTTCTTGTGGATTACAGTGTTGCATCAAGCAGGGATGAAATGGGGGGGGGGGGGGGGGAATAGCATACATTCCATTGAGACATTATACACATTACATTGAGAGCCTTTAGACATCACATGCCCGCCAAGCTGCACAGCGCCTAGTCAGCCATCATCAGCGCCACTGGTCGTTGCAGCAGCCAGGTAGGTAGCAATATAAGCAGGGACAGTATAGTTATCTCACCAGGAACACGTTAAAGCATACCAGTACACCAAAGCAGATTAAACCAATGTCAACAAAAGTTACTCAGACATCATACATAGGTCTGTGATCCCATAAGGGATAAATTCTGATTGCCTATGTATTTCATACTGTAAGCTAAAGCTTTACAGACATGTGAATGTATACTATCCCTAAATCAGACCATATAGCCCCATTTAGTGCATACCAGACACGCAGAGGCTAAATAGATGATTGGGTGACCCCTTTCTACTGTTTTCTTTAAGGGCACATTCACTATTACAAAGTATCGCATCATATGAGGTCATTTTGCATCCGATGCATGCGATTCCACTCACCGATGTTGGTACAATAATTCCTAATTGCAGCACTGAACATCTCCGGATCCAATGCACAAGGAGTCGTGCACGAGATCAGTATCATAAGTAAAGGACATACGATTTGACACTTCTCACATGAGCTATCTGGCCGATGCGTTGAAATTGAAAATGTAGAAAAGGACCAAATTGCACTAGTGTAGGGGGGGGGGGGGGGGGGTGCCTTAAAGGCTAGTTGTTAACATTTCTAAAACAGTACATTGCACTATAACTCATCTAAGATGTTTATAAAGGATGCCATGTACAAAGTATAGCTGAAAGCAATGTTAGATCAGATCATCACTGAGCTCAGGTCAGAGTGTGGAGTGGAGCTGCTGCCCAGAAGTAATGGAGAATGTCGGGCCGGGTGCCCCCTTCAGAACTGAAGACTGGCGGTAACAGACTCCATCGCCTCCAGTTCCTTAGCTGCATCAAAACACTAATCCTAAGTACTTCACACACCCTGAGCCAAATGTAATAGGATGAGACTTTCAAAAAGTGAGAGATTTTGGGGGAGTTTTCCCCTTTTTTTTTTAAAGCAGCAATCAATTACACAGGTGGATTTTGCCATGTAATTGATTGCTGCTTTCAAAAAACATAAGAAAACTCTCCCAAAATATCTCACTTTCTGAAAGTCTCACCCTATTACATTTGGCCCTTTGTGTTTTTTTCTGAATATTGGGTGTAAGCTCACAACATAGGGAAAATTAGCAAGGAAGGAACAATATGAGGGATGCTTGCTATGCAGCCTTATGCTTATGTGACAAAAAACAACAACATAGTACACTATTTGCATATTAAGAACCCTGTTTGAGGAAATAGCACAATAGTGGTTGGGCAGAGAAGCACACCAGACTTCTCATATTACCTTCAAGCTTCACTAATCCTACCCTCAGCCCACCTCGCTCCTCCTTGTGCCCCCACCCCCATGTGGGCCTGAAATGATTTAATGGTCGCCGACCATCAAAGGATTTCTAACTTGCTGGCAAATCTAAGTGAGTCTCTGCAGCACCCAGCTCCGATAAACAGACGGGCAGCTGATGTCTGGTTAGGCCAGTCGCACACCCCCAGAAGCCAGATGCCCGCCCGCGTTCTCATGGGGATGCCCAGCATTTTCCTGAGGGGGAACCCAGTGTTTTCGTCACTCTCAAACCCCCCCCGGTGGTGCGAAACTATGCAAGTCTCCGAAGGTGCCCACACAGAAGAGGGGTCCGGAAGAAGCAAGTGGGCGGCCCCCAGCCACAGGGGGCCCCTGGAAGCTAGAGACGGCACCCAATTTTTACATAAATATACCAAATATAAAATATGCAAAGTGTCCTGCTCCTTTGAGGTCTTACTATGAACATTTGAAATCCAAATAGATAGCATATATTGTAATACCTTGATGGAGACTGTGTGGGCTAGAAGTGTCAGCATGCCTTAGGAGCCTAGGCCAAGGTAGGTGGAGTGTTCCACTGCAACCAGTAGCAGCTGCAGAATTATAAATATGTGGGATGCAGTGAAACGCCATAATATATGGTGTCTCCCCACTGATGGCGAGGACTGGTGGTGTATTGATAAACGTTCCATGAGGATATAGTTGGAGAACAACGGTGTAGAGAGAGTATAGGCAGCCATCTACCATCTTCTACAGGCAGCACTCCAGATGCTGTGGAACTACACATTACAGCATGCCTTGCCACAGTACTGCTGTTCGGGTATGCTGGGATGTGTAGTTCTACAGTAGTTGAGGTATGCATTTGATGTTGAGGGGATTCCTAGGGTTAAAATAAAAAGGACATAATATACAGGTGCACAGTATTAAGCTGGGTACACATAAGACCAAGCAAGTAGCTCACCAGCTGTTGTGAAGCTACAAGCCCCAGTATGCCTTGCAACATATTTGCTATTAGGGAATGCTAAAACAGTGGCAATGCATGCTGGGATGTGTAATTTCACAACATCTGGAGAGCCACACATTGTCCATGTCTGCACTAGGCAATATATCAATAGATGTCAATTCAGTAGTGTGGTGCAGACTGTAATATACAATGCAATGAAAACCAATGTAGCAATAAAGATAACTGTAAACAGTGTATCAAAGAATGTGTGTTTATTTATCAAATAAGTATATATGGTGTTTGATATATATATATACACAATGTTAATGTTTTGTTCTGGATTATAAATCAACAGGTGGACCTACCAGGTATCACTCTGGAAGGACCCTTAAGGGGTATAAGGGTATCTTTTAGTGATCCCTTTTACCATAAATCCCTCAACCTGGGACCTATGTCACTGTCAGGTGACCGCAGTGGTCTCATATTGGACAGTGGATGACAGAAGGGAAGGGATATTGATGGGATGTTGATAGAAGTGACTTGCCGGTGAATCTCTGTAGGAATAGGGATTTTTCTGGATATACAGTACAATTGAAGTCTTTAAATGGAAGGAGTTTGTCAGCAAGGAGCCATGTCCCGCTAGCTTGCCGTTTACCCTTTTTGATGTCAAGTGTAGCATTTGCCTGATTCTGTAGGCCACTGTGTGGTCCATGCAGCCGCACGTACCCAGCCCGGCTCCACAGGCACAGGCTGGGATGTGACTTCTGGGACACCGGTCTCGCAAGATCGCGGCCATTCCGGAGCGTGTTACCACTGTGCCTGTGTGCTCAACTCCTCTGACAGAGGAGACTTTGCCGTATACTGGTAGATTAGTTGATTAGGGTGCTGGTGGGTTAATGTCGGTCCCCAACACTTTTCAGCCTTTGCGGTCACAAGGTCAGAGTAGTTGAGTTACATTGGTTTCCATTGCATTGTATATATTACAGTCTGAACCACACTACTGAATTGAAATCTATAAATATCCTATTGTTTTGAGATAAGACCCCTCCACCAAGCTTTCTGCACTAGACAATACGCCATTCAATACATCTAGTGTATACCAGCCATGTCGCTGATGACCCACACTCCACACGTCATTAACGACATCCTCCATTGGCCCTGCATGCCGGGACGGTGGAAGACATTGCTAGTGAGGGTCAGTGACAGTGCTTCACAACAAGAGTAACTTTGGACTAATTAAGAAAACTGGAAACTTCATTAACTAGTTATTGGGGTGGAGGGAAGGGGGGTTGGGTCAGTAGTTCTCATTGTTCATACAATAAATATTGATGTGCAAATGGTTTCTCGGTGACAAGTGTATGCTATGCTACGGTGCTATGGTGACAAGAGGGCTGTCACTGGAATTTATAAATGGTGTTTCATAAGCTCCTCCTACCATATGGATTGTCTCTTGTTTTTTTCAGTGTAGAATAAACATAAATTTTGTACAGTCAAGTGTTTCCGCTAATATCTTTTCAAAGGGTGCCACACCCTGTACATATTAGACTATTGAATTCCCCCTGCCCTTTTGCCTGCAGCCTTCAGGACCACTGACCCCCGCTGTGCCAACAGATGCTGAGCTCTATGCATACTGCGGCTGTCAGCTCTTCCAGGTGCCCCCAGTGTCACCCTCCCCTGTGCAACCGTATGCAGTTAGTGTGGAGGAGCCGCCAGCAGCCACTTTACTGACAGCTTGGGAGGAGGAAGACACCCATGAACTACACAATGCGAATGCCCAGCCAAACCCAGACACAGCCAGCTCACCCTACCCAGTAGAGTTATTAACAAGCTGGGGCAGTTGCCGCACTCCTGCTAGGGTCAGTCACGAGAGGTGGCATGCACTGCATACTGCTGGTGGTGCTCCTGGGAGCATACAAGTGATCATGGCTAATGCTGCTCTCTCCCCCACCACTGGAGAGGCAATGTGGGCAGTACAGCAGGGTGACACTTCAGTACATGACTGGGGATGTTTTCCCACACATTCTGGGGGGGGGGGGGGGGGGGCAGTTTTGTTACAAGTGATGTGCATCTCCTCCTGCCCCTCCCCACCAGGGTCAACTGACAGATACCCCTTTCCTGTGACCTTCCTCACCCTTCATTGCACCCCCATCACCACTCTCTCTTCCAACCCCATCCCAACCCCACCCTGGGCCCTGAAACAAGGAGTGCATGGCACTGCAAGCTTTTTTAGCTGGAGAGAGCAACATTTATAGTTGTGACCATGTGCAATGTGTGTAATCCTGGTGCAGTGTGCAATTTTTTTTTTATACATTATTATGTTTTTGTTTCCAATGTTTGGTTCCAATGCCCTCCCCATTGAAAACTGTGCCCTGCACGGTGGTCAGCCTCCTGCCCAAATAGATAGACACTCAGTGGATGTGCAGACAGAATAATTAATCACACCCAAAATAAAGAGAAACACATGTAAAAAGGAGAGTTAAGGTCCATACACACCGGGCGATTATGCCTAGCATGTATGGACAGCGATGACTGCTGTCATCACTGGGGGGAGGAAGCCGTGACGCTGATCAGCTTTTTTGCTTTACATGCTTTAGGGGCCCATTTATCATGATCGCATTTACAATGCGATCTGGGCGGAATATTACCGCCCAGGATCGCATTGTAAAATCCAATCATTTCAGAGGAATGTATCATAGGAGTCCGTCCCTGCGAAGCCCTAACCCGGAAGGTCAGCGCATGCGTGGTTATGCGCTGACCCCCGCCGACCCCTCTTACCGCACTGCCCTGCTCGGGCAGTGCGAAGTGTAGCCATAGGCTACAATGAGCTATTGCCACATTACAATGGCGATAGCCCAGGGGTGCGATGCCGGGCTGACCGATGTTAATACATCGGGCAGCTTCGCATCCCCCATAGAGTCCTATGGGGGATGCGGCCGGCGGCACAGCAGGGAGGATCGCATTTGGGGGATACTAAATATTTGCGGTGAACCCCCGAAAACATCCAAATATTGCTTGATAAATGTGGCCCTTAATCCTCAAACATATTGGGCGGGATTCTCTAACAACCAGCGCAGCACATCGCCGGCACTTGCAAGAGTTAATAACCGCATATGCAGTAACATATGCGATTATTAACGCCAAGGCGATGGCCGGCCATGTGCTGCGGGTCCCCACTCCCTCCCTGCACCCACAGCCAGCTGTGTGACAGCTCCTTTTCCTCCTCCCTGCACCCGGAAGCGGTGCAGGCAGGCAGGAGATCACTGGTCCAGGCAGCACAGCAGGAGGCTGCCCGGACACAGGTGAGGGAGGGCATCGCGGATCGGCGGGGGGCGCGAAGGGAAGCCCATAGGCTTCCATGGGGTTACGCCATCTAGAACTGGCATAACCCCCGCAGTGAACCCCCGGCGGTGGGGCTTTGCTGCATATGAAAATGCGGTAAAACCCCCGTTTTTTTACAGCATTTTCAGTTTGGTGAATCTCGCCCTGTGAGTTTGCGAGCAGGGCCTTCCTACCTCTATTATGGTTTGCCCAATTGTAAAGCGCAATGGAACTTGCTGTGCTACAGTATATAAGAGACTGCATAAATAAATTTAGTCAATAAAGATAAGAAAGTAAACATTGTAGTACATCATAGTAACATACTTCAAAAGAAGGAAGGCAATTGTTGGCATCTCATGGATGTCAAAGCATATTACATAATGAGTAAAAATTCAAAACAGTGGGTACAATGTCCTAATAATATGTAAACATACTGTAATATACAATCTCAGCAGACTTTATACCACATACTGTATATGTATATATAGTTATGGTAAAAGGTTAGCGCGCCCCAGCTCTAACCACCAAATAAACACAAGCTAGTAATCACGCATTGTAGGCGCACCGACTAGTACGGAGGAAAGTGAATATCAATTGGAAACCGCGTAGAGGAAGCCCATTTCCGTTATACTGCGTGTCGGTATGTGACAGCGCCGTCCTCCCCATGGATTACACAGCATCCCTGCGGCCCCGTCCTTCTCTCCCATCATCATCCCAGGACAGACACTCCCCTCACTCCGCCATCCACTACCTGCTGTATGACAGCGTTATCCGGCTGCAGAAGGTTAGCCAGGATGGTCTCTAGTACGTTCGCCATGATGGTAGTGAGAGCGCCGCCCTGGTTACGCGGATCCAAGCGCCCGGCTGTCCCGTCCCCCTGAGCCAGCAGTAACCCGGCAGCTGCGGTTGCTAACTGTCTCCTCTTCTCCACGTGGGTGTCAGACAGAGTAAGACTGTGCAGGAGCGCCACCTGCTGGGCAGGAGGAGCCTAAACACTATTGCCGCTGGACTTCATTCAGTGGTAAATCTGTGTACTGTGTATTGTAAACTATCTGTGCTGTAGTTATATTTAGAACAGACAGTGGCGGATTCAGGGGGTGCACCCGGTGCTGTCATTTTATTTTGTAGCTGAGGACCAGGGCTTTCCAACGAGCCCAGCCCCGTGTCTCTAGGCCCCCAGGAACCGGAGACATCGCCTGGCAAAGCTGTAACGTTTTTCCCCCCCATAGAATAATATGGGACCCATCAATTCCGACGGCTGCCAGTTCCCCCCCCCTGGCATCACAGAAGCTTGTGGCTGATCCCATTCAATTCCAAATCGCTGGGCCTTCAATATGATACCAGGCTGGTCCATATCGGTCAATCAGTTCCAGAGATATTGCATGTAAACCAATATTTTTATTTTTGAAATGTAATTTCATGGCTGTTCATGTTATTTGAGGGCAGATTACTCTGGAACCAAACGTTCCAGTTTCACTGGACCAAAATCATTCAAAGCCCACTCAAAAGTTTGTCAATATGATACTTGTCTCATGTAAATGGGTCAGTTGGTTCCGAAGATATAGCCGGTTAAATGAGATAACTGGTTAAATTGTGGAGGGGGGGGTTTTCTCTCCCCCCTCACACCAGAAAATGCAGCGACTAGGCTGGTGTAAAAGGGGCCAACCTGGGAATGCATTTTCTGTTGTGAAAGGGGTATTATTTCAAATAGCCGTAACCTGCAGTGCTCTGAATACAGCCAGGCTCTGCCACTTTCAGTGGCTATCACTTCAGCTTGGTGGCAGCTGTCCCCATTTACAGCGAGCATTTATTCCCCCTTGGCAATGAGCATGTAATCCCACATGGCAGTGAGCATGGAACCTCTGGCAATGAGCATGGAACCCTTGGCAATGAGCATGTAGATAAGCAGTACTTATGTAGCATATTTTTTAATAGGCATTATGGTGTTTGGCATAATACATAATGGTGTGTAACTTAACGTGTAATGGACATTATGGTGTAAATGTTTAATGCGCGCGTTTGGTGCACAATGTCCCTGTTTATGAAGCGTATTGTGAATTTTGGCTTAATCTCTGTGGCATTATGTGAATTCTGTCTCAATCCGTGTGGCATTATGTGAATTTTGGCTTAATCCGTGTGGCATTATGTAAATTTTGGCTCATTCCGTGTGGCATTATGTGAATTTTGGCTCAATCCGTGTGGCATCATGTGAATTTTGGCTCAATCCGTGTGGCATTATGTGAATTTTGACACAATCCGTGTGGCATTATGTGAATTTTGACACAATCCATGTGGCATTATGTGAATTTTGGCTCAATCCATTTGCATTATGTGAATTTTGGCTCAATCCGTGTGTTATTATGTAAATTTTGGCTCAATCCGTGTATCATTATGTGAATTTTGACACAATCCATGTGGCATTATGTGAATATTGGCTCAATCCATTTGGCATTATGTGAATTTTGGCTCATTCCATGTGTTATTATGTAAATTTTGTCTAAATCCATGTGGCATTATGTGAATTTTGGCTCATTCCATTTGGCATCATGTGTAAGGGGCAAGTATAATGGGGTCTAGTATTTTGTTGCATAATCTGTAGAAGTTGTATATGGTGTTGTACACTACACTCAAGAACAAGCCCCCTGTTGAGTGGCCACACCCCCTTTTCCAGAGCGCGCCTTTGGCACGCGTACAACTACGTCCTTCGCTTCTGTCGCCATGGTGGGCCTGCGTACTTTAAATGCCAGGGCCTATTTTTAATCCCATTCCCACCCTCTCTCTGCCACTCTCTTAGCATGTACACTGGCACCACTAAAACCACCCCTCCCCCACATAAACCCTCTTTTATCATGGTGCCCCCCCTGTCATTTTATGCTGGATCCGCCCGAGAACAGATGTAACAAAATGAAGCATGTGTAATAACACAAATGCAAGAATGGTTTAAAGATCTCCCTACGCCTGGGTGGGCAACAATGGAACACGATAACTGTGTGGGATTTTCACCAAAAGGTCTTCTATGGGTCCCACAATTAATGAGACCAAGTAGGCTGCAGCTTCTACCTACCTGTCATGACCGCAGGACGTCAGCGGCACTTACCGGTCCGGGTCCGATGGCGGGGTCTTCGCTCCCTCCTCGTTGGTACCGGCCGGGGGAGGGCTGCTGTTCCGTCCAGCCGGCCGCGTCTGTCTCCTCCTGCCTAGCTTCTGCAGGCGTCATGTGGGTGGTGTCCTGTCTCCTAAGGAGTGCAGCCATCTTCCTGTAGCCATCCAATGGCTTTCACCGGACCTCCCTGCTCCTCCAATCAGGAACATGCCCTGGAGATTTAATCCCTCACCTGAGATCTGGCGGGCGCCAGTGCTTCGCTATCTTATCCCTAGGAGGTATCCTTCGACCTGTGCTCCAGTTGTTTCTGAGCTTCCCAGTGTTAACCTTCACCTGCTCCTGTGTGCTTCCAAGTACCTGCACCAGTGTTCACCTACACCTGTGTGCTTCCAAGTACCTGCACCAGTGTTCACCTACACCTGTGTGCTTCCAAGTACCTGCACCAGTGTTCACCTACACCTGTGTGCTTCCAAGTACCTGCACCAGAGTTCACCTATACCTGTGTGCTCCCAAGTACCTGCACCAGCATTCACCTATACCTGTGTGCTCCCAAGTGCCGGCACCAGCGTTCATCTACACCTGTGTGCTTCCAAGTACCTGCACCACCATTCACCTACACCTGTGTGCTTTCAAGTACCTGCACCAGCGTTCCCCTACACCTGTGTGCTTTCAAGTATCTGCACCAGCGTTCACGTGCACCTGTTTTTCCAGGCACCTGTGCTTCCAGGCACCTGTGCTCCTGTGGTCCTACTCCGTGCTTCCAGGCACCTGTGCTCCAGTGTCTTCTACTCCGCGCTTCCAGGCACCTGTGCTCCAGTGGTCCTACTCCGTGCTTCCAGGCACCTGTGCTCCAGTGTCTTCTACTCCGCGCTTCCAGGCACCTGTGCTCCAGTGGTCCTACTCCGTGCTTCCAGGCACCTGTGCTCCCGTGGTCCTACTCCATGCTTCCAGGCACCTGTGCTCCTACTCCGTGCTTCCAGGCACCTGTGCTCCCGTGGTCCTACTCCATGCTTCCAGGCACCTGTGCTCTAGTGTCTTCTACTCAGTGCTTCCAGGCATCTGTGCTCCAGTGTCTTCTACTCCGCGCTTCCAGGCACCTGTGCCCCAGTGTCTTCTACTCCGCGCTTCCAGGCACCTGTGCCCCAGTGTCTTCTACTCCGCGCTTCCAGGCACCTGTGCCCCAGTGTCTTCTACTCCGTGCTTCCAGGCACCTGTGCTCCCGTGGTCCTACTCCATGCTTCCAGGCACCTGTGCTCTAGATTCTTCTACTCAGTGCTTCCAGGCATCTGTGCTCCAGTGTCTTCTACTCCGTGCTTCCAGGCACCTGTGCTCCAGTGTCTTCTACTCCGTGCTTCCAGGCACCTGTGCTCCAGTGTCTTCTACTCCATGCTTCCAAGCACCTGTGCTCCAGTCGTCCTACTCCGTGCTTCCTGGCACCTGTGCTCCCGTGGTCCTACTCGGTGCTTCCAGGCACCTGTGCTCCCGTGGTCCTACTCCGTGCTTCCAGGAACCTGTGCTCTTGTGTCTTCTACTCCGTGCTTCCAGGCTACTGTGCTCCGGTGTTTACTACTCCGTGCTTCCAGGCACCTGTGCTCCGGTGTCTTCTACTCCGTGCTTCCAGGCACCTGTGCTCCGGTGTCTTCTACTCCGTGCTTCCAGGCACCTGTGCTCCAGTGTCTTCTACTCCGTGCTTCCAGGCACCTGTGCTCCAGTGTCTTCTACTCCGTGCTTCCAGGCACCTGTGCTCCAGTGTCTTCTACTCCGTGCTTCCAGGCACCTGTGCCCCAGTGTCTTCTACTCCGTGCTTCCAGGCACCTGTGCCCCAGTGTCTTCTACTCCGTGCTTCCAGGCACCTGTGCTCCAATGTCTTCTACTCCCTGCTTCCAGGCACCTGTGCTCCAGTGTCTTCTACTCCGTGCTTCCAGGCACCTGTAATCCAGTGACTATTACCTCATACTTCCAGGTACATGTGGATGCATTGACTTCTATGAGAAGGAATTATATTAGGTCTGCCTCCTTCTGTCCCCCAGTCAGCCTGTTAGCTCCTGATCAGCAGACGGACTCACAAAACCTGCGAGTCCTGACACTACCATTATAGATACATTAAAAGTTTGGGACAAAAGATCCCTCTACTAATTCTTCCTGCATTAAACATACCTTTAAAAATGCTAAAAATCCTTGAGGGAGGAGACTGATATCGTTTACGGAGCTGCAGACCCGTTTTGATTTGCCTGGCACAGATTTTCTACAATATATGCAAATACAATATTGGATATGGAGAGCGAAGGGCACATCAGAGATATTGGGCTACGCACCATCCGCTCTCTTAGCCCAAATGAATAAGATTGGAACAAGGGGATGTATCTCCTACTGGTATAAATTTTTAATAGACATGTCTCACCCTTAAGTCCTCAGCCCAAAAAAAGTGGTAAAGGGACATAGGCCTCCAGATATCCGATAAACGGTTTGAAGCAATCTATACCACTTCTTTTAATATGTCAGAAATGCTATAACCACTCAGAAATGCAGGTTAAATTAATAAATAGGATATATTTGACTCCCGACAAACTACATTTATTTTGGCCTTCATGCTCACTGTTTTGCTGGAGGGAGTGTGGAGAGGTGGGGAACATTTACCATGTGTTTTGCATACCTCCCAACAGTCCCGATTTTATCGGGACAGTCCCGATTGTCAGGGCCTGTCCCGATGTCCCACCCGCTGTGTGGGGGGGCTGTTGGGAGTCCCCCCGTCAGCTGCTAAACAGCGGGGAATAAACGCTGTGCGCATGCACACAGCGTCTATTCCCGCAGCCAGGGGGCTGGGGGCATGGCTAGAGGCTCACAGAGCCTCTAGGTCATGCCCCCATAGCGGCAAAATGGGGGTGTGGCCTCACGGGGAGCCGCGAGTATAGGCCACGCCCCCAAATTAGGCCACACACCCCCCCCCCCCCCCGAAAATTTCGGCACACCTTCGGCGCGCAGCAGCAGCGTCCCGCCGGCAGAGGTACCAAAGTTGGGGGGTATGGTTTTGGCTCTGTCCAAAGATACAACAATATTGGAGAGAGGTCTTTGTGCTTATTAGCAAAGTATTGGAAATACCAGTGGACACCTCTACTCAAGTGGCTCTTTTAAACATATATCCGATGGAAATGTCAGTGAACCAACAGTATGTGGTGGGACATATTTGTATTGCAGCACGAGCGGCTCTGGCTCAATGCTGGAAGCAGGCTACTCTCCCCCCTATTCAGAAGGTGATATTTAAGATATGTTACAGAAGAGTAGGGAAGGATCTAGATCTATATATAAAATCAGAATAGATTGGATCTCTAGCAATCCAATTTAATTGAAGTGGATGTACCTGTCTGAATAAGAGGGGAACATAGCGTGCAATAGGATGTAGGAAGTGTGTGTGTGGAATATGGACAATAGAATCTCCATGAATATATAGGAATGAAAAGCTAATGTAAAATAATAAAGAACGTGTATCAAACATTTTTAAGGTTCCCTCCTGGAATGTACCCTTTCCTTACCCTCCCCTATATCCCCATCCCTTTTATATTCTGTATCCCCTTAACTTAACTTGTCTTGTTTGGTGTTTTTTTTCTTCCCTTTTTAAGGACTTGTATATTTGGAAAAAATTAATAAAGAAATAATGGTTAAAAATAAAATTACCTGTTTTAACACTCAGGGGGATATTCATTTACCAGCGACTAATTGCAGTGCTTTATCAATTCAATGTCGGACTGAACCTCGCAGTTCCTGAGCTGCAACCTAACGACCATAAGAAAACTGCAAAATTGGGCATTCAAGCATGAAGCGCACACACACACACACACACACACACACACACTACATCGGTTTTTCGGCTGATCGACCTATTTACCACAAATCATTCACAATTGCGAATGATCGCTATCCAATGCACTCTCCCGCGGATCTTTAGCTGGATCCTTTAATCTTAAGGTCCCCATACATTAGGCCTGTTTTACAGATGTTGTGCAGCTCATTCAGCTGGGGGCTGGCAATAGAATCACCAGCTGCCAGCCCCCGCTAGCCGCCGGAAGGGGGCTCATGTGCCCTGTTCCGACTGAGCTCTCTGCCGACTCCCCGTCGATCCCCGCTGCCCCATCCTTGGACCCCCCCTAACCCTGCCTGTCTCCCTGAAGAAGACCGTAGGGCTTCCATTGTGCATCCCCGTCAGATGGAGCACCTCTCCACCAGCGGAGAGGATCTGGCGAGCACTGGAACTGTATGAGAGGTGCTCTATCTGTATCTGGCAGCTCCCTGGGCCTGGGAGAGCTCACTTATGATTAGGCATTTGATTTTTTTTACATGTACTAAGGGCCTGATTCTGGTTCATTTGCAAAAGCAAATTATCTCTCTAATGGACAAAACCATGGACCTTATTCTAGTTCACTCTTTTTGACAAAATCCTTCTTAGATGGACAAAACCATGTGCAGAGAGAATTAGATTTGGGTGAGTTATTTTGTTTCTGTGCAGGGTAAATACTGGCTGCTTTATTTTTACACTGCAATATAGATCTCACTTTGAAGTAAATCCCCACCCAAATCTAATTCTCTCTGCACAAGTAACATCTTCCCCACCTGCAGTGCACATGGTTCTGCCCATACACGGAGCCGTTCGCCGGCATCCGTTCTGTACTATGCGATGCGTGCTCCCGCGCATCACATAGTACGGTACAAAAAGTATGTGCTGCACATACTTTTAGTACTAGGTACACATCGTATCGGATCGCAGTGCATGCACAAGGGATGCGATCCGATCCGATGTGTGCTGTTTAAGTCCCAAACGGATCCGTTAAACGGACCGTGTATGGGCAGCTTAAGATGGATTTTGTCAGAAAGAGTGAACTAGAATAAGGCCCCATGTGCATTGCAGGTGGGCAGATGTAATGTGCAAAGAGAGTTAGATTTGGGTGGGGTTTTTACTTCAGAATCAGAATCAACTTTATTGGCCATGTATACTTGCACATACTAGGAATTTGACTTGGATTGCTGTGCAGTGCAACAGCCAGTTAGTTACAGTTAAACAGTGACAGACATGTGAACACACTTCAAACTGATATACTTCATGTATATTGCAGTGTAAAAATAAAGCAGCAAGTATTTTCCCTGCACAGAAACAAAATAACTCCCACAAATCTTACTCTCTCTGCACATGTTACATCTGCCCACCTGCAGTACACATGGTTTTGTACATTAGAGTGGGAGAATTTGCTTTTGCAAGTGAACCAGAATCAGGCCCCAAATCACATGCCAATAATCATATGTCAAATCGGGGGGAGCAGAAGGTGGAGGGTGGAGGGACCAAGGGAGGCAGGCTGCAGGAGAGCTCTCTCAGCCAATCAGAGGTTGCCTATTCAATTTTACTTTTTTATTATTTGCCTGCCTGATTTCCTCAACCGTCTCTCTGAGTACACCCCTGAATCGGATGCGATAGATCATGGGTGCTAAAAAGCAGAACGTATGATTTCTGGATCTAATGTGCACGGGAAAGCGCATTGTATCGGAAGTCATACACATGCGATTTTGCCCGATCGGAAATTGGGCCCCTTCACCTGCTGCAAGGAAGATCAGAAGATGCAGCTAAAGACCTGTGGGACTCAGGGCTTTATTCTAGTTCACTCTTTCTGACAAATTCCTTCTTAGATGGACAAAACCATGTGCACTGCAGGTGGGGCAGATGTAACTTGTGCAGAGAGAATTAGATTTGGGTGAGTTATTGTTGTTTCTGTACATGGTAAACACTGGCTGCTTTATTTTTACACTGCAATATAGATCTCACTTTGAAGTAAAACCCCACACAAATCTAATTCTCTCTGCACAAGTAACATCTGCCCCACCTGCAGTGCACATGGTTTTGTCAATCTAAGAAGGATTTTGTCAGAAAGAGTGAACTAGAATATGGCCCTCAGGTATTCGGGTCTTCGTGCGTTCAGGTATTTGTGAGTTGGGGGTGCTCAGTTGCCTGGGTGCGTTTGGATGCTCGGATATTTGGGCACATGGGTGCGGTTGGGTATTTGTAAGTTGGTGCTCTCGGGCACCATTTTCACGCTATCGGGTGCTCAGGGACTCAGGTGCATTTGCGCACTCGGGTACACTCGATCGCTCATGGATTGAGATGTACTGGTGCGTTTCGGGTGCTCGGATATTCAGGCACTTGGCAGCGTTTGTGCGGCTTGGGATTTGGGAGCTAGTGCGTTCAGCACTCATGGACTCAGGTGTTCTGGCACGTTCGCGTGCTTGAGCACTCAGGGATTCAGGTGTTCGATGCATTCAAATGCTCAGTAGAGTTTGGGTGCTTGGGGTCATTCTCACTTGGGCGCGTTCAGCCACATTCACGCAATTGGGCGAGTTCGGGTGGTCATGGATTCAGGTACATTCATGCCCTCGGGTGTTTTGGCGCATTTGGGTGTTCAGACATGTTCATGCGCAGACATTCGGGTGTTTGGGTGTGTTTATGCGCTTGGGAAAGTTCAGGCACTCATGGATTCGGGTGTTTGGGCACTTGGGTGCGTTAGCATGGTTGGGTATTTGGGAGATTGTGTGCTCTGGCGCTTAGGTGTTTGGGCACGTACCCGCACTCAGGCGAGTTTGGGCACTCAGCGATTCAGGTGCGTGTTGCCGCATTCACAGTATCACATAGTCGGGTGCTCAGGGATTCGGGTGTTTTCACACATTGGGTGGTCATGCATGTTTGGACGCGCTCGGGCACTCATGGATTTGGGTGATTGAGCACATTTGCATGCTCGGTAGAGTTTGGTTGCATTCGCACGCTTGGGTATTCGGGCACGCTTAAGGGCTCAAGAATTGGGGCGCTCGGTTGTGTTTGGGCGCTCAAGTGTTTGGGTGTTCGTGCTTCTAGGTGAGCGATGGGGGAGCAGCGGGGGAGCAGTCAACTGTGTAAGTGGCGTGACAACAGCGCACACCTACATGTCAGTGCCATGTGCCAGCAGCACAGCTCAGTCCGGAAAATTTCTGGGCATACCATCGAAGGGATTCAAATTTTTATGGAATCTTAAGATAAATCTTTGGCATGAAATCTTTTGTCCATGACTGACGGGGAGTTTAAGGGAAATCCTAAGATCACAGATCTTTCTACTGTGTGTGGGCCCTTTGAGGATTTTTACACAATGGAACGCCTCAGCTAATTCAATAATTCACCCAAGAATACTTCCCCCCTTTGGGAGGACTGTCTACCCACGGGCAGCAGTGTTACTTGAAAAAATATTTGCACTATTTCATACATTAACTAGTTCATACATTAACGTCCACATGGACTCTGATTGGGAATGGTAAGAAATGACCATGAAGTGAACCACGCAATGACACACACTACACTAATTATGTGGTCCACATGCTCAGTGACACAAAAAAAAAACATGAAAAAAATCATGTCAACCTTTTATTTACAATGTCTTATATTATTTATTTAGTTTCTTATATAGCGCAGCATATTTTGTTGCGCTTTACAATTGGAAACTTGTCTGTCCACCTTGTTCATGCCTATCTAGACACTGTAGACCTTTTATTCTTGTAATATAAATAACAAATAATCATAAATTTAAGTGCATATTTTAAATCTTAAATAAAAGGTAAATTGAACCAATAAACTCTGTTATCCAATCTATCCAATTCCTGTAGAGGTACAGTGGTGAACTACTGTAGGTATGTTTTCTCATTGCAATGCATGGCATTTCAAAACCATTGATTTGTACGGTAGGCGTAAGCCTCTTAATGACTGATCGTCCTTGACTTCCCAATTACTAATTTTCAGATGTGTACTTTGTCTGCTTTACATACCAAAAACAATTGTGTTTCATACCCTCCAACAGCAAAATGACCCCCATTCCATTAGGTACAAAATGCTCTGCTCCTGGACTGTCCCCTTGATGTAGGTTTGCCATTGCCTGTGTTACATACATTTAGGGGCCCACTTATTAAGGATTGCATATACAATCCGATCTGGGAATAACCAGCGAATAAAGACGCTGGATTTTATCGCACAGAGGTCTGGCCGTATGAGCGCTACGCTCCGTGAACATACACATCATCCACAGTTGATGGAGGGAGTTGTTAACAACATGTGGATATACAGACAAGGGAGCCGATTGGTTAATGAGGACCATACTTCCACCCTCTTGTCGGCAAATGTGTGTAAGCACTTGCCAATGCTGGCACCTTGCCAAGTCCTCCCGGCTGAGGATATCAACATTGGCGGGTATCAGCAAGTGTGTACAGATCTTTAAATGCTTCTTTGATAACTCCTTCTTAGGTTCCACTGCCACAGACACGATAGATTAAGACTTGCCAGTAATATCCTACACTAATCAATAATGATGACAGTGTTGTCGGGATGCAGAAGACTACCGTAGTCAGAATGGTTTCTAGTACGTTTGTCATGATGGTAATGACAACACTATCCTGATCCCACTGCTGCAGACACACTGTAGCTTACATGCCAGTATTTTTATATCCTACACCAGGGGTGGCCAAACCTGTCCTCAAGATCTACCAACGGTGCATGTTTTCCAGGCAACCTGTGGATCTATAGTAGGAATTAATGCAGCTGGTTTTAAAATGTGACAGTTAGTAATGACTGCAGCTGTGCACCAGCTAGGTAACCTGGAAAACGTGGACCGTTGGTAGATCTCGAGGACCGGTTTGGCCACCCCTGTGACCAGATGTAACCTGACCTTTTGTACATTCTGCCTACCAGTAATCGTTTCTCTATAACGAAGGACAAAGGCAACTCCTTTACAGTATGTGATTGCCTGGCCAATCGGTATGGGCGCATATTTTATTTTACATATACTTATTCTTTCAAATCATATCAATTATTGTATATTACAGTATGTATTCTTTAGGATAGTACAATTTCTCACGTAACAGTGTGAATATCTCAATTCAATTTCTTGTACGAAAATATATTTGATTGTGTAGGTGATTGCTGCGGAGATTTCTGAACATTTGTTTTATTCAAGGCTGCCTGTATACATCTTTGTTAAATGTACCTGTTTACCTGTTGATACAATAGTCATACACGTATCAATGCTTATGTAGAGATTAGCGTTTTTGTCTCTGCAGGTGGGTATGGGTCCTAGGGTCAACAAGAAAAATGTCAACTTGCATTAGGTCGACATTCATCAAACTTGACACCACTGTTCACCTTCCCCATGTCAACCTAATGACCCTGTTAACCTAACTCCATGTCGCTCTTCTGGTGTCGAGCTTGATGCATGTCAACATTCAGTGGTCTTTCCAATGCATGTCAATTTTCCACTTGTCGACCTAGTGACCATATACCCTGCAGACATGGTTAACAGCGGAGATATGCATAGCTCAAAGGTCATTGGGTCAACCAAATTAAGGTCGACATACATTGGGTCAACCACTGAAGGTCAACACAGGCAAAAGGTCAACATGCCTAAGGTCAACAGGGCCAAACAGTTGACACACGCATTAGGTCGACATTGGATAGGTCGACGTGGGTTTTTCATGGGCTTTTTGTCCCGATTGTCGACATGGACACCACGTCCCCACACATAGCTCGCCATGCTTCGGCACACTATTTTATTCTACCATACCTAATGGATGGTAAGGCATGAACTACCGCTTGTCAGCAAAAAAGCTGTGAAAAACCCATGTTGAGGTTTTGACTTTCAACCTTAGGCATTTCAACCCTGTTTCTATGTCGGCCTTCAGTGGTCGACCTTTATGGTGTTGACCAAACAACCGTATAGCAGCTGAAACTGCTATATTAGTTGTTCTAGCAAAAAGGTTTACAGGTTAAATGCACACAATGGCAGACAACAGCATATCGAAGTTCCCCATAACCACATGAGCTCAGATAGCAAAAAGTGAAGGCCAAACAGGCGACCATGTTTGGTTCCTATGTGGGAACAAGACAGATAATGCAGAAATAGGACAATATTATGTCTAAAGGCATATGTGGCCAATTAGGACTGCACATGTACAAAACTGGATTTATAAAATAAAAAAAGCTATACATATGACAAGAAAAAGTAGGCGAGAAGAGCAGTTGGGTAAGAGAAGAAAACAAAGAAAGAAGGTCAGAAGTATTGTACCATATGTATGAAGTATTGCTTTACAGCAGGGGTTCCCAAACTTTTTGAATCATGGCACCCTAAAGTATCAGAGTATGTTTCACGGCACCCCTAGGCCAAAAGTTGGTTACTAATTCAGGGAAAAATATTAAATAAGTTGTGATTTAAATTTTTCCTTAGGTCCAGTTATGTGGTGAGAAACATTAGTCACTTCTGTTTACCTACATATTCTTAATTGGAAGCCACAAGCACTGATTCTGCCTATTTCATTGGCCATACATAATTTGAATTGGTTCTAGACCACCAACCTGAGGCACCCCTGCAAGTGCTCCAAGGCACCCCAGGGAGCCTAGGCGCACAGTTTGGGAACCACTGGTTTACAGTATTCCTGTTATTTTGTAAATGTAGTCTTTCTTTTAGAAGTATTCACTACTGCTGTTATAACAATTATTTTGTATTTGTCTGCATTGGTAATACATGCATACGATTATGCGGTCTTTAAGATAAAGCACTGTCGTTCATGTTTAGTCTGTCTTGGAGTAGAATTATTTCAATGTTTTCCATTGCAAGCAAAGGTTGTAGTATGAGAATTAGCAGCATTTCACTGTAAACTATTGTCCCTGCAATCACTGGAGCATATAAACAAACAAGGATAGGACAACAATGAAAGGCATGACTAAGGAAGGCAGTTACTGTAAATCTTTCACCAATCGGCTGATTCACACCCCAACACAGGGGCTTCTTTGCGCTCGCCCCCTTTCGGAGCACCGGCAGTCAGGAGGCACATACGTCAGAGGAGGTACATACCAAACCCATTTTGACTACATGCACTTGAGATTCTGACTATGTGCAATTTGGCCTATAACGATATACACAGTAAGTACCATAGTCAAAATTGCGTTGCTCTCAGGTATCGCAAGCAGTGCAAACAAAGTGCACTAACTTTTCTCACGATTTTGAATATATAGTCAAAAGCATAAGCTAAAATTGCACCGTGTGTGCTCATTAACTCTCAATCTGGGGGTAATTATAGTTCATCTGCAGTATACACACATAAGACATGGCCAGGAATGACGCTCCGGAAGCTTTACATACACTGTTGCGCTTCTTACCAGGGCTTTAGATGATTTCTTGTTTGTTTTATTGTATAAAGCACTGCAGCCTTCTATCTTGTTTAACTCTGCTCAATAAAAGCACTATATTACACATAGTCTGTAGCATATTTGTACTTTCACATAATAAGCTTTTTTCTCCTAAAACACGTAATGCTATTTTTAAGTTGGATTGTCATTACTAAAGAGAGGTTTAAAATCACAATGTCCTCTATCGATTTTTACTCTTTTCAATAATAAATGACATTAGGGAGTAATCACACACAACTTCTAGGTATAAGTTTATAGTACAACAGCTATAAGGTCTATTTATTTGTGAAGCAACTTGTTTCATTCAGGTGTATATTTTCAGTATCTATTAGTGATTTACTCTTCAAATACTGCAGGTCTACTTACCAGTTTCCCTTGCAGTTTTGTTTTCTAGAAATGAAGACACACTGCTCTACTAAAGATCCGTACACACTGGGCGATTATGCCCAGCATGTATGGACAGCAATTTGAGCGACTTTCAGCTTAAAGTCGCCCAGTGTGTATAGGCCTTTAGACCTTAATATAAACAGCTCTTCTGAATTCCAGGTTCAATGGTTCAGTAATACTATAACAAACACATACACAAAAGCAACTACAGTTCTGTTAAAAAGAACCACTAACCCTGAAAGCTTTCATATAGACCATTTGAATGTTTTGGTAAATGTTTTTTTTTTTATTTTGTAAAAAGGAAACCAAAAGATATAAATATATTTGTACAGAAGTCCGGTAGAGTGCAGGAGACTGTCTGACAGAAAGTAGTCCACAAAGCGCCCAGGAGACCATCTTACAATCATGACAGGTTAAAGATACCAGTAAACCACCCTAACACACTGTACAGGCAAGAGTGAGTGCAGACTCTGCCATACAGCAGAAAACATAGGAGACAAGGATTGGTTTCGTATAAAAGGCAATCTAGCATTCCTATATGTCCAAGAATGAGATTGCTAGACAGAGCACAAGATCTGCAGCTGCAACAACAGCTCAAATAATGAGTGGAAGGCAAAGGGAGAAACCTTTACAGATAGATAAAACCAGCAATTGGAGAGAGATAGACATACGTGGCGACACTGACAGCAAAGTGAAACTGATGCATATTAAATCATGTAAAGGTCTGTGCAATTTCCAGATTTCCTTGCAACTCAAATCTCTCACTCCATAAGCCAAAGGTTATTTTCCTTGTCCAATATAATCCCTCATGTGGATCTTCCTCCCATCTCCACATTTTGGTTATTTTTCTACCTGAATTTGCCACCCTTCGGTTATATAAAGTCCAGCTGTCTGATCTTCTGTTCCCAGTTCATTAAGCTTCATGTAGCTTTTCAGCACTACAATCCTTCAAATCTTGTTAAAATATCTCAGTCCATCTTGAAATTGACATATATATACCTAATGAATCGAAGTGATGCTATGAAGCTGACTGTTCCAAGCATGAGGAAGAAGACATATGCAGTAAGAAAAGAATACCCAAAGAACTCTACAGTTTGAACGACCCCAGACATGTTAGAACGACGCCAGTAGTAGAAGACAGAGTAAAGAAATATAAAAGCTCCAGTGGATCCTGTGCTCAGAACTGAACGCCACCACCAGCGATAATCTTCACCCGATAGCTGGAAGTAGGTCAGTGCCACGGAAATGCAGGCACCAACACTTAGCAGTATTGCAAATACAATAAACAGAATTCCATACAGCGTGTACTGCTCTCTTCCCCAGACAGTAGCAAAAATGTAATACAGCTCCACAGAAATTGCACTGTAAAGAGAAAAACAGTTAGTAAAAGGCACAGGACAATGGAAGCTGCAATGCAGAATGAGGACAGTTACAGTACTAAAGCACAAGGAGGTGGGAAAATAAAAAATAACTAAAAAGGGGGAAACAAAATACAGTAAATTTCCCAAAAAAAAAAAAAAAAAAAAAGAGCAAGCAAATATCAGAAACATTAGGCCTGATTCAGGTTCATTCGCACATATGTTTTGCTAATGAACAAAACCATGTGCACTGCAGGTGAGGCAGATGTAACATGTGCAGAGAGAGTTACCTTTGTGTGAGTTATTTTGTTTCTGTGCAGGGTAAACACTGGATGCTTTATTTTTACACTGCAATTTAGATATCAGTTTAAAGTACACACCCCAGCCCAAATCTAACTCTCTCCGCAAATGTTACATCTGCCCCACCTGCAGTGCACATGGTTATGTCCATTAGCAAACCAAATGTGCTTTGCAAATGAACCTGAATCACCCCATAGTGAAGGGCAGTATGCAAGGAGTAACATCACAGAAAATTAGGTAAAACCACAACAACTTGTGAGAGATATAGTAGAGAAAAGGAGACAAAATGCACAAATACCTGAATGGTAGGAATCCACCAATTGCCATGTGGATGGGAGCGGACTTATACCAGGGTTGACGAGGAATTTCTCGGGCAATGTTCTTAGTTCTACATGGAGCCTCAAAGTATCCTGCGCTATTTTTACCAAAAATACCTCCGATTACAGTCAGCGGAAATCCAACCAATAGCCAGACAGTGAGGAGGAGGAGGATGGTGGTTGCTGGAAGAGCTTGAGTTGAACCATTGGCCCAATGAACTGAATTGACCACACTCCAGGTTAGGAAGAATGGTGCTGAGTACAAAAACAGGAGAGTGATTATGAGGTAGGATCAAGTATGCACATAGTAAAAAAAAAAAAATACATAAAAAAATAATTCAACATTTAACCAAGCATTAAAATTCACAATTTGGAATAGGATTATTTAGAATAGATATGGATTGCAGACAGAGTAATACAATGATTTTAAATGAATTCATTTCAAATACAGTATAGTAGGGAGTCCACTACCTGAGAATAGGCTAGTAGTCAGTACAATGTTCCACACCCAACGATCTCCACCCATCTGCCGATAAAAATTACTAGACACATAGCCGGAAACACAACAAGTGAGTGCATACAGTAGGATTGCTGCTGAATTGATAGCACCATGTCTGTGAACATTAAACAGGCCCAGAAGAACCATGACTATAATACCTAAGGAGAGAGAATAGGACAACATAAATAAACCATTAATAACGCATAACACAAAACAGAAAGTGAAATGCACATATAAGTAAAAGAGCGTACGCAGAGTTTTATCTTTACCTGTCCCTAGTGCCAGAAATTGGGAGCCTACACCAAGAATTGCACAAAGTAAACTTCGATATGGTGGAAAACGGAAAACGTCGGTGTGAATAATCTTCCACCCATTATCTCCCTGTTCCATGTCATCTGTTCCTTCCTCATCTAAATTGTAACGTGCCATGTCACTCTTAAGAACACGCATGAGTATGATGACCACAAATCCCAGAAGCAAGAAAACCAGCACCATGGAATTAATGATGGAGAGCCAATGAATCTCCAAACTTTTCGGAAAGAAGCTGGAGTCTCTGAGTCGGTCACCGCGACGTTCATATGTCACAGTGGTTGGAAACCAGCGTACACTGTATGTGTGAGTCAAACTGAGAGGCTCTGCAACGTCATCCAAACTAAATGGTTTCACATCTCGGACGCTGACATTAGCAAAAATAATACGGTCCTCATTATATTCAATGTTGAAGTCCAGATGAGACCACAAGCCGATTTTATGCGTATGTGGTAGGAATCCACTTTCCTCCATGTAGCCCACAAATCCACGAATTGGTATATCATCAAGTACAAACTCAAAATAATAGAGTTCCTCAATGGCTTCGCGCAGTTCCTCTACCTTAAAGAAAAAAAGAAATATGCTGTGTAGCTAGCCAAGATGGCATTACATTTTTTAGACAAATAGAAGTGCTCTTAAATGCAAGCATAATGATTTTATTAGCAGACTCACACATTGTAAACTTGCTATATGGTCTAACTATACTCAGTAGCTATGCACACGTGTAAGAGTTTAGTATATATGAATGACTCAACATTATATTTTAGAATATGTTGAAATAGCAAAAACCCTTTAAATAAAAGATCAATGTTGTATCTTAACCCTGGATCAGTGTGTAGTGGATGACCGACTTACAGGTACATCAGTAGTCCCATTGTCCAGGAACCACATCATTAAGCCTGTGCCAAGCCTGTGTTGCAATTCCATTTTTGCACAAAATCAACATTTGTGTTGTGGATAGTATCCACAATTACAGTCACAAATACAACCCTACCTAAATTTTAAAACCACAGGTTTTTTTTTTTCTTTCTTCCGATTAAGCTAACAGGTATACAGAATGCGAACGATTAATCCACCATATTAATTTATTTGCTGAAAAAACTTGTTAAAAATTAAACAAAGAAATACATTTACCTAAAAAAAAACATCTTTTTTTTTTTGTTTCAGCAAATGGATATCTGATAATTCTGAAAGATTCAAGAGTTAAAACGGGCCAAATCTGACTAGTGGATGAGGTCTGAAATGGTCTGCAAATCTGCTGACACTAGTCATCTAGAGCCCCTATTGATCTGTGAAACTAGCATGTTGAAAAATCTGATCCCCATCAATTTGGTGAGAATCTGTGAATCCTATACATTGCAGATTTATTTGCACAATTATCTAAAAAACACCAATATGCCCCAAGTGATTGCTGATTTATGGGGTAATCTAGCATATCACAATTTCAAAAGAGATTAAAAAAAAAAAAACATTTACCTGATTGACTGACAGTTTCAACTCACAAAGAGTTTGTCTTTCCATATTAACTCGATATGAGAACTTGTACAGGGACTCTGCCATTCGGTCTCCATCCAGGACCTCTCCCAAGGTCAGGCTCTTGTGGCGGATTTGTGCGGGGGCACACACTGGCAGCTGATAGTAGTGATAGGTTTCTTGTGGATTGTGGTACGGCCCCACTTTATTCACATAGAGCATCACTGGATCATTTTGCTTGTACTGAACGCCCCCAGCTAATGTTGATGGTACATAAAGCCACACACAAAGGAGGGCGAAAGAGTGCAAGAGACACATGTCTGGAAAAGGAGGAAAAAATAATAATTGTATAATCAGCTTTGTATTTCCAATAGAGGCGTGTCTGCGGTATTAATTTAAACCAGAAATAATGCACTATGTTCTAATGGGGTCCCTTGAAAATATTTACAGACAAGTTTGTGAATATTCTTCAAAATGGTGGAAATATAAGATATAACTTCCAAACCTGGATAGCAAAAAGTGATTTGGCTCAGGAATGGACATTGCATTTCAATGGTTTGATACCAGCGAGTCTCCTGCGATGTTGGTGTTTTTACCATTTGATGACAGCTACCATCAGATGATGTGGAAGCTATAGTTTAACAATGAATGACCGTTGCTAACAGTTATTTAACAGCGAGAACAGCCGCAGGTTGTTTGTGTGCATGCAGAAACATGGTGACATCACAGTATTTATTTTAGATCATATGTTGTGATAATGGAAGCCCTGCATATGTACATCCATAATTTGGGGTATATATGCCGTGCTTTTGTAGCTAATGGACATAGCAAGATTTCCATCATGCATTATAGAAGAGCCTGACAGATTCCTACTGTTAAGCTACAAGGAAGGGGAGGCGGGGACACAGTGCTGCCAATTTACTTTTGTAGACTGCCAGGAATGGAAACTTACTGAGGTGTCACCGCGGGTGACGGGGCGCCAGTGTTGGGGTAACAGCGGATACAGCCTTATTGTAGGAGGATTCCCGGGTTGCCAGCGCAGCTCGGTCTGGGGAGGGGGGGGTCACTGTGGAGTATGCACGGTGAGTGATCACTTCCTCATTGCTGTCCCTGGTGACCCCTGTGTTGTGCAGCGCCCGGTTGCTGGGCACACAGCGGTGATCCTGCACAGCACCGGACCGCCCACCCGTGCCGCAAACGCTGCCGCCCACCTCCTGCCCGCTCACTCTACGTCTCCGGGTTAGTTCCTGGGTCCTGACAGCAGCAACAGCAACAGCGGCTGCTGGGGGGCCTCCGCTCGAGTCCCGTGACGTCACCCGTGCCTGTAACACCAAGTGCACACAAAGTCGCCGCCACATCCCTGTAAGCACCCCGACACCCACCGCCTGTGCCGCATCTGCACCGTGCTGCCCCTAGCCACCCGTACCTGTTACTGTCACCCGCTGCCGCTTCCCTGGCACAAGGCTGCTGAGCGCAGGGGTCCTTCAGGCATTGCGCTAAACACCCTGAACACGTCAGCAGTCCGGGGATTGGGCAGTGAGGCACTGGGTGGGTTGAGGCGGCACTGGGTACTGTTGCTGCTATGTCACCAGGGGGAGCGGGTGCTGGACGGGGTCCCGACAGTCGGGGTTCCAACAGTCATTTACCCGACTGTCAAATCTCCGACAGACGGGTTCCCAACGGCCACCGGCTCTTCTCCCTCTTGGGGGTCCACGACCCCCATAGGGCGGTATTCAATGAGCCTGATTCGCCAGGTTTTTATGGCGAATTTCTGTCAAAAACGGTGAATCACCCTATTCAATGACCACATGGCGAATACATTTGAAGGTTTTTTTCGCCATGATTCACCGAGTAGCAATCGCTATCTTTTTATGGCGAAGTGGAATGTGAACTAAATAAAGTGTTTTGTTTTTTACATTTGGTGTCAAAAAATCAGGAATTTTATTCTGAGGAGGGGCATGCTATTTTTATTCATGTGCTGTAAGCACATGAATATATATTTAATTTTAAAAATAATATTATTTTTTTTTTTATTATTTTTTTACACAGCAGCCAGCAGGGGGCGCCGGAGCCGAGCCGCTCATTACATATTCATATATTCACTGCACGATCATTACGATCATGTGTAGTGAATATACGCTCCACTCGCTGCCCCTGACTCGTTGAATACCGGAGCCCGCCGGCTCCGGAACGTGGCGAATGTGCAGCGAATCCAAAAAAGGATTCGCTGCACCTCGCAGGTATTCACATTGAATACCGCCCACAGAGGGAAAATAGAAAAGGTTGCGAGCGTAGCGAGGTGTCACCTCGCCAGCGTAGTGAAACACCGTGCCTGCACCGCAGCGAGCCCCCAAGGTGTTTTGTTGTGCTTGCCCTGGGAGTCCGGGCAGTCGGATCCTGACGTCGGCACCCTATACCACACCCCGGGTGGGGGTCCCGGGATCCAGACAGTCATTTACCCGACTGGCAAAACTCCGAAAGATGGGTTCCCGATGACCACCATCTATTCTCCCCCTTGGGGGTCCACAACCCCCATAGAGGGAGAATAGATGGCGAGCGTAGCGAGCCACCGTGCCCACAGCGTGGCGAGTGCAACGAGCCCGCAAGCGGCTTTGTTGCGCTCGCCATGCTGTCTGAGTTTGGGCAGTGGGGCTAATTGCTCTCAGGATCCCGACTGTCGGTACCGTATACCACATGCCGGGGGAGCTGCTGTTGCTTCTGAGTGGTTATTATGCGTAAGTTTAGTACTGAATTGCTCCTCCTGCCTCGGTAAGGACTGTAGAACATTATGGGCCTGATGCACGGAAGGGCAGAAACGGCGCAAATTCGGAAAGTTTCATATACTTTCAATGGACAGTTGGAGACCCAGAAACTCGGTATAAAGGGCTTGATTCATACCTGATCGCTGAGCTGCGAATCTTCGGAGCTCAGCAATCAGGTAAATGCTGCCCTCACACACTTATTCTCTCCCCTGTGCAAGGCTGCAAATTTGTTTGCAGTCATGCATACAGGGGGAAATCAATTCACCATTGAATCGATTTCCACTATTGCAGTTCTGAGTAAACTTCAATGGCCGTGGTGAGGAGGCCGCTGACAGCCGGGGAACAGGTGGTACGCCCCAGACAGGTGCCTACTTGCTGTCAATCACACAGCGTGTGGCCAATAATCACAAGCATTTGGCGCCTATGATAGCACACAGGGTCCTCTGATAATCGCCAGGACGACAGCCCTGCAATCACAGCTGAATAGGACCCAAAGCCCTTTTTGGCTGGGGCAGGCCATAAAAAAAACAGTACTGTAACGGCCAAAAAAGGTACAGTTGGAGGGCATGGTGATGCTTGGTCGCAAGTCAAACATTGGCACTTTGTTAATAAAATGCCAGTACGCCAATTGGCACCTTTCTCGGCATATGCATTGCGCTGTGTGCTAGAGTTTATGTCCAAAGTTGCAGCTGTTATCCCCAGCACGGATTCAGTATGAAATCCCGGCGGTCGGGATCCCGGCGTTCAAAATCCCGACAAGGGGGGGACGTGGATCGCCCCCCCCCCCTTGCGGGCTCGCTGTGCTCGCCACGCAGCGGGCCCGGTGCCTCGCTACGCTCGGCACACTAATTTATTCTCCCTCCAGGGGTGTCGTGGGTCAGCCTTCTCCCAGCTCCGGCCGCATCGTCCTCAGATTGCGGTGCACGCTTCCTCCTCTTCCACCGTCCACCACTGCCTGCCCGCCTCCTCTGCCTCTGTCCCCTCCGCCGCACGCTGCTCCTGAGGCCGGGGATGGTGGAAGCTCCGTGGATGGGGACGGAGCTCCACATGCGTGCGACCATCCCCGGCCTCTTCCGGAAGTAGTAGGATGATCCTTTGTTTCTTAAGCCAATACTTACCGTCCAAGAGAGCTACACCAACCAACAAAGGAAACTGAAGGGGAATATCCCTAGAATATAACGATCCAACTATACCAATATGGTACATAAGAGATTCATCCTCCAACTCAGAATTCTTACAAGTAGTACAACTGGAGTAACTTACCTCTCCTTCCCTTCAAGTCCAGTTTCAGCACAGAATTGTCACTTTTTGAGGACAATGATCCTCCTCCATTCATCATCACATTTTTCACTTTTTCACCCCTTATCCCCCTTCTTATGGTTATTGATTGGATCAATGATCACCCCCAATACCACCCAATCATATTAACTCATACTGATCAAGATTTTGATCAACCAACACCCCAAACACCACTCTATCACAGCAACCTACACTAATTGATTTATTTAAGCTTCCGTCTTTTCTCTTATTACTAATTTTCCCATTTTCAAATCACCATCACCACCATGCAATATTTATCATCACAATCTCAACACCATGAGTGCCTCCTATATAAATGCACTCTTCTCACACTCAATTACCCGAACACACTTGCCCCCAAGGATATTATATCCATAGTATAAAAGAATACCCCCCAATTAAATTATTTCGGTACTCTTTACCTAGAAGGGCGGCCATCGCATGTACCAAAAAAATCGCATGCGATGCGACCGACACGATTACCGCGATTTCCCATAGGGAACAATGTTAAATGTCCCAATTGACCCGATTTTCCATAGGGAACAATGTTAAAAGGCCCACAGAGGCCAAATAGGCACCCTGAAGTGTGAAATGGCCCCTCCCATTGTTAACGCCACCCCACGATCAACGTCAACCCGAAGCGTGGCGAGTGCAGCGAGCCCGCGCGGGGTGGCGGTACGCGTCCTCCGACCTTTTCATACCCCCACTATCCACGTCAGCGTGGAGTTGAGAATAGAAAGTGTGGCGAGCGCAGCGAGCCACCGAGCCCGAAGCGTGGCGAGCGCAGCGAGCCCCGCGTGGGGACGCAGACACCTTCACAGGTATACGCGTCCCCTCGCGGGCTTCACAGGTGTCTGTGTCCGCTCGCCACGCTTCGGGCTCGGTGGCTCGCCACACTTTCTATTCTCAACTCCACGCCGACGTGGATAGTGGGGGTATGAAAAGGTGATAGGATGCGTACCGCTGCGCTCGCCACGCTTCGGGTTGACGTTGATTGTGGGGTGGCGTTAACAATTGGGGGGGCCATTTCACACTTCAGGGTGCCTATTTGGCCTCTGTGGGCCATTTAACATTGTTCCCTATGGAAAATCGGGTCAATTGGGACATTTAACATTGTTCCCTATGGAAAATCGGGTCAATTGGGACATTTAACATTGTTCCCTATGGGAAATCGCGGTAATCGCGTCGGTCGCATCGCACACGATTTTTTTACCTTACGATGCCCACAATCAAAATCGTGGGCGCCCTTCTAGGTAAAGAGTACCATTATTTCTCTCCTTTTTCCCTTAATGATAATTTATATCCAATTCACTAACAAATCCCACCAACTATACCCGAGATATAACAACATTATTCCAATTAATCCATACAACAATTTATTTTCCTTTAGAAAAATGGTATAGTGAGGTATAACCACAACCATTATGGATTAATATCCATATTACATTACATTACAAAGAAATACCCCCCAATAATTTCCTTCAGTAATAATAGCCATCATTAATCCAATATCATACCTCTATGTCTGGTTAGTATATGTCAATTAGGACCCTCTAACGACCTCTTACTAATAATTCATATAATTATTATGGGGTAAATCCCATAAAATATATACAATAAGGATTTACCATAACTATAATAGAGACAGGGATAATAAATAATGATAAGACACAATCGGAAGTTTTTATTGAATAGCAATGCACAACAAGTAATATATCCCTTACATAATTCATAAACCTGACATATCTAATCGGAAAGCTCAAATACAATAACCAGAAAAGGTTTTATAACGATTATAATCCATTAGGTTATTAGGTATCCTCAATACAGGGCCGGGGCTCAACACTTAGGCATATCTTGTACTTCCGGGTTCGCAAAAGAAAGCCATGGATGGGTAGATTTCCACCACCTGACGCAAACATGTGACGGGTCACGTGATCGATCACATGACCAAGCCTCAGCCACAAATGGGAGCAGAAATATGACATGGCGCCGCATAATGGTGACACTCCGATCACGTGACATGCCACAATGCTCCCTGGGATGACGGCGCCGATCACGTGATGCAACAGATAGGATTATGGGCAGAATTTGCCGATCACGTGATGCACCGCCGAACATCATGGGAGGGTTGTCCTAATGTGATGGACATATAGCTTAAGCAATCAGCGATGTTTAATAGAACAGACCAACCCCTCACAATATAAGTGAAAGCCCGAGATAGGCTGACATGGATGTCAATCAGGGGGATGTAAAGGTACCCATACACTAGTAAGATTTATCTTCAGATCTGGCTGGTTGGAACAAAAACATGGTTATGGATGAGTGACAGTTTGTCAGTTTTCCAGCATTTCCAAGCAAATGGTCAACTGTCATTTGCTCTCATCCATAACCATGTTTTTGTTCCAACCAGCCAGATCTGAAGATAAATCTGCGTGTGTATGGCCACCTTAGGGATCTGACACCCGTGGAATGTCATGTGACCACAACTAACATGCCTGATTGGTGGCCTGATATCAATAAATATCTCTTGGAAAGGGCACCCTGGTTGGCCTTGAGAAAGCTGCGTGGGCAGTGAAACATGTGTTGGCTAGATCTATACTGAATGTCAATTAGCAGAATTGAAATAATCTTCAAATGTACATAGATATTTAAACTTTCCCTATATGTGCTACACCGAATGAAAAAAAATTGATGCTATGTACTCTTTGTAAACAGCAGAGGGCACCCATGCCTGTGAAGTATTCAAACTAGTATTGTGCTGGGGCTCTCTAGATCTGTTTACATAACAATTACTAGGTGGCAACAATAGAGGCAACACTGCCAGAATTAGTAAGACCACCCGGTTCCCGATTTAGGTGACTGTAGTTAATTGTTGGTACTTGAACATAACATATAGTACTCTTAATATATAAATTTTTTCCTGCATATAATACACTGACCAGGAAACAACTTAGTGCTATGTTCCCTTTATATACAGCAGAGGGCACCCTTGTTGATAAAGCATTTTAACTAACATATAGGGCGGTATTCAATGTGAATACCGGCGAGGTGCAGCGAATCCTGTTTAGGATTCGCTGCACATTCGCCACGTTACGGAGCCTCGCCGGCTCCGGTATTCAACGAGTCAGGGGCTCACTGCCCCTGACCGGCGAATATGAGCTCCTGCAGCGGACGCCGCAGGGAGCCTTAGGACCGTGGCAGGCAGGGAGATGGAAGTCTCTCTGCCTGCCCCAGAGCGTATGTGGGGGGGAGGTGGGCTCCCCGGGTGCCAGGCAGCACAGGCTGCCCCCCAGGAGTGCCAGCAGGGGACCGGGTATATTCACTACACCCGATCGTGCATATGTAACGATCGGGTGCAGTGAATATATGAATATCTAATGAGCGGCTCGGCTCCGGCGCCCCCTGCTGGCTGCTGTGTAAAAAAAATATATATATTTTTTTAAATTAAATATATATTCATGTGCTTACAGCACATGAATAAAAATAGCATGCCCCTCCTCAGAATAAAATTCCTGATTTTTTGACACCAAATGTAAAAAACAAAACACTTTATTTTAAACGTTCACATTCCACTTCACCATAAAAAGATAGCGATTGCTACTCGGTGAATCATGGCGAAAAAAACCTTCAAATGTATTCGCCATCTGGTCATTGAATAGGGTGATTCACCGTTTTAGTCAAAAATTCGCCAAACAGCACAAATTCGCCATAAAAACATGGCGAATCAGGCTAATTGAATACCGCCCATAGCCGGGCTCTCTAGATCAGTTTATAAAATACCTATTAGGTGGCAATAATAGAGGCAATTATGCCAGAATTATTAAGACCACCCGGTCCCTGAGCCAGGTGACTGTATCCATTTGTTGGTACCTGAACACAGTACAGGGGATATCCATATATCCACCCCTGGGCCTTATATATAAAAGTGCCTAGGACCCCTCAGCAGACCAGCAGAGGGCAGTAAAATAAGAGTATCAGAAATAAATAGTAGACATATTGGGTGTAAAAAAAGAAGAATTTTTTTGTCAGAAGTATTTATACAATAAAGACAATTTCTTGACGATAAACCTCTCTCCTATACATTGAAGATCTGCTGAACCAATAAAATTGACATTTTCAGTTAAAGATCTTTTTAGGATCACTTTTTCCTTACTATTTTTGGCACAAAAACACCACCTATGTGTATATATGTTTGTATGTGTGATTTTAACCCCTATAAATTCACTGCGGCCTCCCATCATATAATGGGATCTTTTAGAAATATGATCTATTAAAAGTTAAATTTTATGTAAATATTTTTGTTCAAAGTGCGCTCCCTGAATAACAGTCCTTTTTTCTTCTTGCCTAACACTGCAAAATTAAACTGGTTTCATAGTGCAAATGATTGCCGCTTAAAAAAAACCCTGGAGATTTCTTACCAAATCTCTCACCCTATTAATTCCCTCTCACCCTATTAATTCCCCCCCCCCCCTCCCCTATGTCTCTAATGATCCTGCTCTCATCCTAAATCAATAGGTGTACTAGATTTCCATGGTGCTATCACTGCGTTTTCCTGGGGGAAATGCAATAACCCTTTTTGCTGCTATTGCATTATAGAACAGAAATTGACCACAGATAAGAATCACTTGGCCCAATGAGTCTGCTTATTTTTTTAAATCTTTTTTGGTCACCTCAGCCCAAATTAATCCTTAAGGCACTACATCTACTTATGTATTATTTTACTGGAAATCATTTATTTTCATGAAGGATTGCGATCCGATGCGTTGCCCCAAGCATTGTTTTTTTAGTCTTCTTGCGGTGGGAAAGATATGAAAAGGTTTTAAAAGATTCCTTAGGTCATGCGCCGGGTCCCTGCTCTTGGGGTCGGGCGGCGCTTTGAACTAGTCTGCCCTAGTCTCCTCGCAAATGCTATGTTCACATTTGCACGCTGCAGCAAGGGACAGGCAAAGCATACCGCTCTGGTCAGGAAGGCAGTATACATGGACCGGACAGTAGCATCTTATGGTCTGACGGATATATTAGTGACGTAGCCCCAGTGACTAGTAATTTTTAGTCAACTTGAAAATAAAAGAAAGATCTGATTCTCTGTGTGCACAATGGTATCCAGACGAGTAGACAGCAAAAAGGTCGATAGCATTAGGTCAACATGGGTTTAGGTTGACATGTCCTTAAGTCGACACAAGCATTAGGTAGACAGTCAAAGGGTTAACATGGGGTTTTTCACTTGTTTTGGAGCAGACAGGCAGTATTTCATGCCCTACCATCCATTAGGGCATGGTGGGAGAATAAAATAGTGTGCCAAGCGTAGCGAGGCACAGTGCCTGAAGCTTGTGTCAACCTAAACTCTTGTCAACCTTTTTGCTGTCTACCCGTTGTCCCACACATGTGCACAATAAACCTGGATGCAGCTAAATAGTCAATGGGCGGTATTCAATGAGGCTGATTCGCCAGGTTTTTATGGCTGAAACGGTGAATCACCCTATTCAATGACCAGATGGCGAATACATTTCAAGTTTTTTTTCGCCATGATTCACCGAGTAGCAATCGCTATCTTTTTATGGTGAAGTGGAATGTGAACTTTTAAAATAAAGTGTTTTGTTTTTTACATTTGGTGTAAAAAAAAAAAAATAAAAAAATAAAAAATAAAAAAAAAAAAATCAGGAATTTTATTCTGAGGAGGGGCATGCTATTTTTATTCATGTGCTGTAAGCACATGAATATATATTTAATAAAAAAAAATATATATATATATATATATATTTTTTTTTTTTTTTACACAGACCAGCCAGCAGGGGGCCGGGAGCCGAGCCGCTCATTAGATATTCAGATATTCACTGCACCCGATCATTACATATGCATAATCGGGTGTAGTGAATATACCCGGTCCCCTGCTGGCACCCCCGGGGGGCAGCCTGTGCTACCTGGCTCCCGGGGGGCAGCCTGTGCTACCTGGCTCCCGGGGAGCCCACCTCCCCCCCACAAACGTTCTGGGGCAGGCAGGGAGACTTCCATCTCCCTGCCTGCCGCCGTCCCTCAGGCTCCCTGCGGCATCGCCGCAGGAGTTAAAATTCGCCGGTCAGGGGCAGTGAGCCCCTGACTCGTTGAATACAAGGCTCCGGAACGCGGCGAGCAGTGGCGAACGTGCAGCGAATCCTAAACAGGATTTGCTGCACATCGCCAAAATGCTCATTGAATACTGCCCAATGTAGTGGGTGTCATTCAAAACCACTTAAAGTACAGCAGTAAAAATAAACTTGAAAGCCAACGGGTGCACTGTCGGGGGAGTTTCCCACTTTCTGTCATGGATGTCAGAAAAGAGAAGATTGACAAAAAACGCGTAGGCACCTTCGCCACACAGCAGAGCTATTGCTGATCCACACAGCAGTGATAGCAGATTAGTCCACCCAATTCTTCAGGGTTCCACACTGCAAGCCTATCACAGAATCCTCAAAGCAGTTATAGTGAAGAAGTCTACAGTAGTGAATTTGTGTAAGTACACACAATGGAGAGTTGTCGAGCCCACACATGGCAGGTAATGCATTCCACAACGTACCTTGAAAAGTCTAACCCCATGAGCAACATCTTGGCGTTGTTCTGGATAGTGGCTTGAAACAATCAGGTATCAACCACAATCAAATTTTCATTGTTCTATGTAAGAAACATAACCAGAATCATGCACTTAATTCGCCCAGAAGATCCTCCTACACTCATACATGCATTTGTAACCTCACGCTTAGACTACTAAGCGTGAAAAAGAAGAAGAATTGCACCGCTTGCAGATGGTACAAAATGCAGCTGCCCGGCTATTAACCAACCAGCCACATAACACCCATTCCCTCTCCCTTCACTGGCTACCTCTACAATGGCAAATCACTTTTAAGATTGGCTTAATGACAGAGACCAAGGTACTTGAAGCAGCTCCTGATTCCTTGCATCCCTTCTAGATTACTGTGATCTGTATGGAATTCTTTTCCCAGCACAGTGCGAGAGGCCCCCAATGTATAATCTTTAAAAAATAGACTCAAGACTGTCCTGTTCAAGCATTTCACTAATATTCACTGTTAAAGCTTGATTTGTTTTATTATGTGCTGTAAAGGCAATGTAAAAGTACTTAAGGTGCCCATATACTTATCCGATTTGGAAAGAGTTCGCCTGAGAAATTGTCCCAAATCAAATGTGTTTGACACTGCCTCTGACACAATGCGCAATCCCAGATTTTAATATTCCATAATAGACCAAACAAGAACTGAAGTCTTGGAAGCATTCACGCATAAAATGAAACACCTGCTGTAATGGTAAGTTATATACAACCTTGATTATTTAATAAAATATCGCATTTTACTATCATACGTGTTTTGGCCACAATTTGTAAATGCGCCTCTCCTCTGACTCCGCACCCTTCATTCGTGGTTTGTCTGTGTGTACTCATTTTTTTCCCCGCATGGAGATAAAGCTCTGTACATAATCAAATAACTCTTTTTAAAAGAGAAGGTTATGGAGAAAAAAAAAAAAAAAAGACAGCTGCAAGCTACATTGTGTGTGTGGGAGGTTATGTCATGTAATACAGGTTGAGTATCCCCTATCCGAAATGCTCGGGACCACGAGCATTCCGGATAGGGGAATTTTCCGTTTTTTGGAATATATTTTTGTAGCCATACTTACCTGTCCCCTGATGGTGTCCGGTGGTCCCTCGGCGTCCGCGCAGTCCCCGGGCATCCACAGCAGGCCTCCGACATCTTCTCCTGGTCTCCAGCGGTCCCAGGAATGCATTGCGCGAGTGTGCGCGCGCGCACCGGTGACATCACCGGCGCGCGCGCACACTCGCGCAATGCATTCCTGGGACCGCTGGAGAAGATGCCGGAGGCCTGCTGTGGACGCCCGGGGACCTGGTAAGTATGAAAAGAGGGTTAGGGGGTTAAAAAAAAAAAAATTCGAATGGATTCCAAAAACCACGGTTTTTGGAATAATTCGGATAAGGGATGTCCGGATACCAGATACTCAACCTGTATATGACTTGCATACTAGTGATAGTATTAACCCCTTCCCGACATTTGACGTACATTTACGTCATGGTCGGGATGTACTTCCCGACACATGACGTAAATGTACGTCATGACTTTAAACTGTCACCGCGTCTATAGACGCGAAGACAGAGGGACGATGTCTGCTGTCCCTGACAGCAGACATCTTCCCTCATTGCCCAGGGGGGGCAGCGATGCCCCCCCCCCGATCGGCGATCGTTGCAATTGGCTGTTCAAATGTGAACAGCCAATTGCAGCGTTTACTGTGTTATGTATATAATTTTGACTCTGCTGCCCCCTAGTGTCCAAAAAAAATAAAAGAAAGTTGAAATAATGAATGAAACATAAAGTTTACATATGGTCTATGTTAGTTATGAACTATTTTGAGTGGTATGATTATTTGTCTCACAAGCAGAAAATTTAACATTTTGCAAATTGCTAAATGTTCAATTTTTTGACGACATTTTGGTATTTTAAAAAAAAAAAACTGTATCGACCAAAATTTACCACTAACTTAAAGTACAATGTGTCACGAGAAAACAATCTCAAAATCACTGGGATAAGTAAAAGCAGAAAAAAGTTATCCCCACTTAAGTGATACATGTCAGATTTGAAAAAAAGGCCTCTGTCAGGAAGGCAAAAACAGGCTGCGTCGGTAAGGGGTTAAAGCAAGTGCCATTCATGCCTTGCTACAGTTAAGCTATTAGGGAATGCTAAAACTATGGCGAGGCATGCTGGGATGTGTAGTTTCACTAGATGGAGGGGCACAGTTTGGCCATGCCAGTATTAGATATTAAATCCATAAATAATTTTTATCTATTCTTCAGTTTGAAAAATGACCAAAGCACCCTTATGTAAGTCGCAACAATGAGGAGGCAGAACTCTTGAAGGAGCATTTATTTATTGGTGAACAAAAACAACATCTAATTATTTTACATACAAGCTGGCAGAGGTTTGGACAGTCCAACACCACAGGACCACCGGAGGAAATCACCTCAACAGCTTAAAATACATATAGAAGGCTGTAGTTATCCTTCAGCAACCTCCTCTAAGTGCAAGAACCAAATGTAGCACGGACCCTCCTTGAATTTTATAGTCTGAAGCCGTTTTCTCATCATTCCTGAAATAAGGGACAGAGAAGGGAAGACGTTACCCATCAGAGGCAGAGCTGAACAGGCTATTGTTACCGTATAATAATAAATAAAAAAAAGCTGCCTTATGAAAAAAGTCCCAACATTTGCAGAAGACATTCAGAAATCTCAGCAGAGTGTTATGCGTGTCCTATTCTGTTTTTGATTTGCTAAATTCTTGAATCATCGCGCCCTAGGAGTATTAGAAACTTTTTGTTGGCACCCCTAGTATAAAAGGTTTTTTTTTATTGATTTGAATTAAAAAAAATAAAAAAATTATCCCTGTCAGTTATGTGGTGTGTACAACCAGAAGCACTGTAAACGTTTAATAAAAGGGGAAGCGGTCATCTATTTGAATGAACTTAGGTCTAGTCGACTGGCAGGAAGGTCGACCTGACTTAAGGTCGACATGGGCCAAGGTCGACATGACTTAAGGTCGAATTTGCATAAAGGTCGACATGAGGAAGGTCGACTGGTCATAAGGTCGACATGAGATTTTTCACTGTTTTTTGAGCCGACAGGCGGTATTTCATGCCCTACCATCCACTAGAGCGTGGAGGAGGTTATTAAAGCTGTGGCGAGCGAAGCGAGCCACCGTGCCCGATGCAGTGCGATCGAAGCAAGCGATGCGAGGGTCCGATTCTCATTGCCAACTGTGTCAACATTCGGATCAAAAAACAGTGAAAAACCCATGTTGACCTTATGACCAGTCGACCTTCCTCATGTCGACCTTTATGCAAATTCGACCTTAAGTCGTGTCGACATTGGCCCATGTCGACCTTAAATCAGGTCGACCTTCCAGCCAGTCGACCTAATGACTGTAGACCTAAGTTCATTCTGACAGATGTACCGATTCCAATAAAAGGTATCTAGGTCAAAATGGCAATGAAAAGAGTTGACATGAGTTTTTGTGGATAGTTTATTTTTTGGGGGCTTTCACACTGTACCATCCACGTGACCTCTAATGTTTGCAGACCACAGCAGAGTGAGGCACTTTGTCCAAAGCATGGAGAGCAAAAAGAGCCATGTGAGGGGACACAGAACACTAATTAGTGGTCCATGTGATGAAATCTACACACATTCACACACAAAAAAATAAAAATATATGAAACTCATACTAACCTTATGTTGACCTAGACACTATTGACCTTTATTAGCAGAACAGTTTTATGATGGCCAACCACTAGCACTGGTGTTACCCATCACTTTGACCATAAATTATTTGATATTTTACTTGGCCACCAACCCGAGGCACCCATGCAAGAGCAAGGCAGCACGCCAAGGTGTCTAGGTGCTTAATTGGGAACCACTCCACCGTATCGCAAATAATTTAGAGAATGATTGAATTCATCGAAATGTTGTCAAGATAAAAAGTGTAATCAATATTAAAAAAAGTGATTGTAACCTATTTTTTTTTTTTTTTAAATCGAACCTCTTATTACCTTTAGGGCAGTATTCAATGAGAAAAATTTGCCGTGTTTTATGGCGAGTTTGTGCTATTTTCGCGTTGGAAGGAGCATTTTGCTCTCCAAAGGTGAACCACCCTATTCAATGTGATATTTTCGCTGTCTTTCTAAGTGATTTTCGCTGTGTCTCTACGTGTAGCAATTCTCCATCTTTTCATGGAGAACTGGAATGTGAACTTTTAAACTAAAAAGGTTTTTTTTTTCATTTTGGTGTCAAAAAAAATCAGGAATTTTTTTCTGTGAAGGGGCATGCTATTTTTATTCATTTTTATTTATGCATGCTATAGCACATGAATATATATTTAATTTAAAAAATATATATTTAAAAATTTTTTTTTTTTTTTTTTACACAGAGCAGGGGGCAAGAGCTCTCGAGCCGCTCATTAGATATTCATATATTCACTGCACCAGATCATTACATATGCACGATCGGGTGCCGTGAATACTGGGTCCCCCCTGGCTATAGGGGGGGGGGGCAGCTTGTGCTGCCTGGGTCCCGGGGAGCCCACCTCCCCTCCACATATGTTCTGGGGCAGCCAGGGAGACTTTAATCTCCCTGGCTGCCACCGTCCCCCGGCTCCCTGCCAGCTCCCTGCCGTGGACGCTCGTCCGCTGCAGGGGTTAAGACTCGCCGCGAGTGGCGGCGAGTCTTAACCACATTGAATAGTGGGAGCAGGAGTGGCAGCGAGCCCTCCGGAACAGGGCGAGTGCATGCACGGAGAATAATTCTCATTGAATACTGCCCTTAGAGAAAGAGAAGAGCCTATATTTTATGGCTGAAAATGATTGCATCTAATTGGATACCTGGTTGGTCTCTGATTGTAGAAGCCGCACCTTTTTTCCAATATAAGTTCTGTTCCGCACTACGGGACCCGATTCTGGCTGACACACAGTGATCCAAATTCAGCCCCTGCCCCAAGGGTCGGGTTTGCACATGCGCATGTGCAAACCACAACAGCGAATTGGCATTGTGAGTTACACACTTGCCAGGCCGTTCAAAGTGGGTAGGGAGACCATTGAATGACAACTGAATGATTTCTCCTGCAGCAGCGGCATGCGTCTTAGTTACACATCCATTTACATGGTTGCTAGGAGAAATGGCAGTGTGGGGGGGAGGGGGGGGGGGGCACTGGCCTCTGACACTCAGTAATATACAAATGTCATCAGATCAACGGAGTGTACTCTTACACCTGAAAAAATTTACATTGTGACAAAGATGTATTTTCAGCAAAAAGCAGCCTGATGTTACCAGAGTTGCATGGGACATGGCTGCTCACTCATGCCAGGCATCTCATGCTGCATTGAGGCTAGATGTATGAGGACTCATCTGTATAAACAGCAGAGTCCTGGCTCAGACAAAATATTGGTCATTTATCCATTTATTATCCCCTTGGTGGTGGGTTTTTTTGGGGGAGCGCTCCCCACTGGGCGAGTTTTTTTATGGGGAGTGCTCCCTTAAAAAAAAGCCACCACTACCTCCCCAGGTCCGGGCAGCGCCGCTGCACTGTCAATCAGCGGCTGCCCGGACCTGCGCCCACACGCGGTGTCCCTGTCCCCGGCAGCCAGCTTGTCATAAGCCGGTGCCGGGGACTTCAATAAGAAACCCGGAGGGGAGGGGGGAGGAGGAGGCGCCGCAGAGGGGAGGGCTCCAAACAGTGGAAATCCCGAGAATTTTCCGGGCTTGCCAGACTGGGCACTGAGGCACAGCCCGGAAAATTCTAGGGATTGCCACTGAAGGGGTTAATGAAAATGTATTTCCCCTCCTCTTTTACTATTTTTTTACATATTTGAAGATATTTATTTTCATGGATGATTTGATGAGGATCCTATATTAAAAATATTGTTATGGTGCCTCTGGTGACCAGCCACCATTGTTGGTTTGCCTAGTCATTTGACACTGATGCCAAGACACCGTTTCTGCACCACCAATGCTAAGAAAAACATGGTTTCGCTATGAATGTGGTCTGTGCATAACACATCCAGCAATGTCTGAACGAGTGTAAAAACCATCAGCCAAGGATGATGCAGCCATTGCTACAGTTTACCATATAAATGGCTGTGACACCATGTGGTGCATTGGGGTACTTGCGAGGGTGCCATGGGTTGGTTGTACAGGACCAAATGTAATAGTTTCTAATCTTATAGGCCAAGCCAGTGGTAGTGACTGCAAGAAGCACAGCCCTGCATTCCACCACATAACTGACCCCAAGGATGACAGATAAGCGCAAGTCATATAATGTATTCATTTTTCCTGAACTTCCAAATGAGAAACTATTGGCCTAGGGGTATTGTGAAACAAATTTAGATACTCTGGGGATACCAGTTTTCAAGAAAGTTGGTAACCATTTGTATACTGAATGAATACATTTTCTTGACCCAATATATAGTCATAAAAAATTCCCAGACAATAGGAGCCGTTTTTGGACAAATATTAGACAGTTAAGTGATTAAAGTCATGGAAGCAGCTAAGACTGTAGCACGTGTACTGATTAATTACAAAATAGTTCAGTTACACATCTTACAAAAAGGTACAACTCTAAAAACACATGGGGTGAAGTTACTAAGATGGGAGTTCTATTGAAGATGGGATGTTGCCCATAGCAACCAGTCAGAGTCTACTCCTTATTTAGCACCTTTTAGAAGAGGATTCTAATGGTTGCTATGAGCAATATCCCATCTTCAATAGAACTCGCATTGTAGTTAATTTACCCCATGGTGGGCAGCAATGATTGATTTGTAATTTTAATACATTTAGGGCCTTATTCTAGTTCACTCTTTCTGACAAATTCCTTCTTAGATGGACACAACCATGTGCACTGCAGGTGGGGTAGATGTTACTTGTGCAGAGAGAATCAGATTTGGGTGGGGTTTTACTTCAAAGTGAGATCTATATTGCAGTCTAAAAATAAAGCAGCCAGTATTTACCCTGCACAGAAACAAAATAACTCACCCAAATCTAATTCTCTCTGCGCATTTTACATCTGCCCCCCTGCAGTGTACATGGTTTTGTCCATCTAAGAAGATTTTTTTTCAGAAAGAGTGAACTTAAATAAGGCCCATAGTTCGGATTCAGATACAAAGCAAACTACAACACTTACATTTGTTTCCCGCTATAGATCAGTCTTTGTTGTTGTGGTGGAATCCCTTCCTTCTCTTCCACTCGCTCTTTAATCCTCTCCACCTGCAGATTAACATCGAAAGCAAACACTGGTGAATGCACACAACATGGCATACTGAAATTAACTTGAAATGAACTGGTGGTACTCAGATCACTACTCACTAAGGGCGGGATGTAGTAATATACATCGCCGCCCTTCGCCTGACAGCCGCCGCATATGTACTAACATATGCGGCTAGAATCGGGTTACGGTGACGCAGACCCCCGCGATACCTGTGATGTGGTGTGCGGGGGTATCCATCACATCCCGGCGGCTGGCAGAGTCCCCCTGCGTCTCCTCCTCCCCCCTGCAGCCGGATGTCCTCCCGGCTGTGACACCTGCTGGGAGAGGAGATCAAAGGAGGACGGGAGGGGGGGTGCGCAGACGGCGATAGAAGTCCATAGGCTTCTATAGGGTATCGACACTCAGAGGGTGGCGATACCCTGCCAGGCGAAGACGGGGCGGACGGGTATTGGTACATAGGAAAATGCGGTAAAACCCTGTTTTACCGCATTTTCCCTTTAGTACATCCCGCCGTAAAATCAGTATTTGCACTAAGGAGGGGGGATTAAGTTAGCTCTGTTAACGTAATGGCAGAAAAAGAGGAGGTAGCCATCAGCATTAACTTTTTTTTTTTGAAAGACGTCACCATATAGAATCCTTCATGAGCTCCTGGACCAATGTATTAGCCAATGCCTGAAAATAAACTATTTAAAAGGGATTTCTTTTTGGGTCTTTTCAAATGCAACATGAAACTTCCTTTAAGTGCAGCCTGCAGGCTGCTTTTGGGGACTAACTAAATAGCCCACAGTGCTTTCATTAAGCCTTCCATTCACTAAGCTGCCACAGGATCCACTACTTCCTTGTGGCAGCCACAGTGATCTACGGATCCGATTGGATTTGAACCAAAGCACAAACCTGAGGTAAAACACATGATATGGCACTTTTCACATGACTTATCAGCCCGATGGGTCAAAATTATGTGAAAAAAGGGCCGTATCAAAAGTGTAAGGGCACATTTACTCACGGACATTTTAAAGCTATTTCATTTCCCTTATGATTCTGTGACGCGACCTGCAAGACATGCACTATGGCAGCCATGTGCAAACTGTGGCCCTCCAGCTGTTGTGAAACCACACATCCCAGCATGCCTTGCCATAGTTTTAGCATTTCCTAATAGCAAAACTGTGGCAAGGCATGATGGAAATTGTAGTTTCACAACAGCTGGAGGGCCATAGTTTAGACATGCCTGCACTATGGGGATCTGGTGGACAGAGTTTGAGAACTTGTGAGCTAGGTACCTTATAAAAATAAAACAAGAAATATATAACCAGTGATCATTTATGGCAATGGCAGGTTCCAATTGTGGAATTACAACAGTATGTGAGCACCAAGAGGTTCACAGGCGATTCCAGAAGCACAGCCAGGCTGGAAGCCAAAATGAAATGACGTAGGGGAGCCTCAGTTACAGAAACCAAACAGAGGTAGATTTGGCTTTTTTTTTTTTTAAACAAACCACATTCTCTTTAGAATGGAGGTGTATGAGGAGTCAAGTCAATATCAGTAATTTCATGTTTTTTGGTGTCTAGATTGACATAGGGCAACATGGACAGCATATAACATGGACAGCGTATAAGTGTAAAGGTGTACCCAAGCATGGCTTGATGTGCTTGCCATGCTTCGGGCATGGTGCCTTGCTGCGCTTGCCACACTATTATATTCTCCCTCCATGCCCACTGGGATAGTAAAGTATAAACAAGTCAATTCTAAAAATTGACTGCCGACCGAATGACTGCATACCAAGTGGGTGTGCGGGTCCATCTCATTTTCAAGAAGCAGAAATGTAGCCATTATATTCAAACTACAGACAGATTAATTATTGATTGACTGTATTAAAGGAGAAGAGACTATGTTGAACATGGCAACCGAAATGCCGTGACAGAAGATCAAAGCTGGTAAACTGCATTCCAAAAACACATTTGTGACCATTGTGAATAAGATTGCAGCAGAGGCTACAGTTATGCCATCATAAAGTTGGAGAGTCTGGAAAAAAAAAAAAAAAATCATAGCACCATGTGGCTTGTGGTTGGTCAACTTTTAGGGTGGCTTTAGCAGTGAGAAGTTTATATACAAAGAAAACAAAACCCTTCGCGGAGAAACAAAGCTAGCCATATAATAGCCACTGGCTTCTCCTGCTCTTATATTTAATTGTAGCTTACTAAATGGACCTCGGGTCTTGAGATTTACAATTGTGATATTTGTTCATCCAGATTAGTTTGTGGAGAGGATTATAATAATTTTATATTCTTTTTATTGTGGGGCTAGTCACATAGTTCCCACCTATTTGTTCCTTTTAGATCTATACCAATAAAAGGTTAGGTTGCACTTATAATGTGCTACAGTGATTGAACAAGTTTACTGCCTACTTCTATAGGGTACGAGACATAAGAGTTGCAGGTAGTCACAATGAGCCACTCCTGAACACACACTGCAGGCATTGCATAGAACAGATTTGCCTCCTAAAAGAGGCATCTTGTTGATATACTATAGGAGGACATAGTCATACAGCCGATGTATTATGGTATTTACAGTAAAACAGTTCAATCTGATATTTTTAGGAGTATTTTAGGAAACAAATTGATCAGAAAGACACAGGACAGTATGAGCCACAGTCATTTGAACCATTTCCTCGCCCTGTGCCGCAGTTCTCCAAACCTAAATAATGTATTTTAATTGCTGATCAGTATCATTCAATAACCTGAGTTGACTACCACTACTTGACTGTTTGCGGGAGTATTGCCAGGGTATATGCTGTATTAGACAGACTCGTCCAGAAAATATACAAATTATTTTCCATCCCATAAAATAGGAGAATGGGCTGGATTCCAAACAAAGGCACACAAGTTCCAGGGAACCAAAGGAATCAATTATTAATCAAGCTACTATAGTGGACAGTCTGCCACCAAACTAGTGTCCTTTCCAGGTTTATATTCCTTGCATGCGCAGAAGACGCTATGGGGCTGGGACGCAGAAACAGTTTTACTTTGTAGATTACAAAGAGCAGCAATATAAAGTCCATCCTGTCCTTAATGTGGTGAAAATGAATGTGCTTTTTTCCACTCAAATGAAAAGAACATAATTATTAGTAATCAATGCTCTGGATTCATCGCTTTTTTCGGTGAACTGGGCTGTTTTACAGCAAAACTGATTTTCTCCTAAAAGAATAGTCGCTGTATTCAATGTTCACCAAAAGCAATCAGTGAATGTTGGCCAGTTCTTCATTTCATAGTCGCTGCAAATCGCTGGTGTATTTTAATGGGGTTTTGACTCATTCGCAGGGAGTGTATTCAATGCTAGAATGGAGAACTGCTTTCACCGTGGGATGGTCATTAATATTCACTGCACTTGGTCCAGCTCATTCATATGCATGGAGCAGCACCAGAGCAGCACTCCCCACACCTCCCCTGTCTCCTGTCCGACCGCAGAAGACTCCTCGCCAGCCCCCTCCTCCCTGCCGTCCCCCCTGCTGCTGTGTGTGACTCTGGCAGGGAGGCCGCCATCCCCTATTCGCCGGCTAGGTGAAATTTTACGGTCGGGGCAGCGAGACCCTGACCAGTTGAATAGGTTGAAGCAGGGCGGGTAGCGAATCGGGTACCCCAGAGAATCACAGCGAATACAAAATGCTGTGCACTCACCGTAGCATTGAATAAGGGCCAATGAGTGAAAGTCATACCACATAGAAATCTTAAGTTACTAAATTTAGGAGCATGGCATATGTGTTTCCTAGAAGCAGAATGTGGCCATGGAGTATTTCTAAAAGAAAGCCATTTAACATTGTTCCCTATGTAAAATCGGGTCAATTGGGCCATTTAACATTGTTCTCTATGTAAAATCACAGTAATCGCGTCGGTCGCATCGCATGTGATTTTTTGGCCGCATGCGATGCGACCGACGCGATTTTTTACCTTGCGATGCCTAAGATCAAAATCGTGGGCGCCGTTCTAGGAAAAGAGTACCAAACGTAATTTATATTTTCTGTAGTTAAAGTCAAAATTAGGATATACCATTGCTTGTCCAATGTCTTCTTATATTCCACAGTAAATTAAAAACAGAAAGCAAAACGTCCATCAGACCGTGTATAATGCTGCTCTTTCCATCACTTGTGACTTCTCAAACTGCTTCTGATAAAACTTAATCTGAAGCAACATGTGTGATAATCTGGGCTGGAATAGGTCGAATAGGAATGAACGACAATTGGCAGTTTTGCTTAAAATAGCAATACCCTAAAAGTAAATTAAAAATACATTTCTACTGCTGGCATGTAGCACCGGAGCTTAATCCCCTTCAGCGCTGGACGTGATTGCATTGCAACCGTGACATTCATTAATATCGCATTATGAAAGATGTACATGTTTAAACATTTGGTATAACATAAGCTTTCTAGCATAGTGTTCACGCCTGACCAGGAAGCTACATTGTGGAGAGAACATCCATGCCTTCATTCAGGAAATGGGGCTTAGTTGTGCAACACAACCCTTATGTCACTTTAGGGGCATGCCTAGCACTTATGGACACGCTGGGCTGCCCCAGCACTCCTCTATTAAATGACATGTGCATGCACATGGCATCTACTAACCATCTGTGGGACATTGCAGCCTGCAGGTGGTGACACGGCATTGCTAAATTACAAAATGCGCCTTGCCTTTTATAATATAAGAATTGTGCCATGTGCAGCGTCCTATTACAACAACCAAGCATGAACCTTATAATATATTAAGTCCTCATTAGGCACATAATGTCAACATTCAGCCTTGATGGCATGACAGCAAGTGAAGTTTACCTTTATCTTACAGAGTCAGCAAAGGCTAATACATCCAAGGCTACATATGTAGAGAAGGCATGCACAGATAGCCCACCTTCTGCCTTCTAAATGTATGTCAAGGCTTAGGCCTCTTTCCCAAGAAGCTGAAACTGTTTTATTGAAATGGGCACTTAGTACTTCTAGAACCCTTTCATGAGCATTTCTAGTCTGCATTTAGGATTTCCTCTTAAAACAAATGGAAATAACTTGCTTTGAAGAGTAATGACATTTCCAAAGCAGAAGTTCTGGAAAACTAAACAGGGGCTGTGCACATTAGCTCTAGTGAACTCAGTGTTCTTTGATTTCATCCACCAATGGTGTGTAAAAGATAGCAACACACAGACCGTTAAAAAAAAAAAAAACCTGTCTTCAGTTTCATACTTCATTTGAACCTGTTTTGGTTCAAATTAGGCATCACCTGGAAATAAATAAATGACCAATTGTTCTAATGCACATATTTCTAAAAGAAAACACCTTCCGAGGATGTGTGAAATTGTTGCTTTAAATGGATTTAGATTAGAGTCACACCGTTTCAGAGATAGCTTTGAAAATCAGTTCTTCTCCCTTGCTTGTAAAGGCCCCCATACATTAGGCCGACTTGTCCTAAGGACAAGTCGGACCCAATTCTCCTCCGAGCCGCCCGGCAGCTCCCCGGGAGGCTCACATACAATTGAGGACTTGATGTGCCAATTTTTGCATGCGATTTATCACATAAAAAAAACAAACCGGGGAGCTAGAGGGCGGTGAGGCGGGCGGCGGCAGCTCTCAAATGAGTGGCCGGCGGGGGTGCCGGTGAAGAAGCAGTGCCGGTGGTAAAACAGTGGGGTGGGCTGTCAGTGTGCAGCGGTGATCAGTGTCCACAGCACCGCAGCGGGCAGGCATCAGCTGCAATTCCAACTTTTAAAAAGTGTAAAATGACTCTCCGGATCTTGATTGGCTGAGAGAGCACTCTCAGCCAATCAGCGGCCCAATCAATAGCTGGACAGTCATTTGACACTTTATTTTAAAGTTGTAGTTGCCGCTGCTGCCCGCCCACTGCGGTGCTGGACACACTGATCACCGCCGCCCGCCCGGTGCACACAGTGACAACATGCTGATGATCCCCGCCGCGGCTGCACTGCTTCCTCACGGGTACTCCCTTCACTCATTCAAGAGGCGCCGCTGCAGGTCAGACGTGATTGTACATGCTGTACGTCCGACCTCCTGATCCGGTCCGATGCGCACGGGACCGCGCATCGGATTGGATCAAATGTTAAACACATGTGATTTTGGTCCGATTTCACGCGAATTTATCGGCCCAAAATCGCATAGTGTATGGGGGCCTTAAGAGTATGGATTATGGACACCCAATACACCTTTATCTATGAGAAGTCAAATGCACACACTGAGGCAATAGGTCAACATTATTAAGATTAAACTTCCTACAGCTTCTTTACTTTGTGCATACTTACTACAAGAGTAGTTTTCTAAACACCTTAAAAATGTTCTGAATGGGAAAATTTACACTTATGTCTGACCTGGTGCTTGAAACTTTTTGACAAATCAAACTATGCTTTCATCCAAGCCATAAATACTATAAACCAGTGGTTCCCAAACTTTTTTGAATCACGGCACCCTAGAGCATCAAAATGTTTTCAAGGCACCCTAGGCCAAATGTTTCTTATTGAGAAATTTAGAAAAACAAATATTAAAGTAAGTACATTGTGTGTATATGTCACAGTTATGTGGTGAGGGACAGGGTTTGCTCATGTTTGTCCACATATATGATTGGCAGCCACAAGCACTAGTTTTGTCTGTTACATTGACCATTAATAATATGAATTGATCCTGGTCCACCAATCTAAGGCACCCCTGCAAGTGTCCTGAGGCACCCCAGGGAGCCTAGGCACACAGTTTGGGAACCACTGCTATAAACTGAAAGCTAACTCTTTCCTTTAGTCTACAGACTGCACTCAGTACAAAAGGCACCTACATGTTCAACATAGGTTACACATACTTTGTTGTTGTGACTTGTTATACTTCCACAAGAGGACTGAAAAGAATATGGTAGCTAATCCACCAGCTGTTTGGTAAGTCTCCATACAGCATTTGGGTGCAATTGCCCCCATAGGTATGAGCAAGTGTGCTAGGAAAATAGAACAGCCAAAACCCTTTTTTCAGCCTACCTAGCACTTCCTTAATGATGCACAGAACCAGCATTCCTCCAGGCATGCACTTTATTCATTTTTTATATCCAGATATGACTTTAGGTAGCTATCAATATTCCTGGCAAGAAGTAGTATAATTTTGCCAAAAAGATAGTAAGCTACAGAAAACCACAAACATGTCAGATCTGCCTACACTTGAGCCAGACAGAGGAACAGTAGATGCATTATACACACCAGGGAGACTGCCAATTGCAATGTCTGCAAACAAGGCAGATTTTAAATTAATCATTGCAGGCCGCAGTCGTCCCTTGGCCTGTTTTACCAACCAAATGGATCACTTCCCAGTGTCCTACTATGGAAAGTGGTTACCCACCCCAATGAAAATCACTCAGTGTGTGCTAAGTGATTTTCCGATTGTCGCTCGACATACACTGGGCAAAAACGCCCTATGTGTATGCGAAGTGGTAGCTAAGGAACCCAATTTTAAATGTTTTTTTTTTTTTAGAAATTAAAATAAAAACATTGAATTTGAAAATATTAAAAAAGGATATTGTGAAATAGGTTTCAGAATAAAAATAATAATACAGTATGAAACTTTACACGGCAAGTATCAGCAACAGCTAAAGGTCAGAAATGCTGCAATTAACTACCACCATTACCATACCTTGTCTGTAGGTTCTATATCAATTTCTATCTCCTTCCCCGTCAGCGTCTGAAATGATAGACATTAACGAGTTATTTTAAGCATTTAGGATTCATTAAATAGTATGCATGGTCACATTATCTCTCTCTCCACACATACATATACAGCTTTGTTAAGATGCACCATTTTGCAGTAGATGCCAAAAGTTTTTAAAAATTCACACTATTCTTTTCATTTTCACTTGAGAACGGGCCCAGCCAAGTTGCACAACTTGACTAAGTGCCTGATTCAGGACTGTGAGTGTTCGGAGCGCAGCAAGCAAGTAAACGCTGCCCTGCCAAACGCGTGCCCCCGCCCACGGACGCGTACATGCACACAGTGGGAAAATCATTCACCACCTAATGATTTTCCAGCGCTCGCGGCGCCAAGTAAGGCCATGGGGAGAAGAATGCCACTGATGACATCAGCGGCCCTCCCACCCAATGGTGAAAGAACAATTTCAGTTTCTGGAGCACACCCAGAGGCCGGCAGCTTCCCCCAAATGCCAACAGGGTTTCAATCACACATGCAAGCAGAGGCTAGCTTTCGTTCCATAACTTTGGACAGACGTCTCGCACATGTGCGTCGTTCGATATTAGCTCGGGCTGAGAATTTGCGGCCTGGAGAGCGGGACTGAATCAGGACCTACGGGCTTGATTCTACAGTATGTTGTACACTATTTGCATTACTCCTGCATCTTTGTACACAGCAGCGATGCAAAAATAGGTACTTGTGTATTTTGGCGGCGCCCACGATGAGGATCGCGTCCATCGTGTGTGAAAAATCGGGTCCATCGCGTCGCGTCGTGTGCATTAACATGGAACACGACGCGACCGACGCGATTTCTCCATAGGCTTCAATGTTAAAATATTTAAACATTGAAATCGTGTCGGTCGCGTCGGTCTTGTGCCATTATAATGGCACAAGATAAGATGGACTTGATAAAGTCCATTTTACATGGAATAAAATGGGAAATGGGCCAATATGGCCCATTTCTCATTGTATATGTCCCCGTCATGTCCAAATATAACTGCCCCCCCATTGTGAGCGGCACCCCAGTATTGACGTCAACCCGAAGCGTGGCGAGCGCAGCGAGCCCGCGAGGGGCGGCGGTGCGCGTCCCCCGACCTTTTCATACCCCTACTATCAACGTCGGCGTGGAGTTGAGAATAGAATAGCGTGGCGAGCCACCGAGCCCGAAGCGTGGCGAGCCCCGCGAGGGGACGCGGACACCTGTGAAGCCCGCGTGGGGACGCGGATACCTGTGAAGCCCGCGTGGGGACGCGGATATCTGTGAAGGTATCCGCGGGGCTCGCTGCGCTCGCCACGCTTCGGGCTCGGTGGCTCGCTGCGCTCGCCACACTATTCTATTCTCAACTCCACGCCGACGTGGATAGTAGGGGTATGAAAAGGTCGTAGGACGCGTACCGCCGCCGCTCGCCACGCTTCGGGTTGGCGTCAATACTGGGGTGCCGCTGACAATGGGGGCCATTTATATTTGGACATGACGGGGCCATATACAATGAGAAATGGGCCATATTGGCCCATTTCCCATTGTTTTCTATGTTAGATGGACTTTATCAACTACATTTGATCTTGTGCCATTATAATGGCACAAGTCCGACGCGACCGACAGTATTTCAATGTTAAAAATATTTTAACATTGAAGCCTATGGAGAAATCGTGTCGGTCGCGTCGTGTGCCTTAACTTTAAGGCACACGACGCGACGCGATGGACCCGATTTCTCCATCGGGTTCAATGTTAAAAATATTTTAACATTGAAGCCTATGGAGAAATCGCGTCGCGTCGTGTGCCTTAAAGTTAAGGCACACGATGCCCGCGACGGGCGCCGCCAAAATACACAAGTACCCAAAAATATGCTATACCACCTGGAGGCACCTGAGGACAAATGACGCCCATTGTCGACATTGCAGAATGACGCCCATTGTCGACATTGCAGAATGGGATCAGACCTTAGTTTGACATTATATATGATGGACTGAATAATCCATCAACAACGAAAATAACTTCTATACGTTATATTATCATTTAATAGTGCCACAAAGTGGTCAGTATTGTGCAAGCACTACACATAGTACAGTATTAGTGTAACCTGACTTATCATACAAAAAAAAAATATATATATATAGACTTGGTAAGATGAGAACACAAGGATAGGATATATTAGTGATGGCAATTCACAGCTGTCATCGATGGTTGATGGCTTTTTACCATTGTTAATTAGTTTTTGATGGTTTGACTATGTGAATGATGCACAGATGGCACCAGCAATCACCATCAGGGATCAGTAGGAAAAGGTTATCATCAGTAGCCTCCCATTGATGAAGAAAGCACTCACCATCAGATCATCGATAGTCAACCCTAGAAATCGTCCACTCACTATATTTTTCGAACTTAGTACATTTGGCCCTATATCTATATGAAAAGAAGCGATACATCAACAGGGAGGGAAAAGTAGTTGGTCACTCAATTAGTGGACCCAATTTAAGGGCAAGAGTGAAGACCAGAGCAACAAGCACAGCAGAACCTAAAACTCAGAGCAACATTTTGAAGCAAATTGTTTTTAAAATGTTTAGTATGAGTGTAGCTAGTGCTATTTTTGGTACTTATGAGTTATCTGGGCGCCCGATTTTTTGATTGTATGCCTTAAGTTAAGGCATACAATCAGATGCGATGTGATGCGATATCGCATCGCATGCGACCATCGGATGCGATGACCCGATTTTTCCATAGGAATCAATGTTAAAATAGACGGAGTCCATTTTAACATGGAATTCAATGGGAAAAAGGGGTCCTTTTCATACCCCTACTATCCAAGTGGGCATGGAGTTGGATATAAACCTGTAGCGAGCCACCGAGCCCGAAGCGTGGCGAGCGAAGCGAGCCCCGCGAGGGGACGGTATTCATTGTCCCCTCGCGGGACTCGCTACGCTCGCCACAGGTTTATATCCAACTCCATGCCCACTTGGATAGTAGGGGTTCCCATTGAATTCCAAGTTAAAATGGACTCAGTCCATTTTAACATTGATTCCTATGGAAAAATCGGGTCATCGCATCGCATCCGATGGTCGCATGCGATGCGATGTGCCCGATCCGACCCGATTTAGAAATCGGGCGCCCAGATAACTCACAAGTACCCTATTTTTAAATGTTAAAACTAATATTATGTTAATTTTACACACAGGAAACTCAATCCTTCTGTGTGGCTGCAGCATGCTCTCAGTGCCAGCACTGCAGCAATTGTGTCATGTAACGCTCAGGCCTCACCAAGTATTCCACCACCGAGTCGCCCCTCATTACACCTCAGGGGGCATTCTTCTCCCTCTACCGCCACCCGGATCCGGCGCTGGGTGTATTGCGTCTGACACCGGGCGAGCTGCCTACCCCGACCCCAACCCACACCCGCACGAGCCCAGCACCGACCTTTACTTTAATCAGCATGCTGGCGGCCTGCTGGGTGCGGGCTGCTTCCCTTCCTCTCTGTACTCTATGCAGTGGTGGCAGCAGCACTAGTCCTCCGGCTCTCACTACTGGTGGTGTGCACTGTGTATTGTCTTCCAGTTCCTGCGTCCGGGGGCGGAACAAGACGTTAGGGGAAGTAGGCGTTGTATAAAACTAGCCCCTCCCCTGGGAACAGGTCCGTTTATATTCCATCACGGTTACGACGAGCTGCTGTTGCTTTAGTTTCCCTGTCACTGCCGCGCGTATTGTTACCGCCCGGCAGAGACAGGGGCATTGCACAGTCTCTCAGACAGGGCCACTGGTGGGGGCAGAGCCCGCCCGCCATGCCGCTTCCTGTTGCCGGGGTCAGGAGGAGGCAGCAGGAAGCTGGTCGCTGTAGCAGCCGGATCTGCTTGTGTGACTGTGACACTGACAGCCGCAGCGACTGTCCTAGGATAACCTGAGCGCTAGGTGTGTGCAGCGCCGGGCACCCTCCTCTCCCGCGTCACTCACCTCTATCTACCCGCCTCGCATTAGCGTAATGCCCGGCACCGCTCCTTTGGCCCCTGTCGTCCCTGTCACCCGGCTGCCGGCCACCGCTGCTGTCTCCTCAGGCTTTGTCCTCTGCCACCCTCTGTGTAATGCCGGGGAACCCCCACCCACCCCCAAGTCACCTTATTAGTTGCCGCGTAGTGCTCTGTTCTCAGGGCTGCTAACCGCTATCATGCGCAGGTCCATCGCTGGAGGGGCCGCCGGGGTCTCTGATTCTAATCTATTATAGCTGTTCCCCGGGCTGTGTGTCCTGCCTCATCCCGTGCTGGGGTCACCTGTGTGTGTCTCTCTTTCTCTCTCTAGGTCACCACCATGCCGCGTATAGACAATGATATCAAGCTGGACTTTAAGGATGTTTTGCTGAGGCCAAAGAGAAGTACTTTAAAATCTCGCAGCGAGGTGAATGTTTGATAAAAGTCCGGTATTTTTGTTCTTGCTAAAAACCTGTCTATCACACAATAAAAAAAAGACAACTACCGAAGTAGTGATAGTCGGCGCTGCCAGGGATGTGTTGCCAAGAGCAGCCACTTAGAAGTGGGGGAAGAAGAAAAGCAAAAATAAATAAGTGGCACTTGGGAAATAATTAATAAAAATTCTTTATTATGCCAATTTGTAATAATAATAAAATAATATATTAAAAACAAGTGTGCATACATATAATAATGGTAAATAAAATGACAAGAGGACTAAGACCATTTACAATATATGAATGAAAGACGTTCCTATTATTCCGCCTTTAAGAAACCAATTCAATACCAGGTGTATTTGGGGTATGATGGTATTTCAATACTGTCTCAGAGGGTGCTGGATGATTGTTCTACAGTAGGGATTCCGACAGTCATTACACCGATGTCAGAATCCTGACTGTTAAAACCCAGACAGATGGGCAGCGGCTATTCTCCCTCGTGGGGGCAGCTAGCCTCTGTGCCTGCAGCGTGGCGAGTGCAGCAAGTTCGCAAGGGGCTTCGCTGCACTCCCTCTGCTGTCTGAGTCCCGGCAGTCGGCATTCCGACATTGAGCGGCTAATGAGGGCGGAATCCCGACTGTCGGTGTGCTATAACACACCTGTCTCGGAAGGGTAATAGTTACCAATCGCTGGAGACTTGTAATTCACAGGGGATAGCATATGCAGTAGGTGTCCTCACTAGATTCGAAATTCCCTGGGCAGCCAGGAGATATGCACAAGATGGACACCATGCTGATATATATTGTCAGGTGCAGCATTACAGGGTTCGGGCAGGTTAAAGATCAGTGTATCTAGTAGATCAGCTGAAAAAAGGAGATAAAAGTCAACGTGTTTCATCCCTTCTATCTAGGGACTTTTTTCAAGCCAATATCCGCATCAGTGGGACCCTTTTAGTGTGTATGGGGCTTAAGAGCTAAGCAATGTTGGAGAGCACGTGAATCTTTCCATGCTGACCAAAGGAGGATTGGTTTGCAAATGTAATGACAATTCCTGATCATACTGATAGCTAATAATTGTGGTTCTGCCCACGGAGCCAATATGTTGATCAGTGAGCACCTTTACTTAGTGATCAAGTCCACACTTAAAAATAAAATGCACAGTAAGTGAACTATAGTAATTTGAAATTCTTTTTAAGCATCTACACTTCTTATCAGCTTAACACATTTCATATGAGATGGCTAAAGTAGCATTAATAAAAAAAAGTTAAAATGTCTGGGATATAAATGGGATTTTCCTTTCTAAAATCTAAAGAAGCTACAATGAACCAGGTCTCTGCTTCATACTGAAAATTACTTAACTTTCAAATGTGATTAGTGTTAACCTTCACCAGTTCAGGCTCTTGCAATTTACTGAAAACTTATGTCTTCAGCATGTGAGAGTGTTTTCTGGATTTCAGTTCCTGCTATGTTGTCTCAGTATAACACAATATCATCATCTAGGGAAAATAGAACCCAATATTCAGTCCTAGGCAAAGCTTGACATGAGGGGTGAAATGTAATAGGGTGCGATTTTTTCAAATCGCACCCTAAATGTTACCAAAAATCGCAAGAAAAAAAATAGACCAGGTCCAGGCTGGCAAGTTTGACAGAACAATGCACAGGTCATTGAGATCTCTGCATGGTTCTGAACAAAAATGTGTCTAAAAGTAAAAAAAAAAAAAAAGAGAGACAACGATTCTCTCCCCACTCCCCGAGTATAACCAGCCCCGGGCTCATTGAGATGGTCCTGGTTACCCAAATTCTGAGGATAAAAACAGAGAGCAGCCTGTGAAAGTAAACATACCTCAAGCTTTTTTTTAGCCCCTTGGATAATATACTGGACAAGTGGACAGACTTGGGGGAGCATGTGCAAATTTGAGTATTTATGTCTGTGTGCGTGTATGTAATAAAGTTTTACTGTACATGGTGTGTGTGTGTAACTATTTCAGTCTTGGTCATGCTGTAAACTACAAGTCCAAGCAGGCCCTTTAATGCCCCGCATGCTGGGACTTTTGGTTCTCCAAGTCCTTTGCATGTGGGGGAGGCTTGCTGGGACTTACAGTTCAACCGCACAACCCGAGGTTACATGTTTAGGGCGGGATGTATTAAAATACATCGCCGCCCTTCGCGCGCCCCCCCGCCGCGATGCCAGCGCATATGTACTAATATATGCGGCTGGCATCGCGGTGCGGTAACGGAGACCCCCCGCGATACCTGTACTGTGGTGTGCAGGGGGTCTCCGTCACCTCCCAGCCAGCTCCTGATGCCTACACGCCGGGGACAGCTAAGCAAGCTGGCTCCGGCGCCTCCTCCAACCCCCTGCAGCCGGAAGGACGTATGGTGCAATTTTTTTTAGCTGTCTAAAAAACCACATCCTATTTCATCGCTCCATATGTTTATAAAAACAGTATTTTGCAATTCTAATTAATAAATGAATGAACTTTATTGTTTCCCAGAAAGTCTAATAATGCTGCATTGTATAAGATTATTCCATAACATTTTGAAACACTGTTCATGAGAATAATTCATTCTCATTAGAAATCATTATTTACATTGGTCTTGCAGGTGGATCTTTCTCGTACTTTTACATTCAGGAACTCTGGTCAGAGTTACCAAGGGATCCCTATAATTGCTGCTAATATGGACACAGTGGGGACCTTTGAGATGGCACGAGCCCTGTGCAAGGTAAGTATCAGACTGAACAGTATTAACATCATATTATCTAACACAGTGGTGCTCAAGGCACCCCAACAGTGCAGGTTTTAATGATATCCTTGCTTGTGCACAGATGGTTTAATCCAACTGACTGAGTTACTTATTAGATCACCTATGCCTAAGCATTGAAATTTGAACTGCTGGGGTGAATTGAGGACTGCGTTTGGGAACCACTGGACTTGCAGCGATATAAGCATTATAGATTGTCTTTGCATCACTTTACACTTACCTAAACTTCAATGCTGCCCCCTTGTCACCTTCTCAAAATAACTATACACTTAGTAGGCAAAATATTTTGACCACCGGATGCAGATAATGCTGATGTAGAATGTCTGACATTCTCGAAGAATCAAAACGCAAACGTACACAGACCCTGAATAGACCACTCTTGAAATAATAGGTAAATGATGCAACGCGACACTTTGAATGTGGAATAATTGTAGACAGCCAGGGAATTGTTTGAGGGCAGCAACTGTTAAAGTGTGCTCGGTGGACCTGCAGACAACCTAGTCTGAGAGAAAGGCATGTACTCTATGCTTTAGCAGAATATAGAATGCTGCACTCAAACACTACACTAGTGCAGCTATTGTGCTAATACTATTATTGCTGCTAGGGCTAACAATCAGCCCAAATTCAAATTACTGATAGTATAAAAGTAAGCATTACTGCCTTACAGCGCTGAGGTCATAGGTTCGAGCTCCCACCAGGGCTCGATTGTGTAGAGTTTGTATACTCTCCTGTGCAACTGACTAGGAAATATATTACTGGTTCCTGTCCGAATGTGCCCAGTAATGTCACTGATTCTTAGGGACATATTAACTAAAGCATGGGTTTACAGAAGAAGAGATGTTGTACATAGCAATCAATCACATTCTACCAATTATCTTCTAGAAGGTACTAGATGAGTAAGTAGAATCTGATTGATTGCCATGGGTAGTAGTGGTTTAGCACACAAATAGTATTCAGTGAGTTTGTCAAAAAGTGCTTTTAAACCTTCACTGTTCATTTGGGTATCCAGACAATGGGTGAAATGTAATTAGATGAGGGAATCAGAAAGTGAGAGATTTGGTAAGAAATCTCCAGTTTTTTTCAAGCGGCAATCATTTACACAGCAAAATCAAACTGGTCTTCCAATGTAAATGATTGCCGCTTTAAAAAAAACAAGATTTCTTACCAAATCTCTCACTTTCTGATTCGCTCATCCTATTAAATTTCACCCATGGTCTACGTCAACATGCATGATTGACATTGTCAAGAAGTCGACACACAAGCAAATGGCTATGGTCAACAGATGAAAAGTCAACATGAGGTTTTTGAACTTTTTCATACATTGTTTTCTACATTTACTATGATTGGGACCAGTAAAGTGTACCAAGCGCAGTGTTAGCAGAGCAAGGCACCTGGCCTGAGGCATGGTGAGGAAAACTACACTAATTAGGGGTCCATGTGCTCAGGTGTCAACATTGAACAAAAAAGAAAACATTAAGACTTATCGAACTAATGTCAAAAAATCGTGGGGTGTGTTACTTCAAATGCGCCCGTCCCAGCAGCCAATTTTTTCTCCACCAACTGGTTCAATCGGCCAGTGGAAATAATGCATGTAATAAAGAAATAGGTGGAGTAAATCAAAAGGCACTTAGGAAGAATATATGATTGGCTTTTTCAATATAAATTAATAAAAGTATTTATTTGTTTTAAAACACAAGAGGTCCGGAAAGCATCAAAAATAAGAAACCTTTTGCATAGTCCAGAGCATAACATAGATCGTATCTGTTTAATAAGACATGGGGTGGGAAATTAATGCACAATTCGTACCTCAAAGAGAAGGGGGTAGATGATACCCGCACCAGTCTTTAGTAATGAGACTTTCTTATCTCCTCCAATATTGGTATTCTTCAGGGATACTGTAACCTCTGTTTATCAATAGGAGGTGCTACCTACTACTTGAATACAGATTCATAACAAAAACAAGAAAAGAAAGTATATTGTAGGTGCACTGAAAGTCATTTAATGTCATATAAAATTTAACTTTTAATTGGTATGCAATAAAAATCGGTGAAATATTAAAATTTATAAGAAAGAAATAAAGAGCAGAAATAAGATTAAAATTTAATGGCCACAGCTCTACTCTGTCCTATATTTGCAGGGTTAAATAATCCCTGTGTGTTATCACTTGTGTCCTATTTTGGATTTTACCTCGGATTGTATTCCGTGATAATTGTCCCCTTACTCCCTATTTTTACAGTAGGAGAAATGATAGTATCGTACACTTTGCAATAACTATCGCTTAGGCTAAATAGCCTTCCAATAGGATTTGTGTTGCTTATGTGTGTCAGGGCTATTATGTCTATAGTTTTAATGTATGATTTCTTGGAGCAGTTCAATAGAAAGGTGTCTCCTATCACCTATAAGATTTTGTACTGTCTGATGATTCGACAGTTTGTATATATGCCGTCAATCATCCAAATTATTGTTGAATGAGGCTCATATATACAAAGGTCTTCTAGTATAATTACGATGAAGGGGTGGTGTGTCACTTTCGCAATGAGCAGTGTTGTTTGAGCTAAGGGAGATAGAATTTATAAGCCACTTAGTACTTAGTGGCTATTACCCCACTCGAACAAAACACTTATATATCTATCGCTGATATTGTACAATGTGTGGTACTCCCATCAATCCTTCAATCTGCCAATCTGCGGTATTACCTGTTTCCCAATAAGGCTTTAAACTACTGTTTTATGGGTTTATTACCTGTTAAATTTATTATAGAGAAGATGTTCGAATTTCACATCTGTTTCTACTGTTAAGTTTAGGGTACATATAATTTTTCAGCCACTTTGTATTTATTGGCTATTATCCCTCTTTAACAGTATCATTTAATGTGAATGGGTGTCAATACTTCATCATTCTCTAGTAGGTCCACTTGTCAGAATAGAGCCTTAATTGTACAGGTATTCTTCACGCTTTCAGAGTAACTAAATGGTGATAAGTTTTGCACAGAAATTACTACCATTGAGTTAAGGGATAGTGGTTAATCATCCGCTTTATATTCTACGGTTGTTACCCCACTCTAATGGTGTTTCTGTGTGATTGTCACCACTTATTGGACGGTGTGTATGGAGAACATCAATCTTCCAATTTCTGTTGTTTCTAGTCATAAAATAGACTTCTAATCATACTGTTATAATGAGGAGACAGTGTCACAGTTTATCACTAAAGAGGTATTGCGATTAGGGATATATCTTAGATTATTAAGTCGTTTTATTATTAGTTATCCTATTCACAATAATAGCACCCTGTAATTGCCACTGGAGATTGGATAGTGTGTATGTATTGCGTTTATCTGCCAATTCTTACTATTCCCAAATCTCTGATGATACACTGGTTAGTACAGTCAAGTTAGTTTAATTTTCAGAGATGGCAGTATCTCCGCTTTACATATATTATCATTCTTGGGCTAGATGCATGTTTTTTATGCGCCGTTAATTAGCCGGCAAATGTCCCCGTTCGGCTACTCCTTATTTCAGTAGCTGCCGTCTGTATAGTAGACGGCTCTCTCCTATTGCCGCGGGTCTGTGGCGGCTGTGACTCGCCGCTCTTGTGCTGTTACTCTGCGGCTATCTAGTGTGCCGCTCGCCCACCCAGGTAGAGTGATAAGCCTGTGTTTTCAAATACAGCAGGCTATCAAGCTGTTTGAGTGTCACTCGTGCTGCACTGTATGTCCCTCAATCGTCTGCATATATAGTACATCAAACGTATCCCTGACACATTTAAATTAGTACACATTAACACATTTTTATGAAACACAAACAGAGGAGCTGTGGTCGTTGCTAGCCAACGGCCGTTTCACCTAAGCTTCCTCAAGGCATTTGCCTTGAGGAAGCTTAGGTGAAATGGCCGTTGGCTAGCAACGACCACAGCTCCTCTGTTTGTGTTTCATAAAAATGTGTTAATGTGTACTAATTTAAATGTGTCAGGGATACGTTTGATGTACTATATATGCAGACGATTGAGGGACATACAGTGCAGCACGAGTGACACTCAAACAGCTTGATAGCCTGCTGTATTTGAAAACACAGGCTTATCACTCTACCTGGGTGGGCGAGCGGCACACAAGATAGCCGCAGTGTAACAACACAAGAGCGGCGAGTCACAGCCGCCACAGACCCGCGGCAATAGGAGAGAGCCGTCTACTATACAGACGGCAGCTACTGAAATAAGGAGTAGCCGAACGGGGACATTTGCCGGCTAATTAACGGCGCATAAAAAACATGCATCTAGCCCAAGAATGATAATATATGTAAAGCGGAGATACTGCCATCTCTGAAAATTAAACTAACTTGACTGTACTAACCAGTGTATCATCAGAGATTTGGGAATAGTAAGAATTGGCAGATAAACGCAATACATACACACTATCCAATCTCCAGTGGCAATTACAGGGTGCTATTATTGTGAATAGGATAACTAATAATAAAACGACTTAATAATCTAAGATATATCCCTAATCGCAATACCTCTTCAGTGATAAACTGTGACACTGTCTCCTCATTATAACAGTATGATTAGAAGTCTATTTTATGACTAGAAACAACAGAAATTGGAAGATTGATGTTCTCCATACACACCGTCCAATAAGTGGTGACAATCACACAGAAACACCATTAGAGTGGGGTAACAACCGTAGAATATAAAGCGGATGATTAACCACTATCCCTTAACTCAATGGTAGTAATTTCTGTGCAAAACTTATCACCATTTAATTACTCTGAAAGCGTGAAGAATACCTGTACAATTAAGGCTCTATTCTGACAAGTGGACCTACTAGAGAATGATGAAGTATTGACACCCATTCACATTAAATGATACTGTTAAAGAGGGATAATAGCCAATAAATACAAAGTGGCTGAAAAATTATATGTACCCTATACTTAACAGTAGAAACAGATGTGAAATTCGAACATCTTCTCTACAATAAATTTAACAGGTAATAAACCCATAAAACAGTAGTTTAAAGCCTTATTGGGAAACAGGTAATACCGCAGATTGGCAGATTGAAGGATTGATGGGAGTACCACACATTGTACAATATCAGCGATAGATATATAAGTGTTTTGTTCGAGTGGGGTAATAGCCAATAAGTACTAAGTGGCTTATAAATTCTATCTCCCTTAGCTCAAACAACACTGCTCATTGCGAAAGTGACACACCACCCCTTCATCGTAATTATACTAGAAGACCTTTGTATATATGAGCCTCATTCAACAATAATGTGGATGATTGACGGCATATATACAAACTGTCGAATCATCAGACAGTACAAAAACTTATAGGTGATAGGAGACACCTTTCTATTGAACTGCTCCAAGAAATCATACATTAAAACTATAGACATAATAGCCCTGACACACATAAGCAACACAAATCCTATTGGAAGGCTATTTAGCCTAAGCGATAGTTATTGCAAAGTGTACGATACTATCATTTCTCCTACTGTAAAAATAGGGAATAAGGGGACAATTATCACGGAATACAATCCGAGGTAAAATCCAAAATAGGACACAAGTGATAACACACAGGGATTATTTAACCCTGCAAATATAGGACAGAGTAGAGCTGTGGCCATTAAATTTTAATCTTATTTCTGCTCTTTATTTCTTTCTTATAAATTTTAATATTTCACCGATTTTTATTGCATACCAATTAAAAGTTAAATTTTATATGACATTAAATGACTTTCAGTGCACCTACAATATACTTTCTTTTCTTGTTTTTGTTACAATTCGTACCTCCACTCCTGTGTCTTCAGACACTTTCTCCGCTTGGTATAATCAGCGGTCAGCGAGTCCCCTGCAGCAAGGCGTCTGCTCCCGCTGTAGCTGTGGTCCAGGCTCTCTCTCCACTTGTTAAGATCAGTGCTCAGTGAGTTCCCCGCAGCAAAACGTCCGTTCCCGCTGCAGCCGCGGTCCCGGCTTTCACTGAGGCAATGGACAGTTCCTTTGTAAGCGGTGGATCCTTGTTAGAGTTCAAAGTCCCAGACTTTTGTGAGGTTAATGTAGTAAAATAGATAAAATATAGGTAACCACGTCCACCTGCTCTATGCCGCCAACAGGTTTGATACGAAATCGGAAATCCCGGCGTTCAAAGTCGCCACGCCAAAATCCCGACAAGGGGGGATGACGATCGCCCCACCTTGCGGGCTCGCTGCACTCGCCACACAGCGGGCCCGGTGCCTCGCTACGCTCGGCACAGTCATTTATTCTCCCTCTATGGGTGTCGTGGACACCCACAGAGGGAGAAAGTGTCAGGATTTTGGCGGTCGGGATTTTAAACGCCGGGATTATAACTGCATCCCGCCGCCAACGCATTTCCATTCACTTAGGGATCTTTATCAAGGCACGATCCTCCGCTTACAAAGCGCATTATCGAACTAATGAACCACATCTAATGACTACGTTCAACCTTAATATTTTGTCAGATCAATAAACATATTCAGAAGTGAGGGTTCTGTAGCAGAGTTTTGAATATGGTCATGTATCCTTTCAATTTATAATGTATGCTTTTCTTTGAACAGAGGGCTCTACTTTAGGTTTATTAAATGTTCTGTCTATTAGAGGTATTTTTAATAATGAATGATATCACTTATTACTAATCTTAAATGGTGTTCCAACCAATCAGCTCCTGTCATGTGTTTGAAAAATGACAGGAGCTGATTGGTTGGAGCACCATTTAAGATTAGTAATGAGCAATAACAAGAATATGACTTGCTACTATATATGCCACTTTGGGCCATATTCAATGAGAAAAATTCGCTGTGCATGGCGAGAGATTTTTTCTCTCGCCATGCACTCGCCCTGTTCCGGAGGGCTCGCTGCCACTCCTGCTCCCACTATTCAATGTGGTTAAGACTCGCCGCCACTCGCGGCGAGTCTTAACCCCTGCAGTGGACGAGCATCCGCGGCAGGGAGCTGGCAGGGAGCCGGGGGACGGTGGCAGCCAGGGAGATTAAAGTCTCCCTGGCTGCCCCAGAACATATGTGGAGGGGAGGAGGGCTCCTCGGGACCCAAGCAGCACAAGCTGCCCCCCCCCCTATAGCCAGCGGGGGACCCAGTATTCACTGCACCCGATTGTGCATATGTAATGATCGGGTGCAGTGAATATATGAATATCTAATGAGCAGCTCGAGAGCTCCGGCCCCCTGCTGGCTGCTCTTTGTAAAAAAAAAAAAAAATTAAAAAAAAATATATTTTTTTAAATTAACCCCTTCCCGACATTGCCTTTTATGGTAATTTTTTTTTTTTTTTTTTCTCCTTGCGTTCAAATAAGCGTAACTTTTTTAATTTTCCGGCTATAAAGACACATGAGGGCTTTTTTTTTGCGGGACAAGTTGTACTTTTTAATGGTACCATTTACTATACCGTATAATATTCTGGGGAATCAGGAAATAATTCAATGTGGGGTAAAAAGAAAAAAAAGCGCAATTCCACAATTTTGCGCTGGTTACGGTTTTTTTGGAGTTCATAGTTCGTTTAAAATGATGGGTTATCTTTATTCTATGGGTCGTTACGATTCCGGTGATACCAAACTTATATAGTTTTCGTTACATTTTACCACTAAAAAAAAAAATAGAAAATGTTACGGTTTTTCGAATTTGCGTCGCGTCGCCATGTTCTGCGGCTTATAACTTTTTTATTTTTCCACCTACGGACCTGGGTGAGGGCTCATTTTTTGCGGGCTGAAGTGTACTTTTTAATTAATACCATTATGGGATATGGGCGACTTTCTGATCTCTTTTAGCTATTTTTTTTTGGGTAGGCGATGCGACCAAAAAATGTAGTTTTGGCGTTGGGGATTATTTTCCGTTTACGCCTTTAACCGTGCGGGATAACTAATGTTATATTTTAATAGATCGGACTTTTAGGAACGCGGCGATACCAAATATGTTTATTTTTTTTATTTTTTATTTATTTTTATTTGGGAAATGGGGAAAGGGGGGTGATTTTAACTTTTAATATTTTTTTATTTTTTTTTTATTTTTAAACTTTATTTTTTTTTTTTTTTTACTTTTACTACAAGGCCCCCTAGTGTACTTGACCACTAGGGGGCGCGATCGCCTGTACTAGGTTCAGCCATAGAGCTCTATGGCTGAACGTAGTGATTTTATGCACTTCCTATTACATCCTGCCTCAGGCAGGATATGATAGGTATGCAGACACGGCCAGCACAGGGGTCTACATTAGACCCCTGGCTACCATGGCAACCGATCGGCACCCTCTGATCTCGCTGCGGGGGGCCCCGATCGGCGCCAGATGGGGGCGCCCCCCCTCCGATCAGCTATTTAAGCACTGCGGTCGCTTTGCCCGCGGTGCTTAAAGGGTTAAACGGCCACGATCGGCGAACTCGCCGCTCGTGGCCGTGAGAGCAGGGACCTGGCTGTAATATACAGCCATTACCTGCTCTCTTTCAAGCCAGCTCACTCCGTGAGCTGGCTTGATTCCCCCGCAACCGACATATGACGTATATATACGTCATATGTCGGGAAGGGGTTAAATATATATTCATGTGATAAAAGTACATGAATAAAAATAACATGCCCCTTCACAGAAAAAAATTCCTGATTTTTTGACACCAAAATTAAAAAAAAACCTTTTACTTTAAAAGTTCACATTCCAGTTCTCCATGAAAAGATGGAGAATTGCCACACGGAGAGACATGGCGAAAATCACTTAGAAAGACGGCGAAAATATCACATTGAATAGGGTGGTTCACTTTTGGAGAGCAAAATGCTCCTTCCAACGCGAAAATAGCACAAACTCGACATAAAACACGGCGAATTTTTCTCATTGAATATGGCCCTTAGGCTAGATACATACTAGAATATCCATCCAATCTTTTTGGTCGGAGTGAAAATCTGGTAATGTATGGCAGCAAATGACAACAAAAAATTGTTCATTTAAATTTTATATATCAAATGGGTTTAACTAATCCATTTGTGTCTGATTTCCAGTGTTTGGTGAAAAAAAATGTTTCCCATTTAAAAAGTTCTAATCAGTTTGCCATTATGACATGAAAGTTTTTCATTAATAAACCAGACCATAACCTGAGCTACCAATTTGAGAGAAAACAGTTTTATCATTTGTAATCTCTCTCTCTCTTTCTCCTTTTAGTATTCTCTTTTCACAGCAGTGCACAAGCATTATTCAGCTGAGGAATGGAAGAAGTTCGCTGCCAGTTCTCCAGAATGTCTGGAGGTGAATGATACAGTAGTCTTCTTTAACTACTTCAACTTGAGGAACTTCAACATGCCTTCATGCATTCTTCCTTTTACTTTTTGTTACCTACATATGACTATTTTAAAACGTTGCTGTTTCTTTACTCTCTCATGTATAATGATCAGCAGTGGTTACTACCCCTGGGTTGCAGTGCAGACCACAAAGTGCAGGGAGGAGGCACATATAGACATACATGTTATGATGCATGTAATATGGTTATCTACAGTAGGCATGTCCAAACTCTGGCCCTCCAGCTGTTGTGAAACTACACATCCCAGCATGCCTTGCCATAGTTTTAGCATTCCCTAATAGCAAAACTGTGGCAAGGCATGATGGAACTTGTAGTTTCACAACAGCTGGAGGGCCATAGTTTGGCCATGCATGATCTACAGTGTCTAGGTCTACAATCATATGGTTGACCACTAATGGTCGACAGGGTACAAAGGTCGACAGTCAAGAGGTCGGCATCAAAAAGGTCGACATGATTTTTTTATGTTTTTAGGGTGTCCATGTCGACTTAGGTCAACATGGACACAGTCTAAAGCTGTGTACACATTGCAATATATTGCTCAGTGTCTCCTTTTCATCAGGGACCAGAGATGGTCGCTGATGAATAGGAGACTCTGCCAGGTGAGCCGCAGAGGGAAACAGCTGATCTGAGGAGCAAGCCAGCGACCATAAGGAGGCTGAACACAGGAGCGTGCACCCGGCGATTTATCGCTGCAGCACAAACAAATTGCTGGCAATATGGTCGCTCAGCGTACTTTTCCTTCAAAGCCCACTCCCCATTGGCTAGTTTCACAGGAGTCTGGTGCAGAAGAAGCAGTGAATCCTAATGCCGAATACCAGGTGCTGCATGGTGGGTAATACACCCTAGAAAAACCAGGCAGCACCTATATTACATGGTATATACAAGAAGAATTGGAACATAACTGTAGTGCACTAAAATCTTAGCGCTGAGCACACTGAGGAAGACAACCTTGGTTGTCAGTGTGCTCAGCACTAAGATTTTAGTGCACTACAGTTGTGTTCCACTACCCAAGAAGCACCCTCTACTATGATGAATTCTGACATGGATGCAGTCCGAGATCTACACCTGGTAAAATATATCCCATTTGTGTGTAATTTGTAATTAGAACCCACAGTAGAGCGCTGCCCTCCGAAAAATTATTATTGTATATACCATGTAATATAGGTGCTGCCTGGTTTTTCTAGGGTGTATTACCCACCATGCAGCACCTGGTATTCGGCATTAGGATTTACTGCTCCTTCTGCACCAGACTCCTGTGAAACTAGCCAATGGGGGGGGGGCTTTGAAGGAAAAGTAAAGCCTTATGCCAAGTCCGAGGTGCTGCATGGCAGCTGTCATGCACGTAGCGTTGACGATCCCCGGATAACAGGCCAGCACATTTATACTACTTCTATCATAACACACGTTTATATTTGCTAAGATTCCCTTCCCCCTGCATTATGTGGTCAGCGCTGCAGCCATTGATTGTAACAGCAACCATCATTCTGCCACCAACCTTCTCTTCAATTGTCAGCTCTGAACACTACACTCTGCATGTTCTGCAGAATGTGGCTGTGAGCTCCGGTACGGGACAGTCTGATTTCCAGCATTTGGAGGATGTCTTATCTGCAGTCCCTCAAGTTCGCTACATCTGTCTGGATGTGGCAAATGGATATTCCGAGCAATTTGTACAACATGTGAAGGATGTAAGAGCCAGGTTCCCTAAGCATACTATCATGGTAAGCATAAAATACACACTCTTCTTACATTTACACGTTACAGATTATTGTTCCATTTTCTGATTCAACTTTCATAATAATGTTTGTGTTTAGGCTGGAAATGTAGTTACTGGTGAAATGGTAGAAGAATTGATCCTCTCTGGTGCAGATATTATCAAGGTTGGAATAGGACCAGGTACTCTTTTCTTACTTTACTGTTCACAAGAGAACTCGAATGGCAAGGCTGGTTTCACACACTCCGGCTCCTGCCGGACGGTGAAAGCCCGCACGGCCAGGGAGCCGTGCCGCACACACTAGTTTATCATGGAGGGGATGGCCAGAGCCCGGCAGCCGTCCCTTCCAGTGGTGGGATCCGGCTGCAGCCGTGCGGCCGGGTCGTGGCCGTCCCGTGTGAATGGACACAATAGTGTCCATTCACAACTAATGTGTGCGGCACGGCTCCCTGGCCGTGCGGGATTTCACCGTCTGGCAGGAGCCGGAGTGTGTGAATCCAGCCCAAGACTTTTAAAGCATCAACTGTTTGTTGGGAATGCTCTATGCAAGTTTATTGCTGGTTTAAACCATTATTCATTGTAATAAACCATTGTGGAAACAGTCATATCTAAACTATATTAAATGCAAGAGTGTAAGGCAGGCGTTCCCACCCATGCTCCTCAAATAACAGTCTAGGTTTTTCATGATATCCCTGCTTAAGCACAGGTGACAATGAATACTGCAGTTTTTTTATTTAATCATTTGGGCTGAAGCCTGGATGTCACCGAAACCCGCACTGTAGTGATGTATGCACATGGATACATGGATCTGCCTGCTTTTGTCAGAAATGCAACCAATTCCGACAGGTTTCGGCCCCGTTTCCAACAATCTCAGTCCGACTTTAAAATAAATTTGGATTGAGGAGATGAGGCAGGGAGAATGGTGCCGGATGAGCAGCACCAGCTCACCCGGTGCCGGCATCCTCCACCCATCATGATTGGCTGAGCATCAGTAGCTCACCCGGTGCCCTTTGCCATCCCACCTCCTCTCGTCCCTCACTCGGTCCCGTCAGTGGCTGGGAGAGCAGCAGCAGCCAAATCAGACAGTCGGATTTGGCTGCATTGAATAGGGCATGTTAGATCCATTCCGACAAATAAATGTCAGAATGGATCTAACGTTAATTGAATATACCCCTATATAGTCAAACGCAATAGTCCAAATCACACCGTGGGTACAGAACTTTGGACACGGGAAGTGGTTGCCAAACGGTTTTGAATCATGGCGTCCTAGAGTATCAAACTTCTTTTCACAGCACCCATAGGCCTATTTTTTTATATTTCAAAATGTAGAAAAAAAAATATTAAAATTAAGTAATTTTTTTTAAAATATGTCATACTAAGATTTAGGCCCTTATTCTGGTTGGTGCGGTAATGTCCGCGTGCGGTCGGTCCGCCGATGTTTAGTGTCTGCGCATGTGCAGAGGCGTCTCTGCGCATGTGCGAACGGGACGCACGTCCAAATTCCGCATGAAATGTGTACACTACGAACAGGGGGTGGAGAGGGGCGTGAAGGGCTGTTTGGGCTCATTAACATATGCATACGCCCCGCGTTTCATGGGCGTTCCCATGAAAACGCTGGGCGTACGTATGGTAATGCGGTCGTGACGCACGTGCAGGGGGCGGACATATCCCTGCTTTTGCACGGAGAAATGCCCGTGTTGTCTGAGGTTGCGGAAGCTGCCTGACCACTCGGTCCTGCATTCGATGGTCTGCGACCATCGAATGATGGGGAAGGTTCCCTGAGATGGAGGAGGTGTATTCATGAGAAATACACTTGCGGTCCGTTCGGACAGCTTCTTACCGCATTCGGACGGAGTGAGCGATCCGTACGAAAGGCGGGGTTTAGGACGCACGGTCCTGGCCGCATATTCGGCTCCGTCCGCACAGACCAGAATAGGCCCTTAACCCCTTCCCGACATTTGACGTACATTTACGTCATGGTCGGGAAGCACTTCCCGACACATGGCGTAAATGTACGTCATGGATTTAAACTGTCACCGCGTCTATAGACGCGGTGACAGTTTCAACATGTCTGCTGTCCCTGACAGCAGACATGTCCGTGCATGCCCAGGGGGGGCTGCGATGCCGCCCCCCCGTCGGCGATCGCTGTGATTGGCTGTTCAGTGTGAACAGCCAATTACAGCGTTTTCCTGTGTCACCGGCGAATAACGTTCGCCGGTGACACGGGATCGGAGGTGATTGGTGCTGTAAAGTACAGCACCAATCACCGCGGGGTGTAAGGGTGACACTGGTGTCACCCCACCTCACCCCGCCCGCCCCCAAAGGCCGTGATTGGTCCGTCGGACCGACGGACCAATCACAGCCATGGAGGGGGGTTTAAACTAACGGTGACTGCACTGCAGACGCCATTCCGGTCTGGAATAGCGTGCAGTGCGGTCACCGTGCCCACCTGCCGCCATATACTGACCTGATCCTTGCTCCATACTTACCTGATCACTGCTTCATCACTGCTTGATCACTGCTTGATCTGTGCCTAGTAGTGTGCTGGATGCTTCCTGGATCCTGTTGCTACTTGTGCCTTCCTGTGCTGTGAAATTGTGCTGCTGCAGTGTAATAGCTAGATAGAGAGATAGATAGAGAGAGATAGAGAGATAGAGAGAGATAGAGAGAGAGATAGTGTCAGAGAGTGCTATATTTTGTGCTGCTGCAGTGTGATATAGTTATAGATAGATAGAGAGAGAGAGATAGAGAGAGATAGAGAGAGAGAGATAGATAGAGAGGCCTAGTGACAGAGTGCTATATTTTGTGCTGCTGCAGTGTGATAGTTATAGAGAGATAGAGAGAGATAGAGAGAGAGAGATAGAGAGAGATAGTGACAGATTGTGCTATATATTTTTTATATAACTGACTGCTGCCCCCTCCTTTTGTGCTGATCAGTATAAATTAACTGATCAGCAACTTTTTGGGGGCGCAGGTTTTTTTTTATATATAGATATACCTGTCAGTGCTGCTGCTGTAGTGTCATAGAGTGATAGATAGTGATAGATAGTGATAGATAGTGATAGATAGTGAGAGATAGAGAGAGATAGTGACAGAGAGTGATAGAGAGTGTATATTTTGTGTCTGCTACCCCCCCTTTTTGGGGGTGCAGGTTTTTTAGTGTCCTAGAGTGATAGATAGTGAGAGATAGTGAGAGAGAGTGACAGAGAGTGCTAAATTTTGTGTCTGCTGCCCCCGCCTTTTGTGCTGATCACTATATCTGAGGTGATCAGCAACTTTTTTGGGGGTGCAGAGGTTTTTTTTTTTTTATATATACCTGTCAGTTGCACTGTCAGTTGCACCAAAGGTTGAGCACCTGCTGCACCTCACTGGTAATCAGTGTCGCATCACTGATCACCTTTTTTTTTTTTGTGAGTGCTGTGGGGTCTTTTTTTAATTTTTTTTTTACACACACTGTGATTTTGTGGGTGTCCTGTGGCCACTGTGCGCTGATCAGTGACGTACATCACTGATCAGCTTTTTCGGCACAGGGTTGATCTATTTTATTTTTTTTTTTGATCAAATTCCTGTTGCCTTTGAGCGCTGTTCAGTGACAGACGTTACTGACCAACATCTGTGCTCAATTTTTGGCGCAGGACCTTTTTTTTTTTTTTTTTTTAACCCCTTCAATTTTTTATTTTTAACCCCTTCATTTTTTTTTTTTTTTATTGGTATAAAGTATTTTTTTTTTTTCTGCACTACATACACACTACATATCCCCCGGGTTGAAATAAAGTTTGTACCCCCCCCTACACTATACACGTGTTGAAACATTTCACTACCAGTAACACAAAAATAAAAATGGCATCCCAAATGTCCTCCCAAATGTCCTCCCAAATGTCATCCCAGTCATCCAGAAGAATGTATTCAGCGGAGGAGGCATATGCCCTGCTTGCTTCTGACTCTGACACAGCCAGTGATGCAAGCGGGGAATTTGAAGGATTCGCCTTAAGCTCCTCTTCCTCCTCTGATGATGAGGGACCCCCTCAAAGACGCCCCCGTAGAGCAGCTGAGACCCCCCCCCCCAACAATTGATCTCGTATGGACCCCACCACCAGACAATTTTGAGCCCCAGGTTCCTGAGTTTTTGGCCATGCCAGGAATCCAATTTGATTCCACAGGTCTCAGAGAAATTGACTTTTTCAAATAATTTTTCTCTGATGATTTTGTAAATTTAATGGTGGACCAAACTAATTTATATGCCCAGCAGTTTATTGCTCAAAACCCCACGTCATCATTTGCTAGGTGGACCCCTGTAGATGCAGTAGAGATGATGACGTTTTGGGGTCTGGTGTTTCATATGGGCATAGTAAAAAAGCCAGAAATTAGGCAATATTGGAGTACAGATGTTCTGTACAGTACTCCATTTTACCGTATGGCCATGACCCGGACTCGATTTGAGACAATTCTTAAATTTATACATTACACCGATAATGCACAGTGCCCACCCAGAGATGATCCCACCTTTGACCGGCTATTCAAAGTCAGGCCGGTCATTGATCATTTCAGTGCCAAATTTGAAGAGGTGTACATCCCTGAAAAATTTATTTGTATCGACGAGTCCCTTATACATTTTAAAGGAAGGGTTAAATTCCGCCAGTACCTTCCCAGTAAGAGGGCAAGGTATGGCATAAAAATGTATAAACTGTGTGAAAGCACCTCAGGGTACACCCACAGGTTTAGGGTTTATGAAGGGAAGGATTCAAGAATTGAACCGCCAGAATGCCCCCCCTCCCTCGTAGGTGTTAGTGGGAAAATTGTCTGGGATTTAGTGCACCCCTTCCTGGATAAAGGTTATCACCTCTATGTGGATAACTTTTACACTAGCATCCCCCTGTTTAAGGCCCTTGGTTCAAGAGGTACAGCAGCTTGCGGTACTGTGCGCAAGAACCAAAGAGGCCTCCCAAAAACGCACATTGCCCAAGTAATGAGAAGGGGTGAAAGCAGGGGAATATGCAACGAAAATATGTTGTTGGTCAAATATAAGGACAAGAGGGATGTCCTTATACTGACAACAATTCACGGAGACAGTACCACCTCCGTCCCTGTACGAGGTACCAGTACCCACACCTCAAAACCTAATTGTATCCTGGATTACAATAGGTACATGGGCGGAGTGGATCTTTCAGATCAGGTACTGAAGCCGTACAGTGCCCTGCGGAAAACAAAAATCTGGTACAAGAAGGTGGCCGTGTATATCATCCAGATGGCACTGTATAACGCTTACGTGCTATTCCGTTCTACCGGCCAGAGGGGGACATTTATGCACTTTCAAGAGGAAGTCATAAAGGGCCTAATATTTGGGAACCAGCAGGCAGAGGGCCCCAGTACTTCTAGTACTGGCCCCCGTATTGTACCAGGGCAGCATTTTCCTGATGAAATCCCCTCCACTGGAAAAAAGGGCAGGACACAAAAAAGGTGCAAAGTTTGCTATAAAAAGGGAATAAGAAAGCAAACTATTTTCCAGTGTGACACTTGCCCCGACAAACCCGGCCTATGTATAAAGGAGTGTTTTAAAATATACCACACATCTATGGAATATTAGGTTCATAATTTCACCGTGCTTCGGGGGTCTTGCTAATGCCACATAGCACCCACCATTCATTCCACCAGAATCTGAGCCGCAAAATCCAAAAATCACTCCTTCCCTTCTGAGTCCTGCCATGCACCCAACTGGTATTTTTTGGTCACATGTGAGGCATTGCCGTACTCGGGAGAAATTGGGGCACAGATTTTGGGGTGCTTTGTCTCCTTCATTCCTTGTGAAAATGAAAAATTTTGAGCCAGAACTGCATTTTTGTGTAAAAAAATGTAATTTTTCATGTTCACTGCCCAGTTTTATCAAAATTGGTGAAACCCCTGGGGGTTTGAAATGTACACTATACCCCTAGATGAATTCCCTGAGGGGTGTAGTTTGCAAAATGGGGTCACATGTGGGGGAGTTCCACTGTATTGGTGCTTTGGGGGTCTTGCTAATGCGACATAGCACCCACCATCATTCCACCAGAATTTGTGCTGCAAAATCCAAATATCACTCCTTCCCTTCTGAGTCCTGCCACTTTTTGGTCACACATGAGGCATTGCCGTACTCGGGAGAAATTGGGGCACAGATTTTGGGGTGCTTTGTCTCCTTCATTCCTTCTGAAAATGAAAAATTTTGAGCCAGAACTGCATTTTTGTGTAAAAAAATGTAATTTTTAATTTTCACTGCCCACTTGTATCAAAATTGGTGAAACCCCTGGGGGTTTGAAATGTACACTATACCCCTAGATGAATTCCCTGAGGGGTGTACTTCGCAAAATGGGGTGACTTGTGGGGGGGTTCCACTGTATTGGTGCAACATAGCACCCACCATTCATTCCACCAAAATCTGTGCTGCAAAATCCAAAAATCACTCCTTCCCTTCTGAGTCCTGCCATGCACCCAACTGGTATTTTTTGTTCACATGTGAGGCATTGCCGTACTCGGGAGAAATTGGGGCACAGATTTTGGGGTGCTTTTTCTCCTTCATACCTTCTGAAAATGAAAAATTTTGAGCCAGAACTGCATTTTTGTGTAAAAAAATGTAATTTTTCATGTTCACTGCCCACTTGTATCAAAATTGGTGAAACCCCTGGGGGTTTGAAATGTACACTATACCCCTAGATGAATTCCCTGAGGGGTGTAGTTTGCAAAATGGGGTCACTTGTGGGGGGGTTCCACTGTATTGGTGCTTTGGGGGTCGGTACTCTTTACTTAGAAGGGCGCCCACGATTTTGATCGTGGGCATCGTTAGTAAAAAATCTCGGGCATCTCGGGGATTGAATGCACTAAAAAATCGGGTGCGATCAACCGACGAGATGCCCGAGATTTCCCATAGGGAACAATGTTAAATGTCTCAATTGACCCAATTTTCCTGTTCAATGCCTCAATTGACCAGATTTTTCCATAGGAAACAATGTTAAATGGGCCACAGAGGCCAAATAGGCACCCTGAAGTGTATAATGGCCACCCGAATTGTTAACGCCACCCCACGATCAACGTCAACCCGATGCGTGGCGAGCGCAGCGGTACGCGTCCTACGACCTTTTCATACCCCCACTATCCACGTCGGCGTGGGGTTGAGAATAGAAAGTGTGGCGAGCGCAGCGAGGCGAGCGCAGCGAGCCCCGCGAGGGTACGCGGACAGCTGTGAAGCCCGCGAGGGGACGCGGATACCTGTGAAGGTATCCGCGTCCCCTCGCGGGGCTCGCCACGCTTCGGGCTCGGTGGCTCGCTGCGCTCGCCACACTTTCTATTCTCAACTCCACACCGACGTGGATAGTGGGGGTATGAAAAGGTCGTAGGACGCGTACCGCCGCCCCTCGCGGGCTCGCTGCGCTCGCCACGCTTCGGGTTGACGTTGATCGTGGGGTGGCGTTAACAATTCGGGTGGCCATTATTCACTTCAGGGTGCCTATTTGGCCTCTGTGGCCCATTTAACATTGTTTCCTATGGAAAAATTGGGTCAATTGAGGCATTGAACAGGAAAATCGGGTCAATTGAGACATTTAACATTGTTCCCTATGGGAAATCTCGGGCATCTCGTCGGTTGATCGCACCCGATTTTTTAGTGCATTCAATCCCCGAGATGCCCGAGATGGGCGCCCTTCTAAGTAAAGAGTACCTGGGGGTCTTGCTAATGCGACATAGCACCCACCAAAATTCCACCAGAATCTGAGCTGCAAAATCCAAAAATCACTCCTTCCCTTCTGAGTCCTGCCATGCACCCAACTGGTATTTTTTGGTCACATGTGAGGCATTGCCGTACTCGGGAGAAATTGGGGCACAGATTTTGGGGTGCTTTTTCTCCTTCATACCTTCTGAAAATGAAAAATTTTGAGCCAGAACTGCATTTTTGTGTAAAAAAATGTAATTTTTCATGTTCACTGCCCACTTGTATCAAAATTGGTGAAACCCCTGGGGGTTTGAAATGTACACTATACCCCTAGATGAATTCCCTGAGGGGTGTAGTTTGCAAAATGGGGTCACTTGTGGGGGGGTTCCACTGTATTGGTGCTTTGGGGGTCTTGCTAATGTGACATAGCACCCACCAAAATTCCACCAGAATCTGAGCTGCAAAATCCAAAAATCACTCCTTCCCTTCTGAGTCCTGCCATGCACCCAACTGGTATTTTTTGTTCACATGTGAGGCATTGCCGTACTCGGGAGAAATTGGGGCACAGATTTTGGGGTGCTTTTTCTCCTTCATACCTTCTGAGAATGAAAAATTTTGAGCCAGAACTGCATTTTTGTGTAAAAAAATGTAATTTTTCATGTTCACTGCCCACTTGTATCAAAATTGGTGAAACCCCTGGGGGTTTGAAATGTACACTATACCCCTAGATGAATTCCCTGAGGGGTGTACTTTGCAAAATGGGGTGACTTGTGGGGGGGTTCCACTGTATTGGTGCAACATAGCACCCACCATTCATTCCACCAAAATCTGTGCTGCAAAATCCAAAAATCACTCCTTCCCTTCTGAGTCCTGCCATGCACCCAACTGGTATTTTTTGTTCACATGTGAGGCATTGCCGTACTCGGGAGAAATTGGGGCACAGATTTTGGGGTGCTTTTTCTCCTTCATACCTTCTGAAAATGAAAAATTTTGAGCCAGAACTGCATTTTTGTGTAAAAAAATGTAATTTTTCATGTTCACTGCCCACTTGTATCAAAATTGGTGAAACCCCTGGGGGTTTGAAATGTACACTATACCCCTAGATGAATTCCCTGAGGGGTGTAGTTTGCAAAATGGGGTCACTTGTGGGGGGGTTCCACTGTATTGGTGCTTTGGGGGTCTTGCTAATGCGACATAGCACCCACCAAAATTCCACCAGAATCTGAGCTGCAAAATCCAAAAATCACTCCTTCCCTTCTGAGTCCTGCCATGCACCCAACTGGTATTTTTTGGTCACATGTGAGGCATTGCCGTACTCGGGAGAAATTGGGGCACAGATTTTGGGGTGCTTTTTCTCCTTCATACCTTCTGAAAATGAAAAATTTTGAGCCAGAACTGCATTTTTGTGTAAAAAAATGTAATTTTTCATGTTCACTGCCCACTTGTATCAAAATTGGTGAAACCCCTGGGGGTTTGAAATGTACACTATACCCCTAGATGAATTCCCTGAGGGGTGTAGTTTGCAAAATGGGGTCACTTGTGGGGGGGTTCCACTGTATTGGTGCTTTGGGGGTCTTGCTAATGCGACATAGCACCCACCAAAATTCCACCAGAATCTGAGCTGCAAAATCCAAAAATCACTCCTTCCCTTCTGAGTCCTGCCATGCACCCAACTGGTATTTTTTGGTCACATGTGAGGCATTGCCGTACTCGGGAGAAATTGGGGCACAGATTTTGGGGTGCTTTTTCTCCTTCATACCTTCTGAAAATGAAAAATTTTGAGCCAGAACTGCATTTTTGTGTAAAAAAATGTAATTTTTCATGTTCACTGCCCACTTGTATCAAAATTGGTGAAACCCCTGGGGGTTTGAAATGTACACTATACCCCTAGATGAATTCCCTGAGGGGTGTAGTTTGCAAAATGGGGTGACTTGTGGGGGGGTTCCACTGTATTGGTGCAACATAGCACCCACCATTCATTCCACCAAAATCTGTGCTGCAAAATCCAAAAATCACTCCTTCCCTTCTGAGTCCTGCCATGCACCCAACTGGTATTTTTTGTTCACATGTGAGGCATTGCCGTACTCGGGAGAAATTGGGGCACAGATTTTGGGGTGCTTTTTCTCCTTCATACCTTCTGAAAATGAAAAATTTTGAGCCAGAACTGCATTTTTGTGTAAAAAAATGTAATTTTTCATGTTCACTGCCCACTTGTATCAAAATTGGTGAAACCCCTGGGGGTTTGAAATGTACACTATACCCCTAGATGAATTCCCTGAGGGGTGTAGTTTGCAAAATGGGGTCACTTGTGGGGGGGTTCCACTGTATTGGTGCTTGGGGGGTCTTGCTAATGCGACATAGCACCCACCAAAATTCCACCAGAATCTGAGCTGCAAAATCCAAAAATCACTCCTTCCCTTCTGAGTCCTGCCATGCACCCAACTGGTATTTTTTGGTCACATGTGAGGCATTGCCGTACTCGGGAGAAATTGGGGCACAGATTTTGGGGTGCTTTGTCTCCTTCATTCCTTGTGAAAATGAAAAATTTTGAGCCAGAACTGCATTTTTGTGTAAAAAATGTAATTTTTCATTTTCACTGCCCAGTTGTACCACAATTGGTGAAACCCCTGGGGGTTTGAAATGTACACTATACCCCTAGATGAATTCCCTGAGGGGTGTAGTTTGCAAAATGGGGTAACTTGTGGGGGGGTTCCTAAATTTTAGCATCTTATGGTGCCTAGAAACCTACATGGTGCCTAAAAAATAATCTCATAAAAAGGAGGCTCCAAAATCAAGTAGGTGCTCCTTCTATTATGAAGCCTGTGGTTTGGTCAACGTGCACACTAGGGCCACATATAGGATATTTTTGAAAACAAAAGAATTGGGGGAATCAATTTTTAGTCACATTTCTCTAGTAAAATGTACTGTGTTCCTTAGAAAAATGTATTAAAATTGCAAATCTGCAAAAAAAATGAAATTTTGAAATTTCACCTACACTTTGTTTTAATTCCTGTGAAACACCTAAAGGGTTAACAAACTTCCAAAATGCTGTTTTGAATACTGTGAGGGGTGCAGTTTTTGAAATGGCATCATTTATGGGGGTGTCTCACATACAAGTCCCTCAAAGTCACATCAGAACTGAACTGGTCCCTAAAAAAATCAGTGTTTGAAATTTTCTTGAAAATTTGAGAATTTGCTATTCATATTGTAAGCCTCCTAGTGTCCCAAAAAATTAAAAGGAAGTTGAAATAATGATGGAAACATAAAGTAGACATATGGTCTATGTTAGTTATTAACTATTTTGAGTGGTATGATTATTTGTCTCACAAGCAGAAAATTTAACATTTTGCAAATCGCTAAATTTTCCATTTTTTCACGACATTTTGGTATTTTTCACAAAAAAACACAGACTGTATCGACCCAAATTTACCACTAATTTGAAGTACAATGTGTCACGAAAAAACAATCTCAAAATCACTGGGATAAGTAAAAGCAAAAAAAAGTTATCCCCACTTAAGTGAGACATGTCAGATTTGAAAAAAATGGCTCTGTCAGGAACGCAAAAACTAGCTCTGTCAGGAAGGGGTTAATTATGTGATTAGGGAAAAGATTTGTTTCGGTTTGTCTAAATTTTGTATGATTTCCATCCACCAGCTCTGTATTTACCTATTACACTGACCATAAATAATTTGAATTGGTCCTGGTCCAACCTAGGGCACCCCTGCAAGTGTCTTGAGGCAACCCAGGTTGAATCAGCACACAATGAGCCTGATTCGCCATGTTTTTATGGCGAATTTGTGCTGTTTGGCGAATTTCTGACTAAAACGGTGAATCACCCTATTCAATGACCACATGGCGAATACATTTCAAGGTTTTTTTCACCATGATTCACCGAGTAGCAATCGCTATCTTTTTATGGTGAAGTGGAATGTGAACTTTTAAAATAAAGTGTTTTGTTTTTTACATTTGGTGTAAAAAAATCAGGAATTTTATTCTGAGGAGGGGCATGCTATTTTTATTCATGTGCTGTAAGCACATGAATATATATTTAATTTAAAAAAATATATATATTTTTAATTTTTAGTTTTTTACACAGCAGCCAGCAGGGGGCGCCGGAGCCGAGCTGCTCATTACATATTCATATATTCACTGCACCCGATCGTTACGATCGGGTATAGTGAATATACGGTCCCCTGCTGGCACCCCCGGGAGGCAGCCTGTGCTGCCTGGCACCCGGGGAGCCCACCTCCCCCCCACAAAGTTCTGGGGCAGGCAGAGAGACTTCCATCTCTCTGCCTGCCACCGTCCTCAGGCTCCCTGCGGCAATCGCCGCAGGAGCTCATATTCGCCAGTCAGGGGCAGCGAGCCCCTGACACGTTGAATACCGGAGCCCGCCGGCTCCGGAACGTGGCGAATGTGCAGCGAATCCTAAAAAGGATTCGCTGCACCTCGCAGGTATTGTCATTGAATACCGCCCAGTATGTCACTTGTCGGTGCCTTTGAATTTTAAAATTGCAACTAGGCATGTTTAGCAATGATACCTGTTGCCGGTTTAAAACAATCTTTTAAAGGTGCTGATGATTGACCAAATCCTTAATGGGTGCAAGTTTAAAACTATCACCATTACAAATAAACATCGGTACTTGTGTAGTTTCACGGCGGCAGTTTACATAGTGTTGTATTGAGAATACCAATACAGCACTATGCTGGCTACGTAAACTACTCTGTAAAGTGGCTCTGGAGCCCTGAAAATACACAATGCTTAACATCTCCACTATCCACATCATAGCCCCAGTATAAACATTGGCGTGGAGTTGATTTTATAAAGTGTACAGAGCGCAGCGAGGGACGCGGATACACGTCCGCTCGCCATACTTTATAAAATCGTATCCACGCCGACGTGGATACTGGGGGTATGACATGTATGATGTGGATAGTGGGGGTGAAATGGCAGGTCTATACTTACCCTCCTCCGTCGATCCCCGCTGACTCCAGGCTGTAATCCATGGGCACCGCATACCCGCTGAATCCTACTGTGATCCACGGTCACCCCCCGTTTGCAGCATTCAGTCCCCCTCCTCCGGCATTCGCGGCGGATGCTGCATGCAATTAGCGTAGTGCTGCTGGGAGAGCAGGGAAACCATGTGATCCGCCGCCAGCGGCACTACGTACAGGGTCCACTGCGAATGCCGGAGGAGGGGGACTGAACGATGCTGCCGGGGAGTGATCAGGTATTGCCGCCAGTAGGAGGGTAAGTATAACCCACAACACCCACCACCCTGCTCCCAGTGCTGCCTCCTGTAGTTTCATGGTGCAGGCTACGCTGACAATGTAGCGTAGCCGGCCGCCGTACACTACACAAGTTCCTAAACATCTGCTCTGGGACTACAATAGGTCGAATGAGGCGGGCAGAAATGCAATTTAATAATCGTCACACTATTTACTCTGTGGGAGATGTAGGAAGTGTTGTTATTGGGGGGGGGGGAAGAAGTATCGGTCAATCCACACAATTTGTCGCCCTTAGGGTCTGCCTTTGTTCTCAGGCAAATTACACAAATCTATGTTTGTATGAGTGGCTTAAGCAAACTTGCACTTTAGGTTGTGTGTTTCCCCTTACTCTTTTTTGCAATTCCTACTTAGGTTCTGTTTGTACCACCCGAAAGAAGACAGGCGTGGGATATCCGCAGCTAAGTGCAGTCATTGAGTGTGCAGATGCAGCACATGGACTGAATGGTCATATTATATCAGTAAGGATTACTACTTATTTGGCTTTTCATTTGTTGCACAATAAGTAACCTTATATTTTCACCAGAGACGGAGGTTCATCTTCCCCCACTACGGTCCTTATTCAATGGAGCTGACGAGGGGGTTAAATGGCGGAGATTGCAGAAAACCAGCGATCCTCGCTGTTTAACCCCCCTCGCTGTCCGCTCACCCTATTCTATGTTCCGGGAAATCCTCGCTGTCACAGAACAGCGAGGATACCCCCAAACAGTGAGGGTCATGGCTCATACAGGGAGCCCGCTGCATTTAGCCGTGAGTTTCGCTGCTTCTGCGGCCGCATATGCCGATCCCCCCCGCCGCTCCAAATAGGAGCGAGGGTGTGTGTCAGTTGAATACTGATAGGGCGAGCTGTGACAGTGAGCAGATAGCCCTGCTTGCGGTCACAGCTTGCCCCCAGCATTGAATATACCTATATCTAAAAGTAATTTCCCCATTCAACAAAGTCTATCCTCTTAACACTATGCACATTTGTCTTCTAATGGTGTCAATCGATGTTTGACAACTATCAATGGCCAGGGCCTATGGCTTCCCTTGATTGTTTCAAAGCAATGTTGTGCTGACCTAGTTGAAATGATCATCTATGAATGGCTCCTGGGCCCATGACATGAGCAGTTTAGCGGTGTGACTTCATCAATGTTCAAAAACAGAGGGTTCTCAACCAGAATCCTCAGACAACCTCTTCAAAATCAGGACTTTTTTTGTCACCCATGGTAGACAACAATGGCCTCTTCGAAGAACAACCCTTTTGCGTCTACACTGGCTTGCAAAAAGATTAAGTTCAATCTGTTGCCTGGCATGAAGCTGTAATAGAAAATCTTTCCTATCACTAATCTTTGTTACACTACAACAATTTTGATACAGGTGGTGAAATAATTGTCTTTGATGTTAACTGTGTATACAGATTTATAAATGTAGTGTGATATGAACTTCTGACAGAATTATGACTCATATTTTATGTGGTTCACAGGATGGGGGTTGCACATGTCCAGGCGATGTGGCCAAAGCTTTTGGTGAGTTTCCATATTTAAGTGAAATATAAACACTTCTTGCTCATACGGATTTATATTAATGACAATGGCTGTCTTGACAATACCTGGTGCCAGGTAAGTGGAGTCTGTCACCAGCCGAGGTGTAGAGATTTGTGCTGGAATGATCTCAAATTAAAAAGAGTTTATTTAGAATATTAAACAAGAAACATAATACTCTTCATGCCAAAATTATTTTTGCATTCGAAAAACAATACATTCCATATTGGGTGTTCAACACACAAGCATTTTAGTAATTAGTACCATTAGGCCTGGTTGGTAAACACCTGACAAATTATTAACTTGAAGAAGAAACATATATTTGAGTCATAGCAGTTAAGATATCTTTGTGAAGTGTGTGGAAAGTCCAAATTCTTTTGATGTTAAATCCTGGCGATTCTGGGGAAGATGAGAAAAATAGGATATTTTTCCTTGCAGGTGCTGGAGCAGACTTTGTAATGCTAGGGGGAATGTTGTCTGGACATACACAATCTGGAGGAGAAACCATTGAGAAGAATGGCAAGAAATATAAAATATTCTATGGTATGAGTTCAGAAACAGCAATGAAGAAACATGCAGGAGGTGTAGCGGAGTACAGGTGACTGTGGCCCAGATGCCATTTCTTCACTAGTTTGATCTCCTTGCCAAATGTCTGTCTCATGAGTAACCACAAAACCTTCTACCCCTGACTGCTTACTTCTTTCTATTAGGGCTTCTGAGGGGAAAACAGTAGAGGTCCCATTCCGGGGTGATGTAGAAGAAACAATCAAAGACATACTTGGAGGAATTCGTTCTACCTGCACGTATGTAGGAGCTTCCAAGCTGAAGGAGCTAAGCCGTAGAACAACTTTTATCAGGGTGACCCAACAACTAAACCCTGTGTTCAGCAATCCTTGACAATAATGCCACCCCCTAAGCGATTCTTAATTTAAGCAAACTTCACCAGTCAAATTCATTTCCTCTTGCCACGCCTGCATGCAATGGCTTCACAGACTTACACCATTCCACTCAGGGTCTAGTACCTGGGCTACACTTTCCTATTCATCAAGTTAATTTGCAATATCAGTTTCTTATAGCATTCCAGCAAGGGCCAGTCGCTACTGCAAAATATTAAGGTAGTATAAAACTACATGGTTTATGTAAGTGTGCTCCATATCAGAGTCCTTTTAATTAAAGTGTGTTTTATTGTAGAAGTAAATACGTATTCCTTGTGTACTATATAGTTCCTCTTACCTTACAAAGTTATTCACAGTTTTCACAAGCTAGTTTCCATAAATGCAACATCTTCGGCACACATTTTAAATTAGAATCAACCAACTTTTGTGCTAAAACAATTCTGGAAGAAAAAAAGAAAGGATTGCACTGACATGGTAACATTCTGACGCAATGACACGTTGCTTTAAGCAGTAGACTGTATATTAGCAGATATAATAATCATTTATGGTTTCAAAATGTAGGTAGGCTGATGAGAACGTTCGCACTTACAAGCTATGCAGCGGAGTCCATTGTGCCTGGTTTCAGACAAAGATGCTGTCTGCCACACCCTTTTCAGGTGATAGAACATATACTAGTTGTAGTCATTTACTGCACCAGGGAAATGGTGGTAGCCTCAGACTTTAACTACCAGGCTAATCAATTACAGTTGTGTTTCCTTGCGCATTAGCCCATAGAATCTGGAACAAGTTCCTTGAGTGGGTATGGGTCATAGGGGCAACAAGAGGAAGGTCGACATGCATCAAGGTCGACATGTCTGAAGGTCCAAATGGGGTTAGGTTGACAGGGTCATTAGGTTGACACAAGCATAAGGTCGACAGTCAAAAGGTCAACATGGGGTTTTTCACTTTTTAATCACAAATGTCGACACAGATACCAAAAAAGTGCTGCGCTCCCCATGCTTCGGGCACAGTGCCTTGCTGTACTTGGCACACTTTTATTCTCCCTCCGCGCCCTACTGGATGGTAGTGCATGAAATACCACATGTCAACCCCCCCACCCAAAAAAAAAAAAAACTATGTCGATCTAACCCCATGTGGACCTTCAGACAGGTTGACCTTCAGTGGTCAACCCAATGTATATCAACCTAGTGACCGTATACCCCTGGAGCTATGTGTAAGAGCTGCTGCCTAGTATCTATAACCCCATGCGGTAAATGTAAGCAGGTGCGAGAAGCCAGTGGTGTGGGAGTTTTGTGTGAAAATGGGTGTATTTTTAAACATAGAATTTGACGGCAGATAAGAACCACTTGGCCCATCTAGTCTGCCCCTTTTTTTAACATGTTACCTCAAACCATATTTGATCCTTATTTTTTTGTAAGGATATCAATATGCTTATCCCAAGCATGTTTAAATTGTACTACTGTATTTGCGTCTACCACCTCTGATGGGAGGCTATTCCACTTATCTACTACTCTTTCTGTGAAGTAATTCTTCCTCACATTTCCCCTGAATTTTCCTCCCTCTAGTTTCAGTGCATGTCCTCGTGTTCTGTTGCTCCTCTTCCTGTGAAGAATGTCTCACACCTTTACCTTGTTAAAGCCCTTGATACTGTATATTTGAAAGTAAAGTAAATGATTGCCAATTTGAAAATATGGGCAGTTTCACACTTCTCCATTCCCCCCTATTTCTAAAGGTCTGATTTATCCATGGATTTATTATATGTAAATTACAAGACTCACATTAGAGGTTTGCAAATGTTTTAAATATGCATATTGGAATAATGATAATTCATTTGAAGAGACACTAATGGGGCATACACACACGGGGCGATTAAGCCCCATTTCTACGCAATCTGACTAGATCTCTTAGAAATTAAGCACATAACGCTGTGTTTATGCCCCATAGTGATGCGCGGCCCTGCACATCGCTGTCGCCGGGCTAGATATTTCAAGCATGCTTGAAATATCTAGTCATCATCCATATTCTCTTTATTGAGAACATGGGCAGTGACAGATCACTTGGCACACAGCGCTGGTGCAGCGATCTGACCTATACAGTGTCACTCAGCACAAAGCTCAACTTGCCCCATGTGTACGGGGCATAAGGTATTTGCCGTAGACTCAAATTCCAAATCCAACCTAAATACCATTTACCTGATTTTTACATTACAGTACCTTGTAAACTAGCTTAGCAATGGCCCACCCTCACTCTACTAAAAATAGAGTGAGGTCATATAAAGGCTCTTTGTAAACATAGTTCTGTAAAAGACATTCTGAGTGGACATACAAAAAAAATAAAAGTTTGCCCAAGAAAGAAAAAGGGAAGCCAGCTTCTTCTCTACATGACACTGTGTTCTAAAAGGGAAACCACTGCAAAGTATTTACAGAATCTTCATATAATTCAAGGGTGGTTCAATAAGGTAAGAAGACCTTTATGTTCTCTATTTCATTCTAATTTCCAACCAGGTCAGAGCAGTTAGAAATGTTCTTCTCCTAAAGACCATGACCGCTCCCCATGTCAGTCATACTATCCCAATATGAGTTGGTTGCAAAATGGCAGGGCTGGCATGGTCAAACATTGAGGTTTGTAGCATGCACAGATTACTTTGTCAAAAGGACACATCAGCAGGCAAAAATTCATTGCCAACTTGATATAGGTACGGTGGTCATGTCATGAAAACAGGTTTGGTGCACTGCGTTTGGTAACGGCAAAAAAGACTTAAGATGAGCAGCGCTCTGACTGGCTGAGCAAGTCCACCACATGCAGTGCAGTAAACCCAAACATGTTTCCATGACATGATGTTATCACGCACGCCTCAACAAACTGCTGATGTGCCCTTTAGATATCTGATGACGGTCTTACTAATGATGTTGGGACAGTGTGACTGATGAGAATGTGGTTGAATTGTTTGGATGAAAATTGCATCCTTGCGAGCCAACCAAACCCCACCTTGTGCCAACCCATTCGCAGCTGGTGTTCGCACGCACTGGCTGCGAATGGATGTTTTACACAAACTTCCATTTGCAGCGTGCGGAGGAACACACATTATTTGATGGTCGCCGATCATCGAATGATATGGAACAGGCACACATATCTAAGGTTGCTTGGAGCAACCTTAGATGTGCGTGCACATTCTGAGTGAAGAGCATCTGCAGATATCAGCTCCTGGTCCTCACGTCACCAGCCGATTACCATGGGAATGCCCATGAAATGCGGGGCATTCCCATGGGCGAGTACCCCTGCCCACCACAAGGTTTGTTCGCCATGGGTGCCCGCACCCAGCATCTGCACATGTGCTTAAATGCATCTGTGCGTGCGCAGACGCTAAACCTCTCCCCCGTGCAAACGAATAAGGACTACTGAATGAGGTCCTCAGCGTAATGGCCATAACGAGAAGCAGAATGACATTTACAAGATTCCACATGTGAGAGGTCCTTACATATTGAACCACTCTTGGGTTATGTAATATGTAATCCTTCATTAATAAAAGTAACGGGACAATGAGTAGTGGATGTACATCAGTTGGTCTTACCCAGTGACTTTTCTTTAAAACAAGATTGAGGTCTGACAGAATATCTTTCTGGAATACACGTGAGCTGTAGAGGAAAATACAGCAAGAACTAAGGACAGGAGAAGAGTTGGTAACAAAATGTATGAGGAAAAAGAGATAAAAACACCTGTGTACCTCCTGTCTTCTGTTTTCTGGCAGTGCATCGGCAAGTCTGACCAACATTTCTCTGAACAGCTTCTCCAAAACAGCAATAAACGGTTCTCCAAAGTCTAAATGAACCTGTTCCTGCACAAAACACACTGACACATCACACACCGAAGCAAATAAAACACGGTCTTACTGCCACCTACTGTTTGACACTCTAACCATGCTAGACAAAATTGTACATTACCCTCATGTAACACGTCCGATATTGTTCATCCTTAAATAGGTTTTCCACAAGATTTTGAAAGTTAGAATTGGCTGCTAGAACCTTCTCCAGATCACGGCGTGTCTAAAAGAAGATCAAAGTTTAAGTTAATGTAAAAAAAAAATAGGAAGATGTTCTAATGTGAACTTTTTAGGAAAGAGAATATTCATTTATAAAGAAAGATAAAAGTAATGTCAAGTCAGCATACATTTGTAAGTTTCAACTTCCTTCTATTATTCATTTGTGTTATTTTTAATTAAACTTGCTTTTTCATAAGGGAGAGATTTTACGATGCCAGTCTAAGCTTAACAATTTATATAATGTCTTCAAAAATAAGTAAAACCAAAAGGAGATTTCACATGCAGTATATCTGCAAGACTGATACAATGACCCAGTACATAATATCACAGGCTTTCTTATTATAAATGTACCAATAAACCAATCCTAAAGCACATGGAAATCACATTGTGACTGGCACAAGCCCTTACCGCATATGGAGCAACATCTAATGGATTGTCTGGAAAAAGTTGTTGGAATACTTCCCATGCTTCTGCTGTTGTGCCATCTCTATCAATTAGGTCTAGTATAATCTGTGATAACATGAGTCTGATCAGCGCAATACATACATGCAGAAAATAAATAACTAAAACCACAATGTATCATGGGATAAATATGTAAATTACTGTAACATTGTAATGCTCACACATTTCATAAACAAATGTAAAATAAACTTCCACAAATTGAATTGCCATTTATTATTGTACATGTGCCATCCTACCAATAATAAACATACTAGTTAAAATCCCATCAAAAGGACAGCTTCGTTACTATACTTTCTCTTTGAGCTGCGGGTTTTTATTTTCACTCTGAGCTGGGACAGTTTTTAGCCAACAAACTCTCTATCCATCTCCCAGTCCCTATCTGCTACTACCTCCCTAGCGCCATATCCAACAAATGTTAAACATGTCAGTTTTCTTGCAAAAATCGCTTTCACTTTCTGATATGACTTCTTCCAGCACATTAAGGAGCACTTTGGTCCATCGATTGGCCTCTAGTGTTCACTGGCGGTAACTTCAGCTTATAGTGGTGAGGAGTAGTTGGTAGATAGAAGCAATATTCTCAATAATAATGGTATAGCGTGGGCAAAGCAAAAGGAGCACATGCTCTTGGTGATAGATGCGGATTATGTGTAGATGCCATAATATGGCTACAGTCCTACACTCAGCTGTAAGCTTCTGTCCCCAAATATTAACATTAATATTTCTGGGAAACCTAAAAGCTTGTCAGAGGAAGTGTAGAAGCTTCTTATCTATACCGGTTTCTATTTAATCATAAAGGATGCTGGGTACTTTTTTCAGCGCATGCTAGCTTGTAGTACATACATTCCATTATGTGAGGATACATTTCTCTTCATAATAAAAAAAACTGCCTGCACATATAATATAAGCAAGTGTTCTATATAGATGCTACTGAGGGGTGTGGATCATTAGGGCAACCACTATTGGATAACAGTTATGTTGACATATCAAAAATGTCGACACAAGTTTCACGATTTTTGTGTCTATGTCGTCATAGACCTCCAATTAGTGTAATGTGTCCCCTCGCCATGCTACTATTGACACACTATTGGAATATAAAGGCCCCCATACACCTATGCGACTTCTCAGTGGCAGCAAAATCACAAGTGGTCCTTTTTGCATGCGACTCCGCTGCCAGGAGGCTGCCTGTGTCGAAGGACAGACCTGCAAATAGGATCTCCAATACGATGCACACACGACCACGGATCGGATCAAATGTCAAACACATCACATCGGAGTCGGATGAAAAAAGGCTAAATCGGACAAGTGTATGGCCAGCTTAACTCTATGCTGACATGGATGGAGAAATAAGATCGGTTCAGTAGTGGTCAAAGTTAGACACTGTTGACCTATTAACCAGAACCAGCTACTGAGACAATGTCCATTACACCAGCACAATATCTGTAAATAGGACCTAATTTTGGTCCGTTCGCTCCCCCGCACGGTTGCATGGTGGAGCGATGTTTTCGTAATGCGCATTTCTGCACATGTGCATACGCTGGGTGTAAACGGCGGTGAGGGGACGCAACCATGGGAATGTCCAGAGTTTCAGGTGTGTTCACATGGACATTTGGCAGTGATGCGGCTGCCGGGGGCGGCCAGCTGACAACACGGGATGTCAGCTGCCCGCCCTGTTCCCGTACAGGGCGCACGCAAACTAAGGCACCTGAGAGTGTCTTAAGGCCCCCATACATTAGGCCAACTTGTCCTAGGGACAAGTCGGACCCAATTTACCTGCGAGCCGCCCGGCAGCTCCCCGGGAGGCTCACATACAATTTGGCACTTGATGTGCCATTTTTTACATGGGATAAATCGCATGCGATTTATCCCATGTTAAAAAAAACCCGGGGAGCTGCAGGGCGGTGAGGAGTAGTGGGGGCGGGCAGCGGCAGTAGTGGGGGCGGGCGGCGGCTGCGGTGGTGGGGGCGGCCAGCGGCGGTAGTGGGGGCGGCCAGCGGTGGTGGTGGGGGCGGCCAGCGGTGGTGGGGGCGGGCGGCGGGTGCGGTGAGCGCTGCTGACCTGGCCGGGCAGTGTACTTACTTACATAGCAGCAGCGGGGACGGGCAGCGCAGTGGCGGCTATTATATTTTGAAAATACTTGTCAAATGACCGGCCGCTCTCTGATTGGCCGGAGAGCTCTCAGCCAATCAGAGAGCGGCCGGTCATTTGACAAGTATTTTAAAAATATAATAGCCGCCACTGCGCTGCCCGTCCCCGCTGCTGCTATGTGTAAGTACACTGCCCGGCCAGGTCAGCAGCGCTCACCGCACCCGCCGCCCGCCCCCACCACCGCTGGCCGCTGCCCGCACGCACCACCGCCCGGCCAGGTCAGTCAGCCGGTGCTCAGGGACCCGCTGCCCGCCCGGTGTCTGCATGCATATGCCTGTCAGGTGGCAGGCATATGCATACAGGGAGGTCGGACGTGATCGTATGTACAGACCGTCCGACCTCCCTGATCCGGTCCGATGCGCACGGGACCGCGCATCGGATCGGATATCACACACATACGATTTTGGGCCGATTTCATCCGATTATCGGCACCAAGTGCCGAAATCGGATGAAATCGGACCAAAATCGCATAGTGTATGGGGGCCTTTAAGGTGGGCATACATTGAGCCGATTTCGGCCGATTGTGATCAATCGGCCTGATAAATTGGACCAAATCGGTTCTTCATGACATGGGGTCGGGTCCGATGCGCGGTCCCGTGCGTATCGGCCCCAGGGGTCGGACCAGCGGGACATACGATGTTTAATCAGATCAGTCGGGGCGGGCGGCGGTGACAGTCAGTCTCCAATGTCCAGCGCCGTAGCGGTGAGGAGCAGTGGGGGCGGGCGGCTGGGGAGGAAGCAGTGGGGCAGCAGCGTTACCAGATCAGTCGGGGCGGGCAGCGGTGACCATCAGTCTCCATTGTCCAGCACTGTAGCGGGCGGGCAGCCGCGACAATTACAACTTTAAAATAACATGTCAAATGACTGCCCGGCTAATGATTGGCTGAGATAGAGCACTCTCAGCCAATCAGTGGCCTTCCTCCGCGGCCGCTAAATGGCTGAGAGTGCTCTATCTCAGCCAATCAAAAGCCGGAGAGTCATTTGACACATTATTTTAAAGATGTAATAGCCGCCGCTGCCCTCCCACTACAGCGCTGGACAGTGGAGACTGATCTGGTCACCGCCGCCCGCCCCGACTGATCTGGTAACGCTGCTGCCCCACTGCTTCCTCCCCAGCCGCCCGCCCCCACTGCTCCTAACCGCCCTGCAGCTCCCTGTTATTTTTTTACATGTGATAAATCACATGTAAAAAATGGCACATCAAAGTCCTAATCGTATGTGAGCCTCCCGGGGAGCTGCCGGTCGGTGAGGAGGAGAATTGGGTCCGACTTGTCCTTAGGACAAGTCGGCTCTATGTATGGAGGCCTTTAGTTTTGCGTGCAGGTACCAAATGATTTGGTCCCTGCACCCAAGACTGCGAATGGATATGGTTTATGCAAAATATCCATTCGCAGCCGTGCAGGGAACTCTGAGGGGGGGGGGGGGGGGGTGGCGATGAACAAGTGATGGGCATCATTAAAACCACACGCGGCACTGCAAAATTCACAGCGCTGCGTGTGGACCAGAATAAGGTCCATAATGATATTGCTCTTTTATACCCACTTCAACATGTCCTCACATGGGGCACTGCTAGAGCTTGTCTAATGATCTGCACCCAACCATATATACGCCCAGACAATGTACCCACCTCAGCACGCAGCCCCAGGCTCAGTTTTGCATAGTGACGGAAGCGCAGCAAGTCTGGTGTTGCTCTGTATATGGTATTTAAGAAATCAAGCACTCTGTGAAAGTGAGGGAGACTGCGAGAGCTCAGCACGCACCAGCATGCAGCCGCGGTGATGGACAATTCTGATAAACCCTTTGGATTCACATTTTCATCTTGACCTGAGAAAGAGATTTACATATTATGCTAAGTGTGCGTTTTTCATATATTTTCCCAGCTTATGTCTCTTCAAATGGCAGAATGTCTCACAAACAAGAGCTGCTATTATCAGCATAGTGGATCTTTCAGAGTGAAAAATATAATTGTTCGATTTCAGAGTTGTAGATATATAATGATCATAGATTTGCCTGTGGGGTCCATGTTCTAAGCTTTGGATAGAGATACAATGGACAGAAATAGACCAACCAGCTCCTAATTGTCATTTTTCAAACCCAGCCTGTAAGGCTTAGTACACAGACCCCAAAGTTGGAAGGCAACATGAAAATAATGAGGTAAGACTATTGTGGGGAGATGTTCTAAAGGTGCGTACACACGGTACGATTTATGTTCCGTATGATATTGTATACGATTTCCCAGGAAAGTTCCAGTGGTCAAAAGCATAAGATTTGTGCTTAAAATAAGTACAATGTGCATAAGATATCATATACGATATAACGTCACAGCTGTACTACACTATACTATCTTATGCTTTCTAGACAGAATTGGGTTGCATGCTCACCCGAGCAGCGCCCTGCCAGACGACCAGCGAGAGCGCGCATCATACGTCGGATAGTGCGAACACACGGTAAGATATAGTGCACTATCTAGCATGCTATTCAAAACTGGCTAGATAGTGTGCTAGATTGTGCAATACAGTATATCTTACCATGTGTACGCACCTTGACTCTTATGCTGTATAGACACTATAAGATTGTCCAATCTTTCTGGTTGGAGTGAAAATCTGGTATTATCCCTGTGTAATGCTTATCATACATCTGACAAACTTTCCTCCATCCAGCCAACTAGTTGGTTGGATGGAATACAATTCTGGTACCATATGGGAGGAAAGGTCATTTTACCAATTTGCTCCAAACATCAGGAATCGGATAAAAACTGTCACTCAGACAAGGTACTGTAGTTTAATCGGTTTGTTCTAAGAAAAATAATAAAAAATTTTACTGAATGTTTTTATCCATTTTCCTGTGTTTTTGAGCAAATTGCTGTTTGTCATTTGCTCCCATACAGTACCAGATTTTCAGTCCAACCAACCAAGTAGTTGGCTGAAAGTTGGTCTAGTGCAGGGGTGGCCAACCCGCGGCTCGCCTGTCACCGAGCTGCGGCTCCCGAGATCACTCCCCCATCATTGTGATGTGGCTGCTAACTGGGACCACAGAGAGCGGGCAAGCGCATCCCTTACAGCGGGACGCGCTTGGCCAGAAGGAGCCTGTATATAGGCTCCTCAGGTGTCCAAGCCGGGATCTCTCCTCGGCGTGACTTGGTGGGCGGTGCATGCGCCCTCGCCATTGGAGGACGCTGACACAACCTCCTGCATGTGCCTTCTCCTCAGCCCTCCTACCTGTGCGCGCCCAGGCCCTGGTAAGCAGCAGCAAGAAAATTAATTTATAAAGATGGTCCAATAAAATATATATATATATATATATATATATACACACACACACACACCTCTCAACATGACCCTCTCCAGGAGGGACACATTGCACTGCTCCTGCACTCATTTATAATTGCCGTCTCCTTTGTTAAAGCACTTTTCTTAGCATTGTACCTGTTCAACAAAGATGATAGCAATCATACAGTAAGAGGAAAGTCCAGGAGCAGTGCATTGTGTCCCTCCTGGAGAGGGTCATGTTTGAAAGTAGGTATGTATGTATGTATATTATACTTCCGTTGGAGGGCGGGGATGGTCACATGCATGTGGAGCTCCGATCCCCCATCCATGGAGCTCCACCATCCCCGGCCTCCGGAGCGGCGCGCAGAGAGGCGGAGCACAGGCAGAAAGAAGGAGCGGAGGCTGCTGCAGAGACCTGGCTGGCCGCTGAAGGAAGGAGAAGGCTGCTGTGTCTGCCGGGGGGAGCGCCGAGTGCATCGACATCCGGCCGGAGGAGCGCAACGCTGCATCCCCGGCACCATCATCGACCCGGGAACCCCCCCGGAGAAAGATCACCTTCAGCTCCCTCTCCCCATGGACGGGAGGGCCCGGCACACTACAGCAAACCCCCCCCCCCCCCAGACAGGAGGCACATTGGCCACGAGGGCCCCTGTATGACACCCAGAGGCCGGTAGGAACTGTGCACTCAGCCATATGGCTGTGTACACACAGGGGCGATTTTGTCTAATATTGCGGTTACTATGGTCGCTGAGCGACCATATTACCTGCGATGGGAGTGTGCACTGGCGATATATCGCCGGGTGCACGCTCCCGTTTTCTCCCCCGTAGTGATCACTGGTCCCAGGAATATGCTCCTGCAACCAGCTAATTTCCACTGACGGGCTCCCCCGGCAGTTTCTTTTTCATCAGCGACCATCTCTGGTCACTGATGCAAACGGGACACTGAGCGATATATCCCCCACTGTGTACGGGGCTTATGTAACCCTGTGTCCCCAGTGTGATAACTGTACTGTCCGCTACAACTGTACTGTCTTTGCCTATACTGTTACCTACCTGGCTGCTGCAACGTCCAATGGCGCAGCTGATGGCTGCCTAGGTGCTTTGCAGCTCGGCGGGTAAGTGTCCCTGTGTGATAACTGTACTGTCTCCACTATAATTGTACTGTCTCTGCTCAAACTGTTACCTACCTGGCTGTTGCAAAGACCAGTGGCACCATCGATGGCTGCCTAAGCGCTGTGCAGCTTGGCGAGTATGTGTTCCCGTGTGATAACTGTACTGTCCCTGCTTATATTATTACCCACCTGGCTGCTGCAACGACCAGTGGCGCCGCTGATGGCTGCCTAGGCATTGTGCAGCTCGGCGGGCATGTGTCCCCCGCATGCAATGTCTTAATGTAATGTATGTAATTCCACCCCCCCCCCCCCCCTTCCTCCCTGCTTGATGCTGCACTGTAATCCACAAAAAATCCCTAGTTTTTGGCTCATTGCCCCTCATTGGTTGGCCACCCCTGGTCTAGTGTATTGCCAACAACATTAGTAACACACAGTCACACACACACACACAAGCTACAATGTGCTCACTCAGCACCACCAATCACTTATGTGCAGCTAAACAGGAATAACAATTAAAATCGGAATTAGAGAATGAAATATTGATTGTATTCTGCTAGTTCTGTACTTAGTAAGTTCGAACTCTAAGCGTCATTATTATGACCATTAATTAAATACTAATTTAATCACAAATACCAGAAACAACCTTTAAAATGTATAATTATAAATAACTTAAATTGCACCAAAATTAATATTAACATCCAGCAACTCTCAGCGCTTACATGATTCTACTGCTGAATTTCTACTCTGAGCACTGCGTGCAGCAGCAGCAGCATCCATAACCCCGGAGCCTAATCCACTCTTTCAGTTAGAGACGAGTCTAGCGCTGCCAGATTCAAAGGAAATGACGTGATAAAAGGGATTATGGGAATTGTAGTCCAGAACAGTACTATCACCAAGCATTTTACGTGCGAGTTGAACTACAACTACAACAATCCATTTCTGAAGCCTATGCGTCCTATAGCAAGTTTTCTGGAAACCACCCGCTGCTGTGTCACCTGTATGCTCTTTCTCGCGCTACAAATACAGTACATTAACTAAAGAGGATCTATACACACTACAGCTGAGCTAATGTACCTTTGTTATAAACTATACAGCATTGAAAATGGCATAGTGGTATACAAAGTGAAGCAGGCAGTTCACCCTTCTGTTAATTTTCTTGTTTACCCCTACTGGTCTGGATTGGAAGGGGATTTATTTAGGACATTAACTGTAGAATGTATAGAATTACATAGGGGGATAACTTTCTGCTAATATACCTGGTACAGTCATTTACCGCACGGAGCGTAGCATATGCCCCCTATTGGTCTGATACAGAGCATACTGCATGTGAGTGGGTTTTATAGCCTCAAACAAGGGGCATGCTTTTTACACAGAGAAAGTTTTTTTTCAACTTCGCAAATTGGTAGCATAAGCTTTGAGGCATCATGTTTTCACCCTTTCCTCCTAGTGTACTGTTTAATTATCATATAATAATACATTTTTTTGTTGGTAAATTTCAAATATTACTTTCTATATTTAGAGACCCTAAAGCCAATCAAAAGCAAATACAATTGAAAAAAAAAGTTTAAATTTAAAAATGTTGGGAATGCATACATTCTGAGAGACTAGAGACAATTTCTTAATAACTAGTTACCACCTGTCAAAAGGACAGCATGACATAACAGCATAGTTGCCTACCCTCTTGCATTCTGCGGGAGACTCCCTGAAATAGCAGCAATCTCCCTCTCTCCCTCATTATGCTGCTTTCACACTGCAAAACCTGCTTAGACCCGGTATTTAAAACGGTTCCATGCAGGTTAATGTTCCTTTCACCCTACACATATTACCCGGAATCAGGATCGGTGCTAGGCACCGGAGCGCCCCAGGCGGGGAGGGGGGGGCGCCCCGGCGCTCAACCACTTACCTGCTCCAGGGGGTCATCTTCCGGGTCCAGTGATGCGGCATACGCCGTGACGTTCCGGGAGGGGGGGGGGGGGGGCTTGCTGTGTAATGCACATGCGGCGGATCATTGTCTGGCGGGAAAGTAGATTCTTGTATTGCCATACTAGATGATCTTGGTGTCTCTCCTAGTAAGTTCTCTCTCAATTTAGAAACACGTGAATATATGACACAAATTATACCTGACTGTTAATCAATTTTACGCCATTGAGGGTCCTTTCACACCACACCACGGACCAGGGATTTTGCTGTGTTGCTGATGTAACGACCCAGGTTGATGTGCATTGTGAAAGCACCATGCCTTACAGTATAACCCGGGTCAAGCAATCCGGAAATTCGTCCCAGGTTATAAGAAGTGTTAAGCCTGGGTTGCCCTCTGTATAATGGGCAACCTGGGTTTAATGTGAATGTGGCGGACCCGGGTCCGACACGTTTGCTATCGGAAACGGGTGTGAATTATCTTTATGGTCAGATATTTGCATGGCTTTGTGGGGTAGGTTTTGGGAAAATGGCAGTTTGGGGCTGATGGGGGGGGTGTCAATTTATCTCTTACAATTTTATATCATTATATTACTTCAAGGTTGGCTAAATACCCTCCATAGGCTCAAAATTGAAAATTCTAACCAGATGGTAATGCAGAAATGTCATTGTAGCTAAAGGGGGTATGCAATGTGCCGCCGCTATTTCCGACGTGGGAAATAGCGGAGGCTCCCTATTCAATGCTGTCATTAACGACAGCATTGATGCGGGATCACGGCAGAACGGGCTGATTTCAGAAGCTGTCAGGCCCGTTCTGCCGATAACGGCCGTGGATTATCGTTATCCGGGCCGCAGTTCGACAATCCACGGCCGTTTTTGCGGCCACGACCCCTTTGCGCCCATCGGCAGGTGGGACATTGAATCCCGTCTGTCGTTATGTGGTCGATCTGACCGCAAACGGGCCAGGATCAAGGCTGTCGGCGGGGATCGACAGCCGTGATCCCAGATTGCATACCCCCCTAAATATTTATTTATAACAACATTAACAGACGCACAGTCATAGTTAATGTATTCAGAATTATTTGCATCAGTTAATTCCTTACATTATTAAGGTCACTTAATAAATACATTTTCAGCAAGATAGATACTAGAATGTAATCTTGCTGCTAATGAATTTAATTTGACTATATTATGTATAAGTAATTAATTCTGTTGACACTGAATCATCGCAGTAATTGTTCAGTTGCATGGGAGTGAATTGCAAGCCATTGATTTGATACACTTTGATGCAATTAATTGTGAATATATTAAGTATGTGTTAATATTTTTATGAGTGCTTACATAATTATTTAGCTATACGGATATTTATGTGATACCGAGTGTTTATAATATAAAATGTTACTTTTTTTTATTCAATAACTTTTTATTGATTTTATGTCAAATACAATTACAATAACGTATACAAACAAACAAACAAACAAACAAACAATGTGAATTAGGATTGGTAAAATGTAATTTGTATACAACACAAGGTTATCCAGAGAAAAATAGTAAAATGGTATAAAGTAGGTAGTAGTAGAAAAACAACGCATGTATTTACTTCATGATCCATCAATCATTAACCCTTTGAGTGCCAAGTGAATTTGTCAAAATTGGTGTGAAACGTGCCAAGCAAACATTTTTATTCATCATATAACCAAGGTCATATTATTCCACATTATAGTGCACTTCATTTCATTTTATACCACATTGCAATAAGTACGTCCAGGGACATACCTAGATATATTGTAATTCAGAAGATTGTAAGGGCCCTATATACCACCCAATGGTGAAAACTGTATATGATAAATGTAACTGTGACAGGAAAGGTGGGTCCTCATAGCGTTGGGCTCCAAAGCAGATGCACTCCCTACACATATGCTAGCTATGCCCAGTGGTGTAAGTTCGCCCCAGGTGCCCAGATGCAAGATGAATACTGGTGCCCCCCAAATACAAATGGACCATCTGTCAGCCAGCCTTTAGAAACACCAGATTGTCGGGGAGTGGATTCCCTGCCCGTCTCCGCTTCAGGGAGACAGGCAGGGCGAGTGGGGGGAGTGAGGGGCTACGGGGAGGACAAGGGAGCAGCACGGTTCCGGCAGAATGCGGTGACGGGCTTCCGACAGAACGGCGCATGCAAGCAACTCATGCAGCGGTTGGCGATTCTGTCGTCAGGAGCAGCTCCATTGAGAGCTGCACTGAGTTTCCATTGAGAGCTGCTCCATCTGTAGCTCACTCAGTAAGGTGTCTGTCTCAAGTAAGATGGGTCATGGGTTCTAATACAGAATGTGACACCACAGAAGCGATATTGATGGCTTTCAATAAACTGATCAAAACTCGCAGGGGTGGAAAGATGCCCCCTTGTGTGCAGGAGCCCAGCACAGTGGCGTAACTATAGCACTGCAGCCCCCGCCACCGCGGGGGGGGCGCTGTGCATATGGGGGCGCCGGGGGCTGCAGTGCTATAGTTACACCTCCCCCCAATCCCCCGCAGGCTTACCTATTTCGCTGGTCCCGGCGGCTCCGTTCTTCTGCTGAGGACCACCACAAAATGGCCGCCCCCATATAGCACACAGTTCTCTGAAACTGTCTGCTGTATGGGGGCGGCCATTTTGTGGTGGTCCTCAGCAGAAGAACGGAGCCACCGGGACCAGCGCGAAAGGTAAGGCTGCGGGGGATTGGGGGGGTTTGAATGGACGGCGGGGGCGCCCCCCCCCCCCGACGGCGGGGTGGCGCCCAAAACGTAGCTACGCCGCTGGCCCAGCAGCAGATGACTGCATTGCAGAGGCGTAACTCTGGGAGGCAATGGAGTCATCTGCCGCCGGGCTCCTGCTCCCAAGGGGGCACCTCTCCTCCTCTGCAAGTTTGAATCAGTTAATTGAAAGACATCAATATCGCTTCTGTGGCTGACTCCTCCTCCTAACATCATTTTTGCAAGTGTCACACCCTGTATTGGAACCCATGACCTATCTTACTGGAGACAGACACCTTACTGATTGAGCTATTTGGGGGCACCAATATTTATCTTGCCTCCGGCAACTGGGCCGAACTTACGCCACTGCTCCATTGCCTCCCAGATTTACGCCTCTGGCTACGTCGTTGTGTCTATATAGAGATGTGAAATATTACATCAAAATCAAAATGCAATCATAAAGAATCACCATTAGGTGGCAGCAGTGGCAGTAGAAATTTAAAACATTAGTGCAGTAGCATAAAATGGGACAAAATCTGCAATCCGGATGAAAAAGCGTGAAATAACAGTTTTAATAGTACATTGGATGCTCACCAAAAGTGATGCATTTAAAGATCATCTTAATACCATATAGTCACAAAGGTCTGTGAATCTTTAAAAGACTGCAACAACTATAATACGTTGAGGGTGATATTAATAAACACACACAACTTATAGAATGATATAGCTCTACAAGGAGCTGAGCTCCCGGTGAATTGGCAGGGCTCCAGCTACGCTGTGTGACAACAACCGGGTGGGTTAGCATCGAACACATGAGATTCCGCCATCTTCATTATGAAGAATCAGCATTCACTAGTGGGTACCATCGCCCAGTGCAGTAGTGGGTGCTTTGCCGCTTGCTGCACTGCAAGCTAAGCAGTCTCCTTTTGCAGGTGTTAGCAGAGCTCCTGGGACAAAACCAGTTAACTCTGATGGAAGAGGAGCAGTCACACACTTGGATCTTGCTGTGAGAGGCAGGTGTCTTTTCTGGTCTTGGGGCCCAGAGACAGACATTTCCATTGCATCTGGGAGTTATGCTCCTGGTAAAGGGCCTCTACTACAAATTGGGGGAAATTTACCAAAATGGATTCGTAGAAAAAAGGTGTATTCGTAGGGAGAAATACACCTTTTTTTTACGAATTTGTATTTTCGGGATTTTCTATCCCCAAAATACAACAATTAGTAGTCCTAGAAATGGAACATTCGTATTTGTATTTACAAATACGAATGTCTACACCATCGTTAGGATACGACAGAAATCACCATTCAAAAGAATGGTGGTTCCTGATTTACTAAGCAGCCGTATAGAAAATACGGCTGCTTTTGTCCACGAAAATACGGCAGAAAAATAGAACATCATTTTCCTGTCGTATTCTCGTTTTAACCTGCACGGATCAGTCAGATCCGTGCAGGCTGCGGTGTAAAAATAAATAAAATAAAATGAATAAAAAAACGGCGTGGGGTCCCCCCCACAGCCGAAACCAGCACCAGGCTGACAGAGCCTGGATCCGGTAATTAAAAATCAGGGAACCCGACAAATAGGGGTTCCCTGATTTTTAACAACCAGCCCCAGGCTCCTGCTCTGGGGCTGGTTCCCAAAATACGGGGGACAAAATGAGTAGGGGTCCCCCGTATTTTAAGAACCAGCCCCAGGCAAAACCAGCCAGCAGGGTAATGCCACAGCCGGGGGGAGACTTTTTATACAAGTCCCCCCGGCCAAAGCATTCATCCCTACCGACCAGTCAGCCTAGCCAGGGGCCCTGGGGGAGTGGGGACCCCCCCAATGAAGGGGTCCCCCCCTCCAGGACTTACCAGACCAGGCTGAAGCCTGGTACTGTCCCCGATGCCCCTGGGCGGTGGGCATCGGGCTGATTCAAGTGTAAAAAAAAGATTAAACTATTGTTTTTTACTGTGGCACTACAAGTGCCAGCAAGCTGGGACTTGGAGAACCACAAGTCCCAGCCTGCTGGGCATTAAAGGGCCCGCTGGCACTTATAGTTCCACAGTTAAAAAAATAGTACACAAAACACACTGACACAAATTTTAAATAAAAGTTTAATACACACATCACACACACACTGATACTTACCTATCTTGATCCCGTCGGTAGGTCGCTGGCTCCGGTGTCGGCGGCTCCGGTGTCGGCGGTTTCGATGTCGGCGTCCTGTCTGAAGAAAATCCATGGTGGACCTGTGGAAGGAAATCCTACTCACCAGGTCCTCCATGGATGGTCTTGTGTCTTCTGTCTTCTTTTCCAGGGCTTATTTCTTTATCTTCTTTCTTCTGCACTGCAAGCTAAGCAGTCTCCTTTTGCAGGTGTTAGCAGAGCTCCTGGGACAAAACCAGTTAACTCTGATGGAAGAGGAGCAGTCACACACTTGGATCTTGCTGTGAGAGGCAGGTGTCTTTTCTGGTCTTGGGGCCCAGAGACAGACATTTCCATTGCATCTGGGAGTTATGCTCCTGGTAAAGGGCCTCTACTACAAATTGGGGGAAATTTACCAAAATGGATTCGTAGAAAAAAGGTGTATTCGTAGGGAGAAATACACCTTTTTTTTACGAATTTGTATTTTCGGGATTTTCTATCCCCAAAATACAACAATTAGTAGTCCTAGAAATGGAACATTCGTATTTGTATTTACAAATACGAATGTCTACACCATCGTTAGGATACGACAGAAATCACCATTCAAAAGAATGGTGGTTCCTGATTTACTAAGCAGCCGTATAGAAAATACGGCTGCTTTTGTCCACGAAAATACGGCAGAAAAATAGAACATCATTTTCCTGTCGTATTCTCGTTTTAACCTGCACGGATCAGTCAGATCCGTGCAGGCTGCGGTGTAAAAATAAATAAAATAAAATGAATAAAAAAACGGCGTGGGGTCCCCCCCACAGCCGAAACCAGCACCAGGCTGACAGAGCCTGGATCCGGTAATTAAAAATCAGGGAACCCGACAAATAGGGGTTCCCTGATTTTTAACAACCAGCCCCAGGCTCCTGCTCTGGGGCTGGTTCCCAAAATACGGGGGACAAAATGAGTAGGGGTCCCCCGTATTTTAAGAACCAGCCCCAGGCAAAACCAGCCAGCAGGGTAATGCCACAGCCGGGGGGAGACTTTTTATACAAGTCCCCCCGGCCAAAGCATTCATCCCTACCGACCAGTCAGCCTAGCCAGGGGCCCTGGGGGAGTGGGGACCCCCCCAATGAAGGGGTCCCCCCCTCCAGGACTTACCAGACCAGGCTGAAGCCTGGTACTGTCCCCGATGCCCCTGGGCGGTGGGCATCGGGCTGATTCAAGTGTAAAAAAAAGATTAAACTATTGTTTTTTACTGTGGCACTACAAGTGCCAGCAAGCTGGGACTTGGAGAACCACAAGTCCCAGCCTGCTGGGCATTAAAGGGCCCGCTGGCACTTATAGTTCCACAGTTAAAAAAATAGTACACAAAACACACTGACACAAATTTTAAATAAAAGTTTAATACACACATCACACACACACTGATACTTACCTATCTTGATCCCGTCGGTAGGTCGCTGGCTCCGGTGTCGGCGGCTCCGGTGTCGGCGGTTTCGATGTCGGCGTCCTGTCTGAAGAAAATCCATGGTGGACCTGTGGAAGGAAATCCTACTCACCAGGTCCTCCATGGATGGTCTTGTGTCTTCTGTCTTCTTTTCCAGGGCTTATTTCTTTATCTTCTTTCTTCTTCTTTACGCTGCTGGCAGCTCCCGGGACTTTCAGAGCTTCAGAGATGTTTCCTCCTCGACGTCTGGACTAAGAATGAATTCTAGCCAATCAGGAGCCAGTAAAGTCGGCTCCTGATTGGCTAGAATTCATTCTTAGTCCAGACGTCGAGGAGGAAACATCTCTGAAGCTCTGAAATTAGCGGCCGTATATATGGCCAGCTAATACGAATGAATACAACATCGGAGGGTTACAAAGCAGTCGTATATTACTGCTTTGTAATTTCCCCTCCGGAACACGACTTTGCATACGTATGGGGAAGTAGGGGAAATACCAATACGAAAAACTAGGTTTTTCATATTGGTAAATTTCCCCCATTGTTTCATCATTCCCATTTTGTAGCCCATGATGTGTGCACCTACATGTATTTAACTGACAATCTCCTCTCACATATGAACAAGCATTTTTGATGACCATGTTGGTTGACATTGTTGTAATACACAAACCAGAGCATGACTTGGTACTTTGGGGAAATTTACTAATATGAATTTGTGGGAAAAAATTGTATTTTCCTAGGAAAATACGATTTTTTTGGGTGTATTCGTATTTTTGGCATTTACTATGCCAAAAATACAAATATTCGTATTCATATTGATGGGACATTCGTATTTGTGATTACAAATACGAATGCATACACCATCGTTAGAATACGACAGGAATCACCATTCAAAAGAATGGTGACTCCTGATTTACTAAGCTAATTGGCGTGAAACGGCCGGCCAAATACAGCAGAAAAATAAACTTTATTTTCCTGTCGTATTTGGCTTTAGCCTGCACGGATCAGTCAGATCCGTGCAGGCTTTAGTGATTAAATATAAAATTAAATAAATAAATGAAAAAAATCAGCGTGGGGTCTCCCCCAACAGCTGTAACCAGCACCAGGCTGAAAGAGGTGAGGCCGGTAATAAAAAATCAGGAAACCCGGCAAGTAGGGGTTCCCCGATTTTTTACAACCAGCCCCAGGCTCCAGGTCCGGGGCTGGTTCCCAAAATACGGGGGACAAAATGACTAGGGGTCTCCCGTATTTTAAGAACCAGCACCAGGCCAAACCAGCCAGCAGGGTAATGTCACAGCCGGGGGACACTTATTATATAAGGTCCTGCGGCCAAAACATCACCCTACTGACCAGGCAGCCTGGCAGGGGCCCTGGGGGAGTGGGGAGCCCCCCCCCCAATAAAGGGGTTCCCCCCCCTCCAGGACTGAAGCCTGGTGCTGTCCTCAATGCCTCAATGCCCCTGGGCGGTGGGCATCGAGCTGATTTGAGTGTAAAAAAATAGAATAAAAAACTATTGTTTTTTACTGTGGAACTATGAGTCCCAGCAAGCCTCCCTGCAAGCTGGGAATTGGAGAACCACAAGTCCCAGCCTGCGGGGCATTAAAGGTAAATCTTGAGCCCGTAGGTAGGTCCCTGGGACTTGTCGGCATTCGGCTCCATGTCGATGTCCATCCGGGTCCGAAGAAATCTATGGGGGACCTGTGGAAGGAAATCCAACTCACCCAGGTCCTCCTGTGAAGATCTGTCCTCTTGATCCGACGTAGTCCTGGTCTTCTGTCACCTTCTGTGACATGCTGGCGACTCCAGCAGCTCCCCGCATCGGACTGTGAGAGGCGCAGAGATGTTTCATCTTCCGCGCCTCTCCATAGAATGATTCTATTGGCCGGCTAGGCGGCAAATCAGGAGCCAACTGTCTCAGCTCCTGATTGGCCGCCTAGCTGCCAATAGAATCATTCTGTGGAGAGTCGCGGAAGATGAAAGATGGACGCCGACAGACGCCGCCGACATGGAGCCGAATGCCGACATGGATCCATACCAGGACAAGGCACCGGACCAAGACCCAGGGACCTACCTACGGGCTCAAGATAGGTAAGTATCAGTATGTATGGGCTATGGATGTATTAAAGTTTTATTTTTATTGTGTGTCAGTGTGTGCTTATTTCACAATTTTTTTTACTGTGGAACTACAAGTGCCAGCGGGCCCTTTAATGCCCCGCAGGCTGGGTTCTCCAAGTCCCAGCTTGCGGGGGAGGCTTGCTGGGACTCATAGTTCCACAGTAAAAAAACAATAGTTTTTTATTCTATTTGTTTACACTCAAATCAGCTCGATGCCCACCGCCCAGGAGCATCGAGGACAGCACCAGGCTTCAGCCTGGTCAGGTAAGTCCTGGAGGGGGGACCCCTTTATTGGGGGGGGGGTCCCCACTCCCCCAGGGCCCCTGGCCAGGCTGACTGGTTGGTAGGGTGATGTTTTGACCGCGGGACCTTATATAATAAGTGTCCCCCGGCTGTGACATTACCCTGCTGGCTGGTTTGGCCTGGGGCTGGTTCTTAAAATACGGGGTACCCCTAGTCATTTTGTCCCCGTATTTTGGGAACCAGCCCCGGACCTGGAGCCTGGGGCTGGTTTTAAAAAATCGGGGAACCCCTATTTGTCGGGTTTCCTGATTTTTGATTACCGGCCCCGGCTCTTTCAGCCTGGTGCTGGTTACAGCTCTGGGGAGGACCCCACGCCGTTTTTTTATTCATTTATTTATTTTTAGTTTTTTTTTACACCTTGCAGTCTGCACGGATCTGACTGATCCGTGCAGACTACCTACACTAATTCGTATTAGCGGACGTATATACAGCCGTTAATATGAATTAATACGACATCGGAGGATTACAAAGCAGTCGTATTTGACTGCTTTGTAAATTCCCCTCCGGAACACGACTTTGCATACGACATATGCAGTCGTATTCATTCGTAGCAAGAATACGAATACAATTTTTTGTATTTGTATTCTTAGTAAATTTCCCCCTTAATGTCAACTATAAGTCCATATAGTATCATACTTACCTACTTTTGAAAACTAGTTTCAGGGAGATTATATATGGTAATAGAATTTTACACATTGCCCCATTGAGGTGGCGTGTCATGCTCCACCCAAAGGGCGTGTTTAGTTCCATATATGGAGAGATTGTGAAAAGATATTGTGAACATGGCACCTTTTAAAATGACTTATATCCAAAAGTAGATGAGCCCCAAACCAGTTAGTAAGAGCTACTGTACTTGGTATAGTGCTGGGAAATGGTGCTGATGATTTAATGTAAATGTATCTATCTCTCATTCCTTTTTCCCCCAAAAATGTAACAGTGTAATGTGGGCTAGGTGAAATGAGGGAGATTGCTGGACTAATGAGGGAGAGAGGGAGATTGCTGCTATTTCAGGGAGTCTCCTGCAGAATGGGAAAGTCCAGAAAAAGTATGTTTTGTGGGTTTACCGCATTTTCTATGTGCATACCTCCCAACTTTGAAACTCCCTGAAGAGGGACACAGGCGCGCTCCGAAGGTGCACGGGCAAAAAATAGGGGGATGTGGCTACCTGGAAGGGGGTGTGGCCTATAATTGCATCTTCTAAGCTATGCGATGCTCTTAAGCATGATCGGTCAGCACACAACGCAGTATACCCGTGATGCACGCCGTGAAGTGTGCTGAGCAATCTGTGCAGTGCGGAGCTTTGCCTAGTGGCAAAGCCCAGCGAAATAGCAGGATGGACGCCAAAAGATAACAGCTTCTACTCCCTCCTCTCCCAGCACTTCAACAAGGTCTTCTCCCAGATATATATGGGCAACAGGTGAGCTATTGCCCCGAGTGGGGGTAATTAGAGATCATGGGTTTGAAATTCTAAGGTCTTCTATGGCAATATGTGGTTACAGCTGCTATGCATGTGCACCTGTATACATTATTATGTACAGAAAGTTTATGGTGGTATGAGCACAGCTTTACAACACTGGTTTTTAATAGTGTAGCTTTATGATAGTGGCAATGTACTATGATTACTTTTGAAGAACACTGGTGTTTTTTTCAAAGTACATTTTTTTAATGTTGTAAAAAGTTCACTGCAACTCCAACGACACATACATTTATTTTATGTTGGATTTATTGTTGCTGTGTATACATGCTGGGCACTAGGACACAGGCAAGTCAGTCCCTAAATCTATTGTATTGTTGTTCCATGAAACTGCAGCCATCTTGTAGATACTTACTGTGTACCGTGTTAAATTGTGTAAAATGGTGGAAACATCAGTGATTACCTGAATCAGTGGTATTTGTACCTGAGGAAACACCTGGGGCAGAAGGCTTGTTCATTGTATAAAAGCCACACCTGCAGGTGAAAAAGTGTGGGAGGGTATAGTCTTGTGGGTGGGGGGGGAGGCCTCATGGACCAGCCATGTTTTAATCAATTTCGGGGAATGGCATACCTCCCAACAATCCTGATTTCAGCGGGACAGTCCCGATTACCAGGTCCTGTCCCGCTGTCCCACCCGCGGCCGGAGGTGTCCCGCTGCGGGGGGGGGGGGGGGGGCAGTTCGGAGGCCACACCCTCTATCAGAGTATCCATACACCTAAGTCCCACCCCTTGTTCAGGCACAGAAGAAGCCTCTGGAATGGCAGGGTAAAGTTGGATAGTATGGGACTGCAGATTACAGCACACGTACACACATCACTACCAACATGTATTACATGCTGGATATTTGTTTGGTATAGTGCAAGTAGTAAATTTGTTAGAGTCTGTTCTACTTCTAATCTAATTGCATTCATAGTTTCTGTATACCGATAAAGGGGCCGATTCAGACCTGTTTGCATGGCCTAACATCATGGGTGATTATCGATAGATATGCTCATGCATATGGGCAGCAATGCGCGTATGTTATGCCTTCCAGCGATGAAATCCTGCTACTTTTTCTATTTACAAGCTGACCGCAAGGTGATTGACAGGAAGTAGGTGTATGGGGGTGGTAACCACCTGTTTCATGGGAGTGCTAAGGAAAATGCAGGCATGCCAGGAAAAGCGCTGGGAGTGAGAGGGAAAATGCAGGCGTGCCTAAGCATTTTAGGAGAGGGTGTGTGATGTCAGCAACAGGCCGGATATGTCTGTTTCCATCGCAGTAAATCTCTGGCTACCCTGAGCCTGTGATGACAGATACCCAGTGGAAAAATCATTAGATAATGAGTTTGGCTGGGATATCTTCACAAAGCACACACATCTATTCGTACGGCGTGCACATAAATTCGCAAGGCAGGATTTTACTACAGCACGGTGGCGTCTACCTGATCACTGGCAGCTTCACATACGTGGCCGTGCAATCAGGTCTGAATTTCCCCCAAAGAGAGACACCAAATGATAAAGAAAATGTACTCTCAGTACTAAATGCAATATAATTGGGGACCTTGACTGTATCAGCCTTCATTATTTCCTTATCTGAGTAGCTACAGATTGAACATGGGAGTGCAGTTATTTGGAACCATGCAGTATATAATAATAATAATAATAATAATAATAATAATAATAATAATTCTGTTTATTTAGCCCTCTTTCTCCAACAGGACCGAAGGTGCTTTAGAGACATCAAAAACAATCTTCTTACTACAGATACAGAAATAGTCACACAGACATAAAAAGAGAAAACCTAGAGCACACAATAAGCATAATGCAAGGTTGGTGTGGGGATTTTGGGTTATGACTTCCCACAGGTTGAGTATTCCACCCTCACAAGGTACCAGGTGAGGCAGCCATCTTGGGTTCCCTGCGTAGGATTACACTGGGTGAAATAGGGTACCCCAGAAGAAATGACACAAAATGGGATGAATGAAGCATCCTAATGCTCAGAGTAGGGTTCTAACAAAGCTGTCAGCTCCTTGTATTTACCATGTATATGTATATGCTCATTTGCATATTGGCCTTTATTCAGATCTGATCGCAGTACAAATTTGTTTGGAAAATAGGCAAAACCATGTGCACTGCAGGTGGGGCAGAGTGAGTTAGAATTGTGCGTGTAATTTTGTTTCTGTGCAGGGTAAATACTGGCTGCATTATTTTTACACAGCAATTTAGATTTCAGTTTCAACACACCCCACCCAAATGTAACTCTCTGCACATGTTACATCTGCCCCACCTGCAGTGCACATGGTTTTGCTCATTTTCCAAACAAATTTGTACTGCGATCAGATTAGAATAAGGGCCATAATGATGATTATGAAAGAGTACACCAGGAAAGAAGAAAGAGGAACACATAGTACTGTCGTAATACTGTTACAACTTTGTTCATTATTTGAGTGCTGGAAACCAATGACTGGGCTGGATACCCAGGCACTATAGTCTGCTGCCTAAAATAGCAGTTCTGCTAACAAAATACTTTAGACTTTCAGTACTGTTGTAGAGCTTGTGGGAAAATAGATTCATTATCACAAGATGTGTGCATGTGACAGAAATTTCTTGGCAGATAGAACATGCATTACATAGACAGCCTAAGAAATAATGGCCCTGATTCTGGTTGCTTCGGTCCCCAGCACATTCGCATGTCTGCAATGTTTTTCTGCTGCACATGCGCATAATGGCTTATGCGCATGTGCATGGTCCCTGGACTTGCATAGTCGCCAAGCTGTTCGCACAAAGCTGTGCGGCCTGGGGGTGTGGTGGTGGAGTTAGGTGTCCCCCATGGGAACGCTGGGCATTCCTATGGGAATGTGGGCATGCCGTTATGTGCTGGTACAGGTGGCTGACGTCTTCACCCTGTCTTCACCCGGAAGCCATCAAATAAGTCAGACTCCACTGACTTATATTTTCAAGCCCTGGAGAATTCATTCGATGGTCAGCGACCATTGAATGATTATTCTGGCTGCGGGCACATGCGAGGGGATTTGTCTGTGTGACTCATCCCCTCACACACAACAAATGCTCGGTAAGCTGCGACCTTTGCTGATTACCAAGCAAATTGTAATGAGGGCCAATGTGCCTCCTGAATGCTATAAAGCACTATTTCCCAACCTCAACCCTCAAGTGTGCCAACAAGTCATATTTTGAGGATTTCTGCCTGAATTTGCCTGGTAAAACAGGCCAAAAATGTCCAGAAACATTCAGATTATTAAAACAGTCTGACTTGCCAGAATATATTTCGTCCAAATGGGCCTTATACTGCTTGACACTTTGGGGGACAGGATCAGGGGCAAACACAGAATTTTTTGAGTATGCGGGGTGTTTCTATAGATATAGATATTATTAAGCTCCTTGTGGTTAAATGCCGATACTTATTGGCATTTAACTTATATCTAATTATATCATGTCATATTATCATATTGTCTGGGGGATGGGGTACTGGGTATTCAGGACCCCCTCCCCCTGCATATGCCACTGGGTGTGGCTCTTGATTCCACCTCTGCAAAATGTCATGAATTGCCTGAACTCCTGGAGGGGAAGGCAGTATGGGCCTTATTCTGATTGGTTCGGTTGGATCCGAATATGCGGCCAGGACCGAGCGTCCTGAGCCCCGCCTTCCGTACGGATTGCTCACTGCGTCCAAATGCGGTAAGCTGCTGACCGCACGGAGCACGAGTGGATTTCTCATGTATACACCTCCTCCATCTCTGGGAACCTCCCCCATCATTCGATGGTCGCAGACCATCGAATGCAAGACCGAGTGGTCAGGCAGCACCGAGTGCTCGAGACCACTCGGGCATTTCTCCGTGCAAAAGCAGGGATCTGGGCGGGCAGCTGACATCCGGCTATGTCATATGTCCGCCCCCTACACGTGCATCACGGCCGCATTACCATACGTACGCCCAGCGTTTTCATGGGAACGCCCGTGAAACGCAGGGCGTACACATATGGTAATGAGCCCAAACAGCCCTTCACGCCCCTCTCCTCCCCCTGTTCGTAGTGTAAACAATTCATGCGGTATTTGGACGTACGTCCCGTTCGCACATGCGCAGATATGCCTCTGCACATGTGCAAACACAAAACACCGGCGGACCGACCGCACGCGGACAGAACCGCACCAACCAGAATAAGGCCCTATGTGAGATCTGCCTACTCTTCCAGGGTGTGAGGCAATAACAGAGGTTATTTTAGGCAACTTCTGGGAGAGTATTCAAGTATGGTGTATTCTCTTAAATTAACCATATATCCTATGTTTATTCCTGGTTACCTCCCCATACACTACTGTAATTCAGTTTGTTGGCAGAAAATCGGTAGTGGGCAGCGTTTATATTGGGACCTACCACTGACAGAAAAATCAAACCATTTGAAGTTCCAAAATAAAAAAATTGCTTAGTGTGTAATTAGCTTAACAATGCATGTCTTTCCTATCTGCTTGCTGAATCACAGGTGTATTCAGAGCTATTTTTCAGCAGGCTCCAGCAGGAACTGAGGCCCTTATTCTAGTTCACTCTTTCTGACAAAATATTTCTTAGTTGAACAAAACCATGTGCACTGCAGGTGAGGCAGGTGTAAAACCCCACCCAAATCTAATTATATCTGCACAAGTAACACCTGCCTCACCTGCAGTGCACATGGTTTTGTCCATCTAAGAAATATTTTGTCAGAAAGCATGAACTAGAATAAGGGCCTCAGTTCCTGCTGGAGCCTGCTGAAAAATAGCCCTGGATGTATTCATTACTGGCTGATTCGTTGGGAAGTCCTAGGAAATATGTAATGTAAAGGCCACTGCATTGTAAAGATGGATCGTGACATTCCCCCAATCCCCAACACCGGGGTCAGGGAATCAGGGATATTCAATATGATCCCAACCTAAAACTGATTGAGGTGGGAATTTGGGGATTTTTAAGATGTTGAATTTCCCAAAAACCTGATGTATCACCAATTATCAGTGTCTGCCACTTGCCAGCATGAATCAGGGAATAGAGGAAATGCACCTCAGATGTATGGACACTTTTAGTGTGTCCTGAGAACTTCATAACAGAAGCATTACCATAAGTGGTTGCATGAACGATTACATGGATGATGTAAAAGTTAGCATTACTCTCTCACAGCATTGTATATTGTCCTATGCTTCCATAGGTTTCCTCCAGTTCCCCCCCCCCCCCCCCCCCCAAATTCCAAAAATGTACTGGTGGGTTGATTTGCTCCCGACCATTATTAACCCTAGTGTATGTGTGAATGTGTGTACGGGTGTTTAAGGCAGACTAGATGCAGTGAAATTCCATTTATATCATTAACATAATATTATTCCTATTTACAGTATGTATGTACTGTATATTATTATTGCTTTGATTGGAAACCTTTATTTCAATTCTGCGATTAGTTGGCATGTTTATATGAGCTCGGCCAAACTGATCAATCACATATTTCACATTACTGGCCATGGAGAACATTCATGGCACTTATAAAGTGTCACAGCAGGATTAAAGCAACCTATGCCGAAAGAGAATATTATTTTGACAACAATTTTATGCAAAACAGCGAAGAAAGAGTCATATAGCCCAAATTCCCATCCTGCAGGGAATCAGTACTCATCTTACATTGGAAGTTCAGGAGAAGAGCATTTGGCATTCTGGGAGAATGTTTATGCATTATTTAGGAATGTTTGCCTCACTAGGGTTAAAGGTTATTTTCCAGATGCTGACAAAGTTTTACAGTGTTTTCTGCTCTATTTTCAACTGTCTCGTGATAAGACTGTAATGGGGCATACACACGGGGCAATTTCAGCCCCGTTTTTAAGCGACCTGACTAGATTGCTTAGAAATGGAGCAGTGTTCGTTCCATGTGTATGCCCTGCAGTGATGGCAATGTGCTGTCCGGTCTATTGCTATGACCTGCAGGGACAGCCAGTGCTTGCACTGGCTTTCCTGATAGATCGCCAAGATTTTCCTATGAAAAATAGGCAAAGCCCCGCTCAGCACAATCGCTCAACACAAAGCATCGTTGGATCGCCACGACTTTATACCCCCTAACGTTTTGCTAGATCCCAGTATAAAATATTAAACAACTCTGCTGCTTTACTGTAAATATTTGGCTAAAATGCACAGGGAGACAAAGAAAATATTGTGTAGTTAGCAATAGTTATAGAATCGGCTATACCAAAAATGAAATTAATGTTTGGATTACAAGCCAGTGAATATTCTGACACTGTAGCAGGACCGGATTAAGAGGCACATGGCCTGGGGCTTACAATGTTTAAGGCATACCCGCCATCCCACCCGCAGGCCGAATTGTCCCGTGGTAAATGGATGCTGTGTGCTTGAGCTCACTGTCTATTCTTTGGAGAGATGGACTGGGGGAATGGCCAACAGCGCCTAGTGCACTGGGTGACCGTGATGAAATCAGGGGCGTAGCTCGCAGTTGCGACAATTTCCCCGGAGATCATGCCCGCCATGGTCCCCCTTTTCAGGCAGGCAGAGCTTCAGCTCACGGCAGAGTTCCGAATGTAACTATCAAAATGAAGAGGGACTATACTAAGATTTGTAGGAGCTATATAGTACTGTGTGGGGGAAGGACAAAGCCACATGGGTGCGTACACCCGCTACACAATCACCCTCACTGACTCCTTAAATATGAAAACTACAAATCTAATTTAAAAAATGATGACTAAGGCCAACTGGTCACTATAATGCTGCCATGATGATGAACCTATTTTTACATGGAGGCCTTTAACTCCTTATCCATCACTATAGTGAAGAATACATCCATACCAAAATGTATAAAAAAAAAAAATGAAAACAAAATATGCATGAATTAATTTCTCTCAAATTCATTATGATTTGAATAAAAACCCATATTGTTATAGAGGGTAGTTAGCACGGGTTGGGTATTGAATCCTGATGGTCAGAATGCTGGCAGCAAAATCCTGACAGTCAAAAGAAACTAATGGACCCTAACTGCCCTTCCAGCTTACCCTTCACCATCACCTTCTCTTGCCTAACCCTAGCCAAAGGGGACAGTCATCCTGGTCCCTGCTGTTTTGAGGACCCCCCCCCCTCACTTTTTAGGTTCACTCTTTCTGACAAAATCCTTCTTAGATGAACAAAACCATGTGCAGCAAATCACTGGTTAATGTGGAGTGTACTTAAATATAAAACATTTCTGGTGGTGGACTATTATTTTAAGCAGGAAATGATTATGTACTTGGCTTGTCCCTGCCGACCACATAGGGGAAAGTAAACACAAAACTGTGTGTGTGTGTGTGTGTGTGTGTGTGTGTGTGTGTGTGTGTGTGATTGCACACCTGCATGTGTTACTGTCTATACAAACAGCACTCAGCATTTGAAGACATGCCTAAAGGACTTAGTCAAGTAAGCGTTTTGTTTGGCCCCGTGTTTGTCCTGTATCCAGGTAACAGCCTGTCTGGGCAGGACTAAGTTATTGCAGTATTAATACAACCTCATGTAACATGTCAGAATGTTTGGCGATAGACCTGGCAGCATGACATAAAGATAAGAGGGCCTTGCTGTAATAGGTGACCGAGACACATCTGACACATAAGGCTGATGTAATATAACTGACTAAACTCAGTGATGCAGGCATTGTGTCCCACACAGCTGTCATCATCAGAATAAGGTATGAGAGGGTTTGGTATCTTGAGAGAAGCAAAAGAATTAAGGAACGAAATGTAACCTAGGTGTGGTGTGTGGTGACGTCTGCACTCTGACGAGATGAACTGGGAGTGAGTAAAGGAAAAAGTTGAACTGATGATTAAAGATTTTGCTAACGTGAATGCTTTTTTAATGGGTCTCTAAGGAGTAATAAAAGTAATAGAGATTTAAGTGTTTATTCATTGAAATATTTCCTATCGTGATGTTAAAGATGATTTAGAGCAGGGGTGGCCAAACTGGTACTCAAGATATAACAACGGTCCACGTTTTACATATCACCTAGCTGGTGCACAGCTGTAGTCAATACTAAAGCTGTGTACACACACAGTGCAATTTTAGCTCTGAGCGACCATATTGCCAGTGATTTGTATGTGATGTGGGCGATAAATCGGCAGGTGCGCGCTCCTGTGTTCAGCCCCTAATGGTCGCAGGAGCTTGCTCCTGCAACCAGCTATTTCCCCCTGCAGCTACCCCGGCAGAGTCTCCTTTTCATCAGCGACAATCTCTGGTTGCTGATGAAAACAAGACACTGAGCAATATATTGCACCGTGTGTACACAGCTTAACTGTCACAGTTCCCAACGTGCTGCATTCATTCCTACTACAGGTCCACAGGTTGCCTGAAATACATAAACTGTTGGTGGATCTGATTAAGATGATGATAAAGATAATTGGTCAACGAGTAAAGGATAGTGCCAACACAGCTATCAGTGGAAACACTCCATATCAACATACAGTAAGTGGAGAAAGCATTTGACATAGTAGACTGGTACTTTGTCAGGTCTGCTTGTACTTTTGTGAAGGCCTCTTGCAGTCTTCATAGAACTATAACATTGGAACACACTGTCTCAGACAGGATTAATAGTATTTGGTACCTATTCTGAATATTGTAGTGGGATCACAATTCTCAGATAGTTCCTCACTGCAATTGCTAACTCAGTGGTGTTTCTTTCTGCCCTAATGGTCACTACATCAGTGGCTCTAAGCTTGAGAGTACTATCAGAGAGCACCTCTCACATATTTGTTAGCTGGGGATCACCCTGACCATAAATAATTCAAACCTATTTAATAGCAATTCCTCTTTAATAGCCAAATTTAAATCAGATTTTCAGAAATGGCTTTCCTTGCTCAGGAGCATCAACATAGAGCAGCCAGGAACTGCTGGTGGATTTTTCTGGAAAGACTGGAGACATAGACTTAAGCAGGTGGTCCTACTGTAGTTTGGGACAATTTCAAGTGGGGTCTTTACTACAGAACATAATTTTGTCAGCTCTTTTCATTAAGTGAAGGATTCCTGAGAGATGTTTGGAGATAGATTAGATCCTGTCATTTTTCAAAAAGCCTGTAAAGGCTTTGTCACTGCTCAGATTAGTGAGGTACTTAGAGAAGATACTTGCTGTACTTGCTAGTACGGCTGGTGTGCAGGAAGTGGATACGTTTTATGTACTTCTTGTTCATAGGCTAGATATGGTATAAACTTGAACAGACTCCAGACTCCCCACTGGAACTCACTATTAGTCTGTGGGTTATAGACTGAGGTCAACTTCATTTTTACTTGAAGTGCTGAACATAGGGCTCTCCAGAATTTGGCCACAAACTGGACACAACAGTCTTCAATTATCTCACTAGGGAGGCTATGTAAATTGAAAAATTATCACAAAAAAAGTTGTGTTAGGCAAGGAGCAGTTGGTAGACCCACCAGATGAATTTTAAAGAAACAATCTACCACCACCAAAATGTTGTTGAGCCCATTGGAAACAGGCAAGCAGTTACAAAGTTCAAAGAAAGTTGCATCCTGGGATGACTTGGCACAGGTAGCGGCCAGAGTGGACTAACGGGTGCTTGATAATACACTTTGTGCTGTGCATACTTAATACGAGAAGCAATAAAATCTTTGATATCCGATCAAGTGGAGGGCCAAACTTGTAAGTTTTCTGAATGCACCCAAAAAGTGAAGCATAGGCCAAGGTCAGTAGAGAAGGACAGTGAACTGAGAATTAGATGTTTTTTTTATTAAAGAGCAGTCTCTTCGTCAGATGACAAGTGTCTGCCTTTCAATTCTCTTACATAAGACAGAAGTGCATGTTGAGGGTTAAGGCACTAAGCCATTTTCAAGTATATGAGATTTGTTATCAGTGAAGATTGTTACTGGATATTTATCAAGTTCTAGAAGGTATCTCCAATCTTCTATATCACGTTTAATGTCAAGAAGTTCCTGATCCCTAATAATATAAATCCTTTCTGCAGATGCAAATTTCCAAAAGAAGTATCAACAGGGATGTAATTTCCCATCTATGGGACTCATAAATAGCACAGCTACATCCCTCACAGAGGAAGCATCAACTTACAATACAAACTGTTTATCTATACTAGGCTGGTTAAGAACTTGTGCAGATGAAAACACTTATTTCAGAAGATAAAAGATGGTCAAGGCTTCAGAAAAACAAAGCATGGTATCCTTTTTGGTCAATGCGGTTATAGGAGCTACTAGCATCAAGAATCTATTGATAGTCTTCTTATAGTACAGATGTAGAGACGCTTGTCTTTGTAGTGATTCGGACGCTTTTCTTGTTTTGCATGGCGACAGGATCGTGCCAATTGCCAAGAGAGAATGGCTGGATCCTGGATCCATCTGGGGATCACTGCTGGAAATGAGGTACCCCGGAAATAAAACAGTGGGTACTTTGAAGATGCACTTGGAGAGTTTTCTGTAAAGATAGTTAGAACGGAGTGGTTGGCTTACTTCCTTGACTTGCTGGTGATGTGATAAAAATTCTGGAGAAAATATAAAAATTTAATCTAAGTAGACAATACAAACTTGTCGGGGCAAGTCTGGTCATGATATTCGTAGTGGCTATTTCTTGTGTTAAATGCTGTTCCCTCTCATCTCCATGGATCAAGCTTGGTAAAGGCAATTCTCCTCTCATCCTGTCAAAGAGCTCCGTGATTAGTGGAAGAGGGTATAAGTTCTTGATGGTTATGTCAGCCCACAGAAGTCAATGCAGGGGTGGAGACCCTTTTCTTTACAAAGAAGAACACATTGCAATGAAGAGATGAAGATAGTTGTAAAGACTCTTTCTGAAGATTATTTTTAGTATATTCAGAAATAGCGAGGGTCTATGGAACAGAAAGGGGATACGTGTGTCTTTTAGTACGAGAGGTATGCAGCTCCAACCTATAGGGTTTTGGCATAAATACTCAGAGTAACTGTACCTCCCACAATTCAGCTACCATATAATGTGGGGCATCAGACAGAGACTTCACAGAAATATACATCCCTCACCGATGGAAGGGGTAAGGGAATTGCTAGCTGCACAAGAATAATGTTTTTTTTTTTACTTCTGAGCTGTCTCCTGAATTACAGTGAGACTTCAGAGAAGAACTGGATAAAACTTACAAACTGACTCGTCCAGGACGTTAGGTCAAGTTGCTTTCCAGCAGACTTGGACAAAAATTGAGGAAATGATCTGAGGCTACACAAATATAGAGTTTCTCACATTTATGTATTTGATGCTCCTGAGGGGTCAAACAGGACTGATAGATTTACATGTGCTTGTCAGTAGTTAGAAAAGAGAAATGGGGTGAAAGGTGAGCTCCCTTGATTCTTCCAACAGTCCATTCCAGGATTCAAAGATCTATTTTTGTACAGCGAGAGATAGATTTATCCATTAAGATCACGGTAAGCTGTTTTATCTTCAATTTTGTCAGATAAACCATTCCAAAAGGCAGCTTTTAACACCTAATCAATTTCAGCAGAGTTTAGATGCAATGGTCTGAAATTGCACAATGTACTGTCCCACTGTGTGTGCCCTGATGTAGCCAGAGTATGTCAGTACAGGTGGAAGTAGACCTGTCAGGCTCATCAAAAATCATCTGAAAGGCTTAATTGAAGTCAGAGTAATTGGGCACAAGTATGCTTGTTCCCACAATGGGGAGACCCAGACCAGCGCAGTTCCAGACAAAAGGGAGATTATCTATGTAACCCTAGATTATGGTGTCCAAAAGTTTTATGTTAAAAGTTCAAAGTGGATCTCATACTGATTGAGAAAACCTTGAGCTTCAGATTCCTGTAAAATCTGTTGACAGATGGAAGTTGAAGTTGGGATTTTGTTAAAGCAATAGTCTGTGGACAAGCTGGAACTTTCACAACATTAGGAGCTGGAGTAATGCTGGTTTATGCCGACAAGCTGTCAAGTGTAGAGTGTTTTTGGTGGAACTGCATAACTTGACATTGGGGTGCACTCAATGCGGCCAGCGAGGGGGTTTTTATGGCAAGGATGGTTTGTTTTCTGGGAGGATCGCCGAAAACAAGCCTTTCTCGCCATTTAACTCCAGCACCGGCCGATCACCCTATTCAATGGTCCGGGGGAATCCACGCTGTCAGGAGATGCCAAGGATTCCGCCAAACGGTGAGGTCATGGCTAATACAGGCAGCCCGCTGCATTTAGATGCTAGCCTCGCAGTTTTGGCAGCAGCACACGCTGTTTCCACCTCTCTGTAAAAACCCAATGAGGTGGAAATGGTGGGTGCAGGGGGGTCAGTTGAATACTGACCCTCGAGCTGTGACAGCGAGCAGTCAGTACTGCTCGCAGTCACAGCTTGCTAAAGAGCATTGAATATACCCCAATGTCTCCTGACTTTCACCTCTGGATGCAAGACCCTGAAGGACACTAGCTCCCACAGCTTGGTCCTCCCTAGGTAGGCCAATCCCGGGATCAGGATCGGTGGGATCCCGTAATTTGGCTTTAAAATTGCTGGATTTTCAATCCCGGGATTGGATCTTCCAAGGGATTGGCATCCCGAGTCCTCTCCTGAATCCATAGGGCCAGCACACACTGTTACATCTCGGTACCCAAAGAAGATAAAATGCTGATGCTGTAGGATGCTGTGATTCAAGAAAAATTGGGAACCACTGATTTAAAATATATTTTACATGCTGTTCATGAATACATGTGCTTACTGATAAAAACAGATGCTGCTTCTGGCACCCGGCTGCTCTGGTTAAAGAGAAAATTCATGCTTGAGCACAGATGGTTAAATCAAAATAACTGAGGTAATAGTTAAACTAACTGCGCTCAAGTGCTAAAAATATGGCTATCCTTAAAAAAAAAGGACTGTTAGTTTGACTTGAAGACTATGGGAGGGACCCCCCCCCACACACACACACACACACACACACACACATCCTCAATCCTAGCCTCAACTTGTGTCTAAGCCCTCTGGCCTTGTGCTGATTATGACCCTCTGACAATGTTGAAATCTCACCTTAACCATTTCAGGGAAATTTGTCATTATAGGTGTGAAAATTGGCAAGCAAACACTTTTATGCATTATAATGACCTGTAATGTTTACCTTATATATGAAATATAATATTTTTTTTTACAGATTATTCTTTTTATCCTACCACTTTGTGCATATATCTCATCATTCATTTTTAATTAGCCAGTTTAAATACTAAAGAAAATATACATACATCTGATTCATATAATATAAAATATTTATTAAAACATTAAAATAAAATTCAGTAAAAAGTGCTCATACAAATCCAGTGCTTTATCTGATCACAGTCCGTGTGCCCACCAGTCACAGAACAGCCTGACAGATTGACAGGTAAAACACAAGGGTTATGGCTCCCCCTTGCATATGCATAGTCTATGTATATAGTCAGGGAGGGGTATGCATAGTCTGGGGATTGCATTGATCAAGGAATCTCATAGGAATGTTGCCTTCATATTCCAAAAAAGCTTGAGTGCATTTATGTGTAACATAGCTACCATCTTTTCTCTTTCAAAGGGTTTTCCATGTAATAAAAAATGGACGGGAAAACTAAAGAGATCAGTGCAGAAGGGACTAATGTAGAATAACTGCATGAAGGATACATGTGTTGGACACATATATTTTGGTTTCTTCAATGAGATTTTAAAATCAGTATGCCAGCGACATACAATCTTAGTTAGAACTTATAAATATGTATAATATACAAAGAGGATTATTTAAGGCTCACAGTTATGAGGAAGACACTGCAAATACTGTCATACTTTTGTTCACCCAGGACACCCCATCCTGTGTTATTGTCTAAACTGTGACATCTATATCTCTCATTTACTCATTATAAGTATCTTGGATTTTAGTTCAACCTATTATATATTTTGGTTTTCGATCCACTATAATATACAATAAGTGGACAATAAGAGTCTGGAATTGACATGGCTCTCCAAAGACTTACTCCAAACTCTCTACAAACACTTCCTCCAATACAATGGAACTTGCTAGCCTTTTAGAGAGTGGTATAGAGCTTATAACTGAATAACTGATACAGCATCCATTTAAATATGGGTGGTTCCCTCAAAAGCATGTTTTTTCCTAGGCCTCAATCCATGATTTCTTAACAGCTTGTCTAGGGTCAAGTCTGTGTGATATCACATTAGTCTTTTGGGATGTCTTCATATACTAGAAACTGAAAACTTAAAAAGGAGACCTTCAATTTTTTCAATGTGAGGGCAATATTGTGTTTCCATGTCATCCAATAACACTGAGTGATTAACAGTGTGGTGTTGAATGAAACAGGATCAACCTTGAACAACGACTTCAGTAACTCCATGGACTAGACTTATTTCATTGCTCTCAAAGCTTGCCATGAGTTGACGAGGACCAGGACGATTAGGTGTGAATCGTTCAGTGATAGATATTGTTTTCATAGGCCCAATGTCTCTGCAGAAGGGAAAAAAATGTTAGATCTACAGTAAGAAGATAAAGTATTTGTGATTAATTCATGGAGTCCTGTGTCAGACCACTTTGACACACTGGAGTATTTAAAGCGTATCTACACACTATGGTAACAGTCATTGTGTGGCTTAATCAAATATTAACAGGAGTGAAGTATATCAGTTCACTAGGAATTAAAGTGAAGCACTGATTCCTAGTGAGTTCTCATGAATACTAACACAAAATGGCTGCCATCATTTCAGGTGACCAGCAGTCTTCAAGTATTATAGCCTTGAGTATAATAAAATAATTAAAAAAAGCTAGAGAGAACAGGACAGACTGAAATATGAGAGTTTTACTTACCCAACTGGTACAACCTTTGGCCTCTGTAAACCAGGCCCTTCCACATGGAAACGACCATTGTGCAATGGTGTTTGGAGAGGATTCTGGAAGATAATTTCTGCCACAATTTGTTGGCCAACCCGAGGTTCACCATTTACCTGTAACACAAATATCACATTATGACCTTCAGTATTCCTGTTACCTACACAAATCTTACACACTTTATAACTTCACACAAAATTTTAAGATTTATTATCATGAAAAAAAACTGATATTATAAGCTACATATTTCTACATTCCATGTTACATTAATAATAAAAATATTTCAAGGCCATTAGTACAGCCAGTAATAAAGATGTATTAGGGGATTTGATTAAATTTTTAAAGGAATTTTGTGTCCACTTAATAAGCAGATCCAAAGACTGAACCATGGCTACCATGGCTATTGAATACCCCCCATATCTGACAAAGCCAGATCTATGGCATGTTTGGATATTTACATCCGATGGGGCATACTTAATGCAGCTGGACAATCACTGCATACAGATATAATTTTACAGCTCAATTTTCCATTGGATTGGAATCTTAAGCTGTGTACACATGGTGCAATATCGCTGGCAATATGGTCGCTGAGCGACCATATTGCCAGCGATTTGATTGTGCTGCAGCGATAAATCGCAGGGTGCACGCTCCTGTGTTCAGCCACCTAAAGGTTGCTGGTCGCAAGAGCTTTCCCTCTGCTGCTCCCCCAGCAGAGTCTCCTGTTCCCCCAGCAGAGTCTCCTGTTCCCCCAGCAGAGTCTCCTGTTCCCCCAGCAGAGTCTCATGTTCATCAGTGACCATCTCTGGTCACTGATGAAAACTGGACACTGAGCAATATATTGCACCATGTGTACACAGCTTTAGTGCTCCAGATCACATTATATGAGATCAATCAAGCAATCGCTAATGATTTTGAATTGTATGTATCTTGCATTTGTCTAACTAAACATACGCATTCAAGTAATCTTTTTTTTTTCTCCTGCGTATATTATGTTTGCAGATGTGTTCATCTCTAAATGGTAAACTATATTTTTAGAAATTGCACATTCATTATATACACATGTTGATACAGGTACATGTGCAATATAACAAGGGATTTATAGACACACCTTGAAGTTTTAGTATAGCAAGCTCAAAAATTCCAGACTATAAGAACAAATCAAAGTTTCTTCATAGACCCAGAAGCAGAGCCACAAAACAAACACAGAAATTGTGAATACCTTGATGATGAGATCTGGGGTTCGTATCCTAAATGTGTGTTGTTTGGCCAACTTCTGTCCACTTTCTTTCACAGCTCCAGACACTGTTAACATCATGGCTGACTGATCCACAAGCTGTGTACGGTATTCACTGTACTTCACGGTCATACCAACTGCCTTAGCTGTATAACGGATACAGAATGGTTTTATATTTCCAAAAGAGAAGCGTATTGTAAAATGAATCATATAAATGGTAGGAGATGTTTACACAGATTATGCTAAATCGCTATTGGATGTATCCTCTTGTATACATTTTTTAAATGTATTAATGTTTATGGAGAACATGTTTTTATGGACTTGTACTAGCGTTTGAGTTATAAGGTATCTTGAAGGTATAACAAGTTCTGGTAAAAAAATGAAGATATAATTGATCACTATAAAATGTGTACAGTACTATAATTGTTTAGTCAGCAGATGTACCATTAATATGATATATTGAATTAGTCATCACATGACTCCTTGGTAGCATGACACATTTGTGAAAAGTATGAAGTAACAATGATAAAAATGACTTAATATAACTTACATTCTCCAGGGTTCAGACTTAGTTCACAAGCTTCATTCTTAAATGATTCTTTGCAGACCCCATTATAATACATAACAGCGATGGACATAGATAAGGACACTGAGCGACGGCTGCCACTGCCATTGTTCACCAAGACACGGACACTGAGGTCGCTGCCCATGCTGACTCCATCTTGTGAGTCGACGGTAAGTGACACATCACTTGTATCACCTGATTCTACCTCAGCCAATGGCTTGTTGCCATACTGGGCAGCTGTGCGCACTGCATTCCGCTCTGCTGCAGACCCTGTTGGTGGAAAGCTAGCCGTTACCAATCAATGTCCAAAATACTGAATGTATGGGATGTGAAATGTTGTTGTGACCTGCTGTATAGTATATTACTGAGCTTGTCAGTGCGGCAAATAATGTAATAAAGTTATCACTGTTCAGTATGAAATGTTTCCAGCTTTATAAAATCTATTCCCCAGTCATGTTGGAGATACACAATGTTTTCTGCATAAATGAAATAGTAAATGTCATCGTGTTACCTTCAGGATGTTTGTACAGATAAGTGATGTCCTCTCTTCCATTTGACCCCACAGCCTTAGTGCTGATATGGTGTCCCACTGCTCGCTCTTCAACATGAACCTTCTTAAACTTCCCATTGGGCATGCGCTGGTAGAAGACCTTGTCACTGTTCACCTGCGTCACACAGAACAGGCAGCTTGGTTATTGTCATCTCTCTTTACTGCTCATAATTGATACTATTACAGTAAGGCCTGCTTTTATTGGTTGCTAGTAAAGTAAAAATGCAAACAACTGGGTAAAGCCATGCTGCACTGCAGGGGCATGCGGTCGGCAGCTCAGCAATAAATAGGTGGACGTACTGTCAGTAGGTTTACCACTATTGGCTTGGCGAGGCACCGTGCCAGAAGCAGGCCGAGCAAAGCGGGACACTTATATGATGTCCACAGACAACAAAAACAAGTGAAAAACTGATGTTGACCATTTTAATAGTGACCTTTTACATGGCTTCCTATTGTTTATGTCGACCATTTTGCTGTGTCGACCAATAGTGGTTGACCTATTGACTGTCAACCTTACTTGGGCAAACGCTATGACCACTGCAGGTGGGGCAGATGTAACGTGCAGAGATAAATAGATTTTGATGTGGCATGTTTAAACTGAACTCTAAATCGCAGGTTAAAAGAAATGCTATCTAACATTTCTCGGCTACATGGAAAAGCAGCCAGTATTTACCTGCACAGAAAAAATATAAATGTATTTGCTCCCCTTACAGTGCAACATGGTTTGTTCCAGACACAAAGTTATTTTCTTTTCTTTTACTTACAAACATGAATAAGGCTCTACAAATGTTAATTTTAAACAATGTGCCCAAATTAGATTTCCTGCACAGTATAATAGATTGAACAGGTCAGAGTTATAATTACCTCAGCAAAAATGAAAGGAGTGTCGTATTTTATATTTACTAATCCATCCTTAATAGCAAGTAGAGGAGATGGGCCGCAACAGTATATACCTGAAAGAGAGAGTAGGAATATGTTGAGTATAGATATAGACCCTCATTCTAGTTGGATTGCTCCCCTGCGCGTTCGCATTAGAGATGTGCGGGCTCGGATTCCTCAGATCCGAGCCAGCACGGACGTCAGCAATCCGGGCCCGGATACGAGCAGCGCTCGGCGCTTCCCGCCTTACTCGAATCCGGGCGCATGGGCAAAACGTCATCGCCCGGCGTCGGATTCTCGCGAGATCACGGAACCCTTAAATTCCGCAACCTCGCGCCGCCATCTTCACTCCAATCTCGGAGAAGGGTAGGGAAGGGTGTGCTGCTGCTGTGTGTGGTCTCTGCTGGGGCCTGTGCTGCTGTGTACTGTGTCTCTGCTCAGTGATCAAGACATCACCATTGCAAGGATGACTGGTGCTGTGTTCTGTCTCTCCTTTGTGCTGGGGCCTGCCTCTGCTGAGTCTGCTCCTGTATAGTCAGTCACAGTGTGATAGTCCACTGGTGCTGCTAGTGCCACTGCCTACCCTGCACTGCCTAGTGTCTGCTGCAGTCTGCTCTCTGCTGTTGCCACTGGCTAGTGCCTACCAGTACCTATTGCAGTATATAATTCCAGTGTGCTGTTGCCCCTGGCTATCAGTACCTATCACAGTATATAATTCCAGTTTGCTGTTGCCACTGGCAGTGGCTACCAGTATTTTATTAATTGCAGTATATAATTCTAGTCTGCTGTTGCCACTGGCTACCAGTATTTATCGCAGTATATAATTCCAGTCTGCTGTTGCCGCTGGCTACCAGTATTATTTATCACAGTATATAAAAATCCAGTCTGCTGTTTCCACTGGCTACCAGTATTTATCGCAGTATATAATTCCAGTCTGCTGTTGCCGCTGGCTACCAGTATTATTTATCACAGTATATAAAAATCCAGTCTGCTGTTTCCACTGGCTACCAGTATTTATCGCAGTATATAATTCCAGTCTGTTGCCACTGGCTACCAGTATTTTATTGCAGTATATAATTCCAATCTGCTGTTTCCACTGGCTACCAGTACTATCAGTCCAGGGGTGCCCACATGTGTGCTATATCCATCCAGGGGTGCCCACATGTGTGCTGTATTTGTCCAGGGGTGCCCCCATGTGTCCTGTATCAGTCCTGGGGTGCCCGCATGTGTGCCGTATAATTCCAGGGGTGCCCCATGTGTCCCATATCAGACCAGGGGAGCTGCCCTTTTTTTTAATGAAAATAAAATTAAGGTGTTTTTTTTTTTTTTTTTTACTGCAAGGGCTGTTAAATGCACTGTAGTCCAGGGGTGAGCCAAGAGTTCTGTATAATTCATGGGGTGTTGCTAAGTAAGGTGTGCTGCTCTTTTTTATAATTAAAAGAATACACATTTTTATTTTTACTGCAGGAATTTGTCTGCCGTATAATTCCATGCCTGCCGCTATGTGTGCCGTAACAGTCCAGGGGTGCCGCCATCTGTGCCGTATAATTCCATGTGTGCTGTATCAGGTCAGGGGTGCCACCTTCTGTGCCGTATAATTCCTGGGGTAAGCCAAGTCTGCCGTATAATTCATGGGGTGCTGCCAAGTGTGCTGTATTAGTCCAGGAGTGATGCTACCTGTGCCATATCAGTCCAGGGGTGATGCTAGGTGTGCCGTATCAGACTAGGGGGGATGCTAAGTGTGCCATATCAGTCCAGGGGTGATGCTAAATGTGCCGTATTAGTCCAGGGGTGATGCTACCTGTGCCATATCAGTCCAGGGGTAATTCTAGGTGTGCAGTATCAGCCTAGAGGGTATGCTAAGTGTGCCATATCAGTCTAGTGTTTGTGCCGCACACTTGTGTGGCTTATCATAGTTATCCAGCTACCTCGGTGCAACCTTTTGCCCTAAAAACAATATTGTAAGGTGTGAGCTGTTCAGAATAGACTGTAAATGAGTGGAAATGAATGTTATTGAGGTTAATATAGCGTAGGAGCAAAATAAATAAAAAACTCTGCGATTTTAGCAGTTTTTATGCTTTTTTAACAAAAAAATCAGAACCCAAAACCCAAGAAATCCAAACACAAAACACTTAGGAGGTGTTTTGGCAAAACCCATTAGAACCCAAAACCTCAAGGTAATCAGAACCCAAAACCCAAAACCCGAAAAGTGTCCGGTGCACATCTCTAGTTCGCATAGGGGAGCGATGTTTAGCGACTGCACATGTGCAAAAAACTTTTTGCGCATGTACAGCTGCATTGTGCAAGTGGGCACAGCAAATTGATTTTTTACCGGCCGCTTGATTTTTTACCGGCCGCAGTGCGGGTGGGGGGCGTGGGGCTTTGGGCTGTGGTTGCACCCATGGGAGCGTCCAGTGTTTCACGGGCGTTTCCATGAAAATGCTGGGTGCTCCCATGGAAATTCACCAGCGATGCCGTTATGGGGTGTGGGCAGCTGGCGTCAGCGGATGTCAGCTGCCTGCCCGTTTCCCGTACAGGGACCCGCATATCTAAGACACCAGATCTGCGAGCGCTTGCAAAATCATTTGATGGTCGGCATCCATCGAATGATTTTGCCCTCGCACGCAAGGCCAGGAAGGAAAACAGATAAAAAAGACAAAAGAACTTTAGTTTGTATTAATGTTAAGGAACACTACCATTGCTGGACTCTTGAGGTGTTGCATCTATGGCCTGCCATCCATTGAATTTAGCAGACAGATCAGGGCGTGTCATCCAGCAGTCATTCCAACAGTGATAATTCCTTGAAAATGAAAATACAATCATTATACAAATATAAAAATTTTGAGCAAAGCCATTTACAAAAATGGTTACACGTTTCTAAAATATATTCTCTTATTATGCTTTCTCATAGTTTTGCCATCACTTACCAGACAGAATCACTGTTTTTATCCTCCAATGGCTTCATGTCTTCATCAAAATAAACATCAAAAGTTAGGTTTCCATCAGTATCGTGAGCGGATGCAAAATTGGTGACCGTACGTCCTGGAATTCCCAGACAGCGGAGCACTGAAAGCATAAAGACAAGGCAATAAGCCTGAGCTGCTGTGCCCTCTTTATACTACATATTAGCTATTGTACTATGCACTGTTGCCAGTGTTGTATTATACTACACTTTATGCACATAACTCGCAACTGCCAATTTTTTCAGTGGAAAGTCCAATGTGTTGGTTTAGCTTTGTAAATCATTGCCGAGTTTTAAAAAATGTCTGAGATCGGCCAGCATCCTGCACCTCCGGCAAACTCAGGCCCTATTAGAAATGCCCCCAGGTCCCGATGACTCGGCTGCACTGAGCTTCTTTTCCACTCAACATGTGCATTTTAATGGCACAAAAATAAAACAAATAGAAGCAATAAAACTATATTGCTAGTTGCACTGATCACTTTGCCGTGTTACAGTTGTACACTTATATGTGAGACTACTTTTTTATCACGTCAAGTTCCACTGTCCTTTATCTGCGACTTTGTGAAATGAATTCCTGTTAGGTTAAAGGCCCAACAACACTTTGAGGTAAATTTACTAAGTTGGAAAGTTCGATTGAAGATAGGATGTTGCCAATAGCAAATTCTATCTATTAGCTTCTAGATGGTGTTAAATAATAAGAAATAGAATCTGATTTGTTGCTATGGGCAACATCCCATCTTCAATCAAACGCCCATCTTAGTAAATTTACCTCTTTGAGTGTTGTTTGAGTTCAACTGCAATGCAAATAAAATGCAAAACTTACTTATGGCGTAATTGAGGCTAGGTGTATGAGGATGTATAAATAAAGTTATTGACTTCTAAATTGAGTGGAATTGCTGTTGTAGGTTAATCAATCAAACAGACCAATGATGCTTTGCTTTTATTTAATAAAAGAAAATAAATTAAATATGAATTTATCCTGTTTAAATATAAAATATATATATTTACCATATGACTTATAGCCTCAAAGCACTTTAAATGTTGCTCTATATAAGAAACTGTAAATAAATACATTTAAATATTAATTTCCTAAAGCCCTTCTTCTATTACCTGAAGTGGTAACAGCAGCAAACACCCAGCACTGCCCATATTTCACAGATGACCCTGTCTGGTGATAGCGGAGCAGAATATCCACACTGCCAACCCAAGCAACAGGATTCACCCCATCAGCGTAATCACCAGACCAGCTGCCAGCAACGACACCATTATCATCCATAGAATTCACCTAGAAAAGAAAAGAAAGGAGAGAATGCTGGGAAATTAGCACACTGTATGTCATGGACAGGAAGCAACTGGTCCATTGTAAGTACAAATACAAGATAGTAACTATATTAAGTACTCAGAAAGTATTGATGGTGGTCTTTGGTAAAAGGTTGGATTAAAGGAACCATTTCAATGTCCATCGCTAGAAGTCAGAATTCATATATCAATGTAAGTTCTCTAGATTTTTCATTTAAAAGCTCAGTATCACTACCTTATATAATAATGTAAAAGTGAAACCTCTCCCGACACGATGAGGCACAGTCATGTGCTGATTTGCAGAAGGAAGGAACCCAAGTGGGAGTATTACTACTAGATTGTAAGCTCCTCAGAGCAGGGCTCTCTTCCCTCCTGTTGTCAAAGCCCTTTTCTCTTCACATTTCACTCACAGCTCTCCTATACTCAAACACTCAGTGACCATCTTTGTCCGTATACTCCTCTCCATCATTGACCACAAGCCTCTAGTAGTACATTGATCAAGTCCTCACTACTTATATTTAAGCTGTAATGTGTATTGAACTGTGGCGCTCTTTACCTGTACTCTATTTTTGTTATTTATTCAATGTAATACTATGTTTTGTCTCCCTGTACTGTTCCTTTGTACGGCGCTGCAAAACACTTGTGGCGCCTTATAAATAAAATAATAATAATAATATTAAATGAAATGAGCAATGCCATGGTTATAGGGCCTCATACTGACATCTTTTTCCACAGCTCGCCATATGTAGGTTAGTAAACTGCAAGTGTGAATTTGTGGATAAGGGGTTGCAATGAATAGATATCCTGGTGCCAAAATGTTTGTTCATTTTCAATGCACTCTATAACTACAAACTTTTGATACTTCAGCTCCGGTTCAAGAAGAAGACACTCACCATAGCAGAGATCACTCGCGTGACACTTATGGGATCTCCTCGTGATGAAGGTGAGAGGCCGCCACGATCCAGTACATACATTACAGCATCCAAAACGCCTTTAACAAACTGTTGAGTTAAAGAAAGTGAAATCATCACTAAAAGAGTAGTAGTGTCTGATAACATTATAATAATAAAAAGGATTTACTTCAGCTTTTAAATACATTACATGCTGCATTTGTTTGTGAATACAACACTCTGCATACAGCAAGATTGGTGTCATGAATAGGAAAGTAAATATTTTTCTTTAAATAAGCCTTCCTTAATCTATAACAAATCACAGGTTATGTTTGTTGCAGAGCTCCTTTAGCTACACAATTGTATCCATTACAGTGGCCTGAGTTTGTCCTATTGTTTCTTTTATCCAACTGAAAGAAGGATAAACAAACCAATCTATTCAGGGCCAGATGTATCAAGCTTCAAAAAGTGATAAAATGGAGAGTGATAAACAGCCAGCCAATCAGATCCTACCTGTCATGTTACAGGCTGGGTTTGAAAAATAACAGGCAGGAGCTGATTGGCTGGTTGTTTATCACTCTCCATTGTATCGCTTTTGTAGCTTGATACACCTGGCCCTAAATCTTTAAATGGACCTTCCTTTTAAACTTTTAACAAATATCACAAATAAAATTGTAATAATGTGTTATGAGAAATATGTGTTGACTTGTCCTGCTTAGAAAATATAACTACCCGTATATACTTGAGCATTAGCCGACCCGAATATAAGGCGAGGCACCTTATTTTACCACAAAAAAACTGGGTAAACTTATTGGGCAGTATTCAATGAGAATACTCGGCATGTGCAGCGAATCCTGTTTAGGATTCGCTGCACAGTTGCCATGTTCTGGAGGACTGGAGCATTCGCTGCCAGCCCTCCCTGTCACCGTATTCAATGCCGCAGGTGCTCGCTGCCCCTGATGGCGATTCTTAACCCCTGCGGCGAATGCCTGTGGGAGCTGGGGGACGGCGGCAGGCAGGGAGATGGAAGCCTCCCTGCCTGGGCCGGATGCTGTGGGGCAGAAGCAGGGCTCCCGGGGACACAGGCAGCAGAAGCTCCCCCCCGGGAGAGCTAGCAGGGGACACGGGTAGGGAACCGCTTGCACTGTTCCCGATCGTGCATATGTAATGATCGGGAGCAGTGAATATATGAATGGCTCTCGGCCCCCTGCTGGCTGTTATGTGTAAAAAATATATATATATGTTTTAATTAAATATATATTTATGTGCTGTAAGCACATGAATAAAAAAACATTTCCCTTTACATAATAAAATTCCCGTTTTTTTACACCAAAAAAAAACAACAAAAAACTTTATTTTAAAAGTTCACATTCCAGTACACCGTAAAAAGATGGCGATTGCTACACGGTGACACATAGCGAAAATCGCTTAGAAAGCAATTAGCCATCTGATCATTGAATACACTCACTGCGAATCACATTGAAAAACCCATTGAAAAACCACAGCGAATTGCGGTCATTCACTGTTTGCTGTCGGCGAATATTGCACGTTGAATAGGGTGAATCACTTTTTCAGTAAAAAGATTCACCTTAGAGCACGAAAATTGCACACATTCGCCGTAGAACATGGCGAATCAACCTCATTGAATACTGCCCATTGACTCGAGTGGAACCCTCACTCAAGTATAAGTGGAGGGGGGCTTTTTCAGCATAAAAAAGTCAGCTTATACTCGAGTATATATGGTATATCAATCTACAGTATTAATGCGAAAGATCTCAGGCACATACCTGTCCATAATTCCAGGAACGCTCCCCAATTTGATGTTCTGTACCATAATAAATCCTCCCAATCTCATTGAGAACATATTCCTGACGCCAAGATTCATTATCCATGAATACAGCATCCACTGAAGAATAAACCAAGTATTATAATGACTATAATGTAAAATGACGACTTAAATGGATGCGAGATTGAATAATTATTAATTTATGAAATTTTTGTATACTCACAGTTACACCAGGGATTAAACAGGATATAGACCTTCAGACTGGAGTCATTGTAAGTTCCTGCCCCACTTTTAACACTCATCTGATATTTTCCTACACCAGCCTGAGCAGAGGTGTTCACCCACAATGTCATTTTCTGACCGCTTGTATCAGCAACTTGACATCCCCAACGACCCTCATCAAACTCCTTTACCTGCGGCACCGTAATTTGTTGGGAGTTTCCTACAAAAAGAGTCCAGGTGACAAGCAGTATAAATGTATGATTTTCGTAAACAAAATAAATTAATGTACATACATTTCAGAATATTTTTGGAGGAGCCTCACAAAACACACCAATATAAAGGGAAGAATAGAATCAAACCAACATGTTTAACGCAAATATCTATCAAGTCATTTTATTGATGTACAATTATTATTTTACAACGGAGGTCAGATTGTTTCAGCTAAGACACCATGCAGAAAGCATATTTTATCAATCCCAAATATGGCTAATTAAAAAAAACATTAATGTTATCTACATGAACATTAATTATTCATTAGGGCACTCCTTTAATAATGGCTAGGGTGTTACTTGAAGTAAGTGTTGAGAACTGTCATAAAGATATCGTAAGATCAAGCGCGGCCAAGAAGAGACTTTTGATTCATTATATTTCGGAATTGCAAAACAGTGACACCCTTGTATAAAATATTAATATGGCTTTACTCACAGTGACCCAAAATGCTTTATATAGATCTCATTAAAAAATAAGTAATACAAGTTGGCTATTTAACAGATCTTAAGCTAAAATGGAACTCAAAGAATTTGAGCATATGTAAAATGGTCACTGATGTAGCATCACCTCAAAGGTGTCCAGATGCAACCCTTCATTCTTCTCACTTTCAGGGACTCACCTTGTTGTAGAAAGACACAGACTTGGTCACTTTTAGGAATGAATGCCCTTTGGAAAGTGATGCAGATCTGGAAGGGCTGCCCTCTCCTTATGATTAATTCATCATTCTCAAACTCTTCGGTGTGATGGGCTCGACGGTTTTCTCCATTCCGAGATTTAAGGAGGTCCACGCTTTGAATTTTCAAAGTTGACCCTGGAACTGAAAAAGTTTACACGGTTTCAGATTTGGATTCCTAAATAGAAAGTGGGTTTAGAAATAAGTCATGTGAAAGTGGATTTAGACACAAAACACATTATATGAAGTGAACAGAAGAGCTATCAAGCAGAGTTAACTTAATATTAATGTTGGTAAGAGGGGGGGGGGGACTGTTGGTATGACTTCTGAGAAAAACTGACACACGAGACAACTGAGAACTGAATAATAGTAAAATTCCTCACTGGATGGTATATCTTCCTCGATGCTTCCTCTTCTCCCTGGTTCTCTGCCATCGATTGGTCTGTCAATGTCTCCTTCACCTGAGATTCCTCCATCTGAGATTCCCCTACTTATAGATCCGCCACCTATAGTTCCTCCACCAACATTTCTATCACCACGTCCCCAATTTTCCTCATCCCGTCTGGAAGATGAACAACAGGAGCAGCAACTCAACCACCAGGACTTCTTCCTTTCCACGCCTCGTGACATGTTCTATATCTACAACAACAAAAAATAATGAAATTATAAATACGTCTTAAATAGTAACAGGTTTCGCCTAAGTGTGTGAGTACAGCACCAGAGTCAGATGAGTTAACTTCATCTTGTCTCTTCGTATGAGTAAGTGTACAGGTTGGATGAGTTGTCACATACAAGAAAACAACTCATTCTAATTAAACCTTATAAAAAAGCACAATCAGAGTCATGCCTCATGTAAAAACAAGCTAACTGCTACATTCTCACATGGTAGCACTCTAACACTGTACCAGGGACAGCAGTTTAGTTGCACAGAAGGTCGGTCAGTGGTTAGTCGTAGTCATCTATAAAAGTCCTTTGCTGAATCTCTCTAAACTAGAAACATAGAATTTGATGGCAGATAAGAACCACTTGGCCCATCTAGTCTGCCCCTTTTGTAAACATGTTACCTCAAACCATATCTGAGCCTTATTTTTTGTAAGGATATCATTATGCCTATCCCGAGCATGTTTAAATTGTACTACTGTATTTGCCTCTACCACCTCTGATGTGAGGCTATTCCACTTATCTACTACTCTTTCTGTGAAGTAATTCTTCCTCCAATTTCCCCTGAATCTTCCTCCCTCTAGTTTCAGTGCATGTCCTCTCTACACTTAGTCGTAACAAAAGAACGTGACTAAAGTAAAAATCTTATACTATAATAGTACTCTTATGTGCTATAAGCTGTCTAACACACTTCAAGCAATCTGTCCTATAAGTAGCAGTCTCATACAAGAGCAGTCTGGTGTCGTTCAGGAAGTGTAATGCTGTAGATCCCCCTCCCCTGTTATTCTGAACTTTAAACCACCTCTGTCGATATATCCTCCCTACCCTAAATTCATGCGTCTAATCAGCCTGCGCCTGTAACCCCTGGTATCCCGTACTGACCCGCATGATACAGAAACCAAAGTAAGAAATTAAAGAGGATGTGTTGCCAAAAATGGAACCACACCCTCCCCCAGTATCCTCCTTACCCTCTTCTTCTCACACATCTCTCCCACAGCCAGCACAGTGTTTGACACATGAAAAAAATGCTTAATTATACAGTATGCTGCCACATCTGTATACTCAACCTGTGTACTCCTAAAAATATACAGGAATACACACTCACATTCAAAAGTAACAAATACCCATCATTTAATAAAATATAACAGTGCTACACATAGAATTTGACCTTTTGCATACATATTTGAAATGACTGACATACCAGGGAGCAAAATACATAATCTTGTCATAACTTTATAGTACCATAACCATTATTTGTAAAGTATCACAAAGCACTGCAGCAATGGTATTTCAACCTAACAAGTCATACATAAATACTGCGATATACTGTATATGTCACTGGAATATACAATAACAAATATTTATGTAATCAGGGCTATATAGTATACATCAGGGGTAGCCAACTCCAGTCCTTGAGAGCTACCAACAGTTAACGTTTTCCAGGTCACCTCACATAATCACCAGTGAAGTAATTAGCTCCACCTGTTGAAAATGTGTCAGTGAGTAATGAGTGCACCTGTGAGGTGAACTGGAAAATGTGAACTGTTGGTAGCGCTCGAGGACTGGAGTTGGCTACCCCTGGTATGCATCAATCCATGAGCAATCATTCTCAGAAATCACTAGCCAAGTGCACCAACATTTATATAATGAGCAGGCTTCAGTGCTAGCCACCTACACATCAGTGCTAGCCACATACACATCAGTGCTAGCCACCTACACATCAGTGCTAGCCACATACACATCAGTGCTAGCCACATACACATCAGTGCTAGCCACCTACACATCAGTGCTAGCCACATACACATCAGTGCTAGCCACATACACATCAGTGCTAGCCACATACACATTTTTTTCCACAAAAACAATTTAAACCTTATGATCCATGATCAAAACCTATACACACAAAGATCTGTGTTAGTAATAAATTAATAGTTAAACGGAATTAAATGATGGCAAAACATACATCTCGCAACCATTTGCCACCCAGGATGATTGTTGGATTTTACCCATTTCCGGTCGATGGATCTACGATGTTATGGTTGACCACCCTTTAGTCGGATGCGTCTATTTACACTACTAAAGATATTAACGGAAGTTAGATGCTCAACGGGATCATGGTCATCATGAGTTTTTCACAATTTTGTGTTGCAGGTCGACTTGGTCATGCTTTACTATTTAAGTGGACATAGATTTAAATTATAATAGCCTGAAGCACAGTGTGGGGACACTGTGCACTTATACAGAGTCCCCGTCAACCTATGTCGACATAGCCACCAAAATAAAATGTGAAACACTCCAGTCGTCCATGTGACCGATGACCGCACTCCAGTGCATCTACCACTTTTGTTACTGTAAATCTAGACTCGGTCAACTATCTGTAGGCATCTATATAGACAGGTTCAACTAAGGGTGGTCAACCATAACATTGTCAATCTAGTCAGCTTCTATACCATAACCAATTTCATCATCTAGTGGATATTCCTCTCCTCTATGTGCAATGAGCTGGTTCAATAATAAGAATAAGAAAACTTAAATAATAATATATATCTTTAAAATTGTAACAAAACCATTCTTAGCTGAAATATCAAAAGCATTTAACTACCCATCTACCTTCACTGAGTGATCTATCTATCTATCTATCTATCTATCTATCTATCTATCTACATAACAGAAAGTCACAATCACAATATAAGAATGCTGCTTACAGAAACACAGTATGAAATAAACGTGGCACTGACCTCCAGCAGCTGCTGTGTGTATAATGACGGATCCTCTCAGTGTGGTTTATGTTGCAGGGGGTGGATATAAATCCTGGGGTGGTACTTAAAAAAAATGATCCACACCCCATAATACAACCCTTCCCATATTATGCTATGCCACAGAACTGGAATCCTTGGAATGTGGGACCTGTAACACTGTCAGTGCTCATCACCTCACACCCATAGAAGGTTGCCTCACACACCTTATCCTCCTCACACCGTATAACATACACGTCTCGCTGCAAGCAATACTCACAGGCACGCATTCTGCAACTAAAACAATATGTTCTTCCACATTACACCTGCAGCTACTGTACTGTATCAATAGCACAACTTGCAAGCACTGTAAATACTCAAATGGTACCATATTTACCATTTGCATAGAGGTAAACTTTGGAGGCAAACACTACCACGGGATACGGTCACTAGGTCGACACCATGAACGTCGACATACATTGGGTTGACCACTGAAGGTCGACAGGTCTTAGAGTGACACAGGTCGACATGTTTAAGGTCGACAGGGTCATAATGTTGACACATGCATTAGGTCGACATTGGGAAGGTCAACAGTCAAAAAGTGGACATGGGGTTTTCCCTTTGTTCTTGAGCCGACATGTGCCAACAGGCGGTATTTCATGCCCTACCATCCTCTAGGGCGTGGTGGGAGAATAGAATAGTGTGCCGAGCGTCCCGTGCACTGTGACACTGTGCACGAAGCATAGCGAGTGCAGCGAGCTAGGCGAGGTGACACGTTGCACCAATACGGTGTCCATGTTGACTGTGTCAACACTCGGGACAAAAAAATGTGAAAATCCCATGTTGACCTTTTGACTGTCCACCTTCCCAATGTCGACCTAATACATGTGGTGACCTTGTCGACCTTAGGCATGTCAGCCTTTTGTCTGTGTCAACCCAATGTATGTCGACCTTTATTTGTCGACCTAGTGATCCATACCCCACTTCCACAACCTCCTCAAATAATATTCACATAAAAAATGCGGAAAAAAATGTTTCTGCATATTTAATGTAATCCCACTATTCAACAAAGGATTAGAGGAGAAAATAGTGCTGTTAATACCCATCTTGCTGAGTATGGCACAGTAGGGAGCAATCCATTACCCTCTATTGTGGTTTAACATTTTCTGCTATTCAGCAAGCATACTAATGTTACTTCCAGTAATACCGTTTCAGAACAGAGTTAAATGAAGAAAGTTCTAAAATTTCCCAAAAACTGCAGAAAAAAGGGCATGGCCTCAGAGGTGGTGGATGTGGAATCTGGTTTGGGGGTGTGGCCTAGCAACAAGACACCCCCCCCCCCCCCCCCCATGTTTCATCATTTCAGGGGGGTGCCCATTGCTTCTTGAGCAGCTGGGCAGCCTCCAGCTCCGTGCGTCATTTGTTCGGTGATCCCCTAACTGTCTTCTCCCGTGGTTTTATAGCTAAAATTTTTATAGCTAAAATATATAATAATATATTTTTTATATTTCTATAAATATAGATGTAAATAGACTAATATGAAAGCATATGTACACTCTTCAATTTAGACTCTTTTTGGAGTCTGGAGCTGAACCTACACTTGCGACTTGTCACACTGCATTTTTATAAAATAGAGCCTCGCAGGCAGAGAGGGAGACCTGGGCTGCCACTGTCGGAGGTACACAGAAACTCTGCTTGTACTGAGGGGGGGGGGGGGGGGGGGGGGGTACACAGACCCTGCCTGTCAAAAGCCTTTGAAACCCCTGCTCTCTCTCCTCCCCCATCCTCCCTTCCCCCTCTCCATTAGCTTTTCCCCTTTCCCTAACTTTCTTCAGCCCCCCTCTCCCTTCTAATCCCTCTCCTTTATATTTGTCCCTCTTCATCCTCCTCCTTCCCCTCTTCCTCACTTTCCCTCAATTCTCCCCTCTTCTCCTCCCTCTCTTCTCCCCTTCTCTCATTTCACTTCTCCCCCATTTCCCTCCTTCTCTTCTCCATCCTCTCCCTTCTCCTCCCCTCATATCACTTTTCCCCTTTCCTCTCTTCTCCCTCCTTTCCCTTCTCTCCCCCAACTCCCCTCCCCCACTTTGTCCCCCATCTCTCCCCCTCGTTCTCCTATCTTTCTCTCTTGTCCCTGCTCTTTCGACCCCCTCTTCTCCTCTCTCTCCTCCCCACTTCTTTCATCCATGTCTCTCTCTGACACAATCTCTCTCTCTCCTTCTTGTCTCTCCCCCCTTTCTCTCCCTGATACCCTCTATCTCTCTTTCACTTCCCTTTGTCTCCTGACACCCTAACTCTCCCTATCCCCCTTTCTCTCCCTGACACCTTTCCTCTCTCTCCCTGACACCCTCACTCTCTCTTTCTCTCTCCCTCCCTGTCTGACATTCTACCTCTCACTCCTGCTCACACTCCTTCCTCCCTCTTTTGCTACTCTTAACCTCATTCCCTCTTTTTCCATGAAGCCCTTTCTCTCCGTGACCAGCCCTCTCCCCTCTCTTTTTTTTCTCTCTCTTTTCCCAAACCCCCTTTGTCTCTCACTTTTTCTCCCCCCCCCCCCCCCCCCCAAGGGGCATTGTAGTGACAACGGCAATGATAAATGTGTGTGTGAGGATGCCCGGTACTTGTTTCCTAGCACGGCGCCCATTGCATCGTATACCATTACACTAAATAAGGTACAGTATACGATGGTATGCGATGCAATGCGATATTGTACAATAAAATATCGCATCGTATGCCATGCAATGGCATACGATGCGATCGTATACGATTTTTGATTGTACAAGCACCCTGATGGGTCCTTACAATGTTAAATGGCCCCCCATAGTCAATGCCACCCCTAGGATCAACGCCAACCTGAATCGTGGCGAGCGGCGGCGGTACGCGTCCTCCGACCTTTTCATACCCCCACTATCCACGTCAGCGTGGAGTTGATTTTAGAGCCACCGAGCCGGAAGCGCGGTGAGCCCCGCGAGGGGACGCAGAATACGAGCACGAAGCGCGGCGAGCGAACGCGCAATACATGTAAAGTAATCCGTGTCCCCTTGCGGGGCTCCTTTGCTTGCCGCGCTTCGGGCTAGGTGGCTCGCTGCACTCGCCACACTATCTAAAAACAACTCCACGCCGACGTGGACAGTGAGGGTATGAAAAGGTCGGAGGGCGCGTACCGCCACCCCCGCGGGCTCGCTGTGCTCGCCACGCTTCAGGTTGGCGTTGATAGTGGGGGTGGCATTGCCAATGGGGGTGAATTTAACAGTAAAACCACCCATCAGGGTGCTTGTACAATTAAAAATCAGATCGCACCGCATCGCATGCCGCTATACTGCATGTGATGCGATTGTATAAGATGTAATACAATCAAAATCGGGGGTGCCGTGCTAGTAAACAAGTACCGGATGCCCTTTCAAGATTTTGCTATAGAGCCCACAGAGTACTGTTTAATCCCACAGAAATGCTGAATATCTGAAATATAACAGATTGCACACCATTGGTGTTTTCATAAGCAATATGCAATCTGATGCTCAGTAACTGTTTTCAAACTATAGTTCCTGCAATGCTGGGAGTTGTAGTTCCACAAAAATCTATAGATGCATAGGTTTGCAAATCCTGCTTTATACCACTATGGGGAACATCTTAGATATGAAGACTGTTTTATAGCAGCTGTTCATGTCAATAGATAGGAAAAGCCACAAAGTGATCATCTGACACATACAGAGTGCTTGAACAAAATTTTATTTCATTAAGACAAAAGAGGAAGACAAGATGATAGTAGATACTTCTCTGTGACTAATCAGAAATAAAATAATCCAGGCACATGTCAGGAAGTATAATTTCGCAGGAAACTAAATTATTGATCCTAAACTAGTTTCTTGTTGAGGACTTGAGAGAGGAGTTGTACAGATGGTACTGTGTGTGTGTGACTCATGGGGAGCAGTGCCTAATTCTGTGTTTCCGCCTGCTTTGTCCTCTGATTGAGACTCATGACGTTTTCTTAACAAGCTAACGTGACATATAAATAGGGTTTGCTGAGGTTATGTGTCACTATATACAAAATAATCAGCATTTTTCTAGGGCTGTTACATCTAAGCTCTACCTCTCTGTACACAGTAGTGTGACTTATGATGTGACTGCAGTGTGGTGTGACTACATAGCTCATTAGACTTTTGTCTAACCACATAACTTAGTGGACTAGAATTATTTTGCACACTAACATTTTTTTAGTATCAATAGAACATTGTTCATAGTGTGCAAAATTACCTTCAGGTTATGTGTATAAGGTGTATATGAAACATAAATGTGTTTAGACTTGGGTCACATCCCCAAGATATCTTCTTTTGGGTGGGATGTACTAAGCATCACTTCTGTAATGCTGCAACTTCTGCCAATTACCTGTCATGCTTGCGGGTCCTGGCGATTCTATTGGCAACCGCCAGGACCTGTCATCAGGTGGAAGACGCTCGCGTGCCCAGTTCTGTCTGAATCCACTGCTGCTCTCCACCACCTCACCATCACTCCCCCATCGCTGCCTACAGCCCCCCGCACCCCCCTAACCCTGAACATCTCCCTGAAGTGAAGACGGGCAGGGATTCCGCTCCCCGCCAAGTGATGGGGACGTGTGTGTAATATACTTGCGCGTCCCGTCAGATGGAACGCCGCTGTCACTGAATGAGAGGCGCTCCATCTGCACAAATCGCATATAGGGCTGACATCAGAAATTGTGCTGCACAGGTTGGTCTCTTTGTCAACAGCACTGGCACCACTACTCTACCACTACATTGCTTCAAGGGAAATGTCAACTTTGTTTATGAGAAATTATACTTGATAGACTCAAGTCCCAGGCTCCCTTCCTGTCCAGGCCTAGGACTGGTGTACCGGCCGTCCCCCCCCCCCCCCCCCTAATGGCATATGTACTTACATATGCGATTACTAGTATCACAAAGGACAGCTCTCCGATAACAGGTGTCCTTTGTGATGTCAGGACTTCTGAGTTTTATCTCTTGATTTTGCTTAGAGCTACTCATTTGTTATGAAGGATGTGGCTCAGAGCTATCATAGGACCAATGCTCAATTAAATAATTCTCCCATTAGCTATTTTGTTATTTTAGACTGTCAGGAGCACAACATAGTGTCAGTGTACTGCTTCCAGAGGAAATTCATAACCTTCTTGAAGACAAAAATTGAGAAACACCCAAAAGATTTCTAATGGTCGGATGGATCAGACGTACAATTTAAGAACAAGAAAATGTTTGCTAATTTATGCTCACATAAAGATGGTTTTGGCACAGAAGCAGAGTGTTATTTTTCAGCGACTGCTCATGGCAAAGGGCCGTGCGATGGTGTAGGTGGCACAGTAAAGAGGTTAGCACCCCGAGCAAGCCTGTTGTATCCGGGGCCATCCCAAGCCTCATTTTTTTTGTAAGCAAACATAGGTTTTAGTGCCCCCTGGGATGGTAAATTATGAAAAAGTTGCTTTAAAAAAAGTTGTTTGTTGGGATATTGAGTGCGTTGGCATGTCTAACTAATGGATGACTAACTTTTGTCGATGTCTAACTAATGCATGTTCTGCAGCAAGGTAGCACATCACACAGGTAAAAAGCGTTGTGGTGCGCAGCGATTCGTTTCACTTGGTCTATCCCAAATTAATTTAGCAAGTTTCAATCGCAACCGATAGTTTGCATTCAAAGATCAACAGATAGTTCACAGCATTCAAAGAAGTTGTGTTTTTTTTAACCATATGTCATAAAAATGTTTAGATTAATACTTGAGCAACATATTAACTTTTAAACTGTTAAATAGGACAAAAAATGCCCACCTAATAGGAAAAAAGAGGACAGCGTTTTGGAAAAATTATTTCTTCCTCCATCAGGACAACACACCAGCCCACACAGCTCTCTTTATGAAGCGGTTTTTGGCAGAGAAACAGATTGCAGTGCTAGAAGCCTCCATACTCACCAGAGCAAGCTCTGTGTGACATCTTTATTTTCCCTAAAGCTCCTCCTATGTTCACACATTTGGAAGATTATGCACATACAATGTTACATACAACCACCAATGCTGGGCAACTATACACTCACTTTTGTTTTCTTTAGGCCAGAGGTACATAGCTTTAACACCCAGTGACAATGCAAAAACTGTGTTGGGGGCGTGGAACTTCCAAAAAGAGATGGGCCCCATTAATCCTAACCCCCTCAGTGCCAAAAGCCCTACAAACCGAAAAGAGTCTTCAGGACCCACCCTGCTGAAGCTTAGGGGGACCCCTTCCCTGACCCCTGGAGCCAAAAGGGGGCAAGGGTATTCAAGCTTTAATCTGCCCAATGGCTCAGGTTTCCCCTTTCTCCCCAAGGTAGTAAAAAACTTCCCCCCCAAAAAAAAAAAAAAACACACGCAAAAAAAGTGTGGTGAAGCTCAAAAAACACATGTAAATGAAAAAAATAAATAAATAAGTAGACCCCAGCCAGAAGGCCACAGAAGAATAGAAATTGGCATCACCCTAGCACCATTAGGTGCATCCTGAAAGGTAGTATCATAGTATCTTTCTGGCACCCCGAACTCAGGAGGCACCAGGGGCACATAGCACTTCAGGCTTTATGTTACTGGCCTTCCAGTCAGAGGACCGAGCTGTATTCCATCCTTCAACAAGGGTACGGTCCGACCCGTCAGGTGTCTGTCCCTGGAATAAGAGCAGCAACTAATCCCAGAGGTTCTCTACTCCTAAGCAAAGCTTTTCTCCATTCCATATCAGTGGCTCTGCCACAGCCCCAGCATAGGAACAGAAACTAAGCCCGGCATTTCCCTATTGCTTAACAGACGCTTGGTCCAGACCCAATTATAGGAACATATTTTGACAAAGCATTCTTTATTTGCATAAAGAGAGTGAAACCCCCCAAAACATACAGAAACATTACAGACAATTGTACTTTGTTACAGCACAGCTAAAACACAATACAATATCCCAAATTTATCACGCATACGTTATAGCACATTACAAGACAAATGGCATAAGAACTCCTACACAAAATATCATAGTATGCACTATTCTTTCCAAACTGAAACAAATATAACAGTTAACAAGTCTATGAGTGTGGAGCAGTGGCGGCTCCTATCCATCATAGGAGGGGGGGGGGGGGGGCTGTCCGCTGCTCCCAGTCCCACACATCATTCAAGGTCATGGCACCTGTACAATGCAGATGAGAGGCACCGGGACCGGCGCATGGGCAGTATCCACGATGGTACTGCAAATGCACATACCCCCAGCTTCAATGGGCTGCTTTGGCTGCAGCCCACAGAAGCCAAATTGGGCTGTAAGCCAGAGAGAGGCTTCCTACAGGAAGCCAGCTCTCTACCTATAGCAGTCCTGGAAGGAGGGAACACCTACCAATGGGACTGCCTGTTATGTGGGGGACTGGCATGTTGGACTTCGAATTGGAAGTCACTGCCAGGTCACAGTGAAGCCAGTGGAGTCTCCGTGACAGATTTTACCTGTGGTGGGAGGGTAAGATGGGGAGGGGGCAATCACTCATATATTACACTTGATCTTAGCCAAAAGTGTGGAAGTGATGTTTTGTGATCTGTGTCTGATACTGCACATGTGCACATAGTTGCGAACAGTTTCAGAGGCTCCGCTGGGCATCTCAATACAAGTTAGGTGGCTGTTGAATTTGCCTATTTTTGCACATTCAAAACTACAAAATGCATAGCGTGCAACTATGAATCAGGCCCATACTGCAGTCGCAATGGTGAGAAAATCTGAATGCAGGTTTTTTATCCTTGCATATTAAGAAAATGCATATTTTATGCAAAAAAAAAAATATCATTCCAGCCCCTTGTTTCCTTACATAAGTCGTTCTAAACTTGATTCGGAACAAGGAAACATGAATCTTTCAATGCAATTTATTATTCCTAGTTCAAGTAGCATCATTATTATACTCCGATATATACATATACTATACATCCAATATGATTTTTAATATACTGTAGTAGTTAATAATCTCTGTTTGTAAATATCCCCTCTATGCAGGTTAACTACCAAAAAGATTCACAAATATTGTATACTGTATATGTCAAAGTATAAGGTCAGTGACCAGATATTTGAGATATTTGAGATAAGGCTGTGTGGAAAACATTTTGCCCTTTGCCTCTCAGAGTATTTTTCTACAGGGAGCAGCAGTCAATGAGTTGAAACAGCTTAAGCGGTGCCAAATATTCCTGCAACTCTTCATGGGAACATCTATTTGTGTGTTGTGTTCAAACATGGCTTCTTTAATGTAATATCTAAGCATGTAACACTGCATAACTCACAGTTGCACACAGATATGTAGCTGCATCAGTGGCAAACGCAGCATTTTTTAAAGGGGGGTTTCCAAATGTAATCCAAAATCCCCCATTCTGCATTGAAGTAAGTACAGGAGGCTGGGGGAGTGGTAACAGCATAGGCGAATCTAAGGGGTGGTCCAAGGGTGCATTGGACCACCCATTCGCCTGCCGTCCGCAAAGAATTTAAAGAAATGACAGCCGGGCAGAGAGCTGTGCTCTGCCAGCTGTATAGTCTGACTCTAAGGCAGGGGTGGACAATGTACGGCCCAAGTGCCGGCTGCAGCCCACAAACCAGTTCTGCCTGGCCTACTGCCAAGTGGAACAGAAGCCGCAGCGCTGCCTGGCGATGCGGCTATTTCTGGAATGCAGCACCCTCAGAGCTGTCCCGCCGCTGTCCTTAGCTTGAGGTGTAACCGAGTAGCCAGGCAGCGCTACCCCTGCAGCTCTGGAGTCTTATTGTGCATGGAAGGGCATTCTATAAGGTTGGGAACAGCCCAATGAAAGTCCTGTAATAGTGAATGTGAGCTGGTGATCCGTGCAGAAGAGAGACGTAGATCTTGTGCAGAGCGCAGTGGTCGAGATGGCATATATTTTGTGATAAGTAAAGAGATATATGCTAGTGCAGAATGGTTAATAGCTTTATATGCTAGCAGAAGGGTTTTATATTGAATATGGTAAAACACAGGTAAACAATGGAGGGACTGGCAGAGCGGATAAGCAGACGATGAGCGTCTTGCAACGAAGATCAGCCGAGCAGCAGCATTTTGAATGGATTGCAGTGGCGAGAGTCTGTTCTTGGGAAGACCAGTTAGGAAACTATTGCAATAATAAATGCAGGATATAATGAGTGCATGGATAAGAGATTTAGTAGTGTCTTGAGTAACGAGCAATTCCCTACCCCCCTTGGCAATGAGCAATTCCCTCCCCCTCCATTGGCAATGAGCTATTCCTTCCCCCCTTGGCAACAAGCAATCCCCCCCCCCCTGGCAACAAGCAATTTCACTCCCCCTTTGCAATGAGAATTTAACTCCCTCTTGGCATCAAGAATGTATTCCCCTTGGCAATGAGCATGAAGCCCCCTTGGCATCGAGAATGAAGCCCCTGGCATCAAGCAAGAACCCCCTAGCAATGGGCATGAAGGTAAGCGGCACTTATGTTTCAAATATGTAATGGGCATTACGGTTTGTTAGTATGTAATGGGCATCATGATGTGTGGCACAATGTGTAATGGGCATTATGGTGTGTGGCCTTATGTGTAATTGGCAATACGGCGTGTGGCTTTATGTGTAATGGGTATTACAGAGTTTGCTAAAATGTGTAATGGGCATTACGGTGCATGGTCTAAAGTGTAATACCCGTCCCTTTTTGTGATGCCGTGCCTCCTTCCCATGAAGCCATGCCCCATTTTGCTGCGCAAAGGATCCACCCTGCTTTTGTATTTGGATCTGGGACCACCCATTACGATAATTCTAGATTCCCCTATGGGTAACAGCCCTGAAATTTGGAATTTTTATAAACTGGATACTGTATGGAATAGAGCAGGGGTGGCCAACCCGCGGCTCTCGAGCCGCATGCGGCTCTCCCCCTGATCATGTGCGGCTCCTGCTCCCACTGGAACGGAAGCCGCAGCGCTGCCCGGCGATGCGGCTATATCTGGAAGGCAGCACTATCAGAGCTGCGCCGCCGCTGTCCTTAGCTTGGGGTATAGCCAAGTAGCAGGGCTACCCCTGCAGCTTCCGCTCCAGTTTTTCTCCCAGCTTCTACCTCTCCTGCAGTAGTAGCAGCCCACCCCCCCGTTAAACATGAGGTGCTGGCGTGCTCCCCCAATGTCAAGGATCGTCATTCATGGTGCAACAATAGTGCGCACAATATTTGAAATGTCCGCTGGAAGGGACACCAGGAGGGGAGCAGGAGAGTGCTCTGCTCCTCTCCCCATAGAAGCAGCTGCACCGCTGTCCATCTCTACCTGCAGCAGCAGGGAAGGCTGGGCTGGCCCTCATATAAAAATTTACAGTAAGTGCCACTTTTGGGGACATTGATTAAGGGACACTACTAGTGGCAGTATGTGGGGGTATTGAGTATTGCATAATGTGTGGCATGTGTAAGGGGCATTATGGGGTGCAGCATCATGTGTAAAGGGCATTATGATGTGCAGCTTCAGTGTGCAGCATCATGTGTAATGGGTAATGTATACTATGGTGTGCGGCATCATGTGTAATGGGTACTGTGGTGTGCGGCATCATGTGTAATGGGTATTATGGTATGCGGCATCATGTGTAATGGGTATTATGGCATGCGGCATCATGTGTAATGGGTACTGTGGTGTGTGGCATCATGTGTAATTGGTACTATGGTGTGCGGCATACTTCCAAATAGACCACGCCCCTTTTTTATGCGCGCACCTCCGGCTCTTTAGCTTGACTGCAGATCTTTTTTGTCTCTTTACCTCTGACAGGTTGGCCACCCCTGGAATAGAGTATCAATATTTAACAGCACAAATGGTCTATAGCAGCGGTTCTCAAACTGTAGCTCCTGATCCCAAAGTGGGTCCCAATCAATCAATTATACCATGTTCTCTACTCCTGTCCTTCCTACTCATATTTCAAAAAAATCTTATAATACCTTCATTTGAAAACTTACCTTCCATATTTCAATAAACCCTATACTACCTTAATTTTGAAACCTGAGAAGGATCCACTATTGATATAATCCTACCACTCTAACTTTCTTAAATCTCTTGCAAATTGCTTAAGATAATGGCCTTTACACTGCAATCTTTCCTTACATTACCGAAGGAACATAAGTTGGGTTGGGTCAGATGCCATCACTTAGGAGGTTATTCTAGTTCACTCGCAAAGGCACAATGACTCTCTAATGGACATATCATGGATAAAACCATGTGCACTGCAGGTGTTGTTGATATCACATGTGTAGACAGAATTAGATTTGGGTGTTTTTTTGTTTCTGTGCAGAGTGAATACTGGCTGCTTTGTTTTTACACTGCAATATAGATATCAGTTTAAAGTACACCCCCACCCAAATGTAACTCTCTCTGCACATGTTATATCAGCCCCACCTGCAGTGCACGTGGTTTTGTCCATTAGAGAGTGATTGTGACTTTGCCAGTGAACCAGAATAAACCCATTAGTTCAGGGTATTCATTTGGCAATGGTGACAGTTGTAGCATCTTCCTCAAATTCTAGCTACAGTTATACATTGCTCAGACTTGATGCTAATCAGGCCCTTGAGACGGTCTCCTAGATCTACTTTCACTGTTGTTGATCATTGTCTTTGTACTTACCTAAGAGGGACATTTTTATGTAATGGCCTTCTTAGTTGTTTAATTCACATGTTCTGAGGCACACAGCAAGGGTTTCTTCATTCCCAATTGCTTAGTTTGATACTTGATCCCATGCTTCCTAGGGTACTTTGCTTTACTTTTATGCTTCAATTAAATGTGCAATAAAAATCTCATCACTCTGGTCTCATTCTAATTGCCTTTCTCTGTTCTTTTCAGGTGTGTCAGAGTATTAGTAGTTTTGCACTGTTTTTTTTTGGCGCAGGTCCTAAAAGTTTGTAGTTCAAATATACAGGGGGCTATCTAACTGAAAATAAAATATCAGGTACTTTTCTGATGCATTTTATCGTGATTGCCATCGCAGATTTTAATAAGATTTTTATTGCCTGGTGACATTTTACAACATTGTTCTATGAGATATAAAAAATACTGTAAATTGTAAATTGTTATGTTTGCAGAAATTCGGTGTCAAGATTAAGCGCACAGCAATATACATTTCTTCTGTTACATTATCTTCAAAATATATATATTTTTTATTTCGTATTTTTGCATATTATAAGTGAAATCAACAGATAATGCCCTTGGGACTTCAGACTGGAGGCCTCTGGGATACAGTGTGCTGTGAAAAAAAAACCCTCTAATAGAGGGTACACATGGTGAGATATGTACTATTTTTCAATTCGATTTTGTGTATAGAAACAATATCGAATAGAAACCGAATAGAAAATGGACTGTTTTTTCTACATTGGATGCAGGTTTGATCCCAATGTGCACTTTCGTGTGGTGTAAATCGAATAGAAATATAGGAGGAGATTCTCTAAAGCAGAAATGCGGTAAATACTCAGTTATCTGGGTTTTTACCGCACTTCTGTATGCTCCAATGGCCCTCCGCAGTGGCAGCGCTGCAGAGGGAATCGCCAGCTTTTGCCCCTGTTGAAGCCTATGGGCTTCTTACCTAAATTGAATGAAAACATCATTGTGAGCTGTAAAGTGGTCAAAATTGGCTAGAAAGGGCTGGAAATGATTGTTATTGAGGTTAATATTACTCTAGGGACAAATGCAAAAATTACCTGATTTGGGCGTTTTTTGTCCATTTTTGAAAAAAATCCAAATCCAAAGCCTTTCACCACCGCTTGACAAAGTCAAATCCAAATCCCGGCGAGGAATCCAAATCCAAATCTTTGGCCCTGGCACCCATCTCTGTTATGTGTGCTGAAACAATTTCTGCCCCATGTATGAAGTAGAGGGGGGGAGGGGGGGGGCTCAGTGACATGGGCTAGCTACAAAATAGCATATCAATAGCAGGGTGCAATGTATGGACGGCCAGCAGCGCTGACTGTTCCCGACACCTGCAGCTATAAATATCGTCAGCCACAGGCATCATATGCTGCAGTAGGAACAGCGCTGTCCTTGGCTGCGATATATATCAGATCCAGACTGCACATGAGATATCATGAGACTCGTGCCCAGTGAGCAGGTTGAGGGTGGGGGGACTCAGTGCATAAGTACTAGGCTGAAGCGCTGGGGGGCTGGTACCGATCATTGGAAAGGGGGTAGTTTCTTACCCCAATACATCTCTGCTCTGCTGCCTCCCTTTTATGTATTGCATGGGTAATTCCCCTGTGAATGGAATCTTGTCTGTGGTCCCATCGCATATGCCCCCATTGAAAATTGCTATGCCACACCAGGTGGATAGCTTTACCAGAACAAGTGTTTATTGTAGGAACCATAGGAACCATTGATGGTACACAAACAGTGCTGATAGAACAAATCATATAGGTGACCAGCCAGTCATGTATGTAGGCAGGATCAGAGGACACACAGGTTTTACAGGGTCCCTGCAGAGATAAGTAGTACCCACGGTGGCGCACAAACACAGCAAACAATATGGCGCTGTGCATGCGCAGACAAAAATGCTTCAGATGTCAGGGCATATACCAATAAATGTATTATTAGGCAAATTATATCTAAACACCAATGCTAGTGTTTCTTAAACAAATGCTGATTCATCAATAAGGTAATTGATATCCTTACACGACAATCAGAGCGACAAGCAAGGAAGCACAAATGTAAATAAAAATAAACTATATATAAATAATTAATTCTATTTATGACAAATTCAGTACACATGGTACAATAAAAATCCACATACAAGGCAAGTATGCATTTGTGTGGTAGATTTGAATAGTAAAACTGAAAGACAAAGCATGTATATCAAACGTGAGAAACTAATGCTGAGTTCTGGAAAAAGTCTACATGATAATCCCTAACAGGTAATTTAAAGCCACAGGAGTCGCAGATAGTTAGGGAAAATGCTCATCCATTGATGCAGAATGTGTTTGATGTGGCACTAGGGAGGAAATGAGCGTTATGTTTAGCTTTTTTCATGTTTCATTTGTAGTCTTTGCTTGAAAACACACTATCTACATGTGGCAGTTACCAGAGACAGGTGTATATGTTCTGTAATCAAGGAGTGCAGAGTTTGTATATTCTCACAGTACTTGCGTGGGTTTCCTCCGGTTACTCTGGTTTCCTCCCACAATCCAAAAATATACTGGTAGGCTAACTGGCTCCCAACAAATGAACCCTAGAATGTACGTGTAGATGTGGTAGGGGATGTAACGCTCTTAGAAGCACCAGCTGGAGAGTAACAGAGGCTGGGTGCTTTAACGTATGGTGGTTGCATCCAGGTTGAGCCAGGTGAGAGCGGAAGCTCAGGATTGTAGTGAGTACTACAGAGCCAGGTAGGAGCAATGATGCTACGGGCTCGACATCATTGTACTGACTAGCCTGAGCAGCCAGTACTTACCAGATGAGCTGTGCTGGGATTGGTCAGGTAATCAGAGAGGGAGGCGGAGCCGTGCAGGAGAGGCTGGGAAGCCCTGATTGTATGCAGCTGCACAAGCACCGGCCTTTACACAGACACAGACCAGGCACAAACACACATGGCGATATGCTACTCATGTCCTGCATGGAGCTGGAGCACAATACACCAGTGTCACCACGCGATGACAACACGGCCACATGTACCCCAGAGGAGCCAGAGACATAGCAGAGGTGAGCAACATGGTTTCTAGAGCACCTAGAGGGTCCAGGACTGGGCACAGTACAGGGATCTTGGGCAAACGCCATGGTGGATGTGACAGGGGATATACATTGTAAGCTCCATGAGCGGCGGGGTCAGCGCCGCAGGGACCCCGCTGCTCATTTCATATTCCCCAAAGGGACCCTGCGCTGTGTGGCACTGGGGAGACTGGATCCACCGCAGGGACCCTGCCGCTCATTTCACATTCCCTGAAGGGACCCTGCGCTGTGTGGCACTGGGGAGACTGGAGGAGTGCCTGCCCCCTGCAGCCCATATCATCACCCCCGAACCAGGGTCTTGTCTCCCCTGCTGCAGCATCTGATCCCAGCTCCCCTGTCCACAGCGAGGTATGGACACATGTTGCCTGGATTAAAGGCTGGCTGTCCAGTTACCGGGGGGGGGGGGGGGGGGCTGCCTAAGACCGCACTGGCGTTGACCCTGTATTTGAAGGATTGTAGTGAGTACTACAGAGCCAGGTAGGAGCAATGATGCTACGGGCTCGACATCATTGTACTGACTAGCCTGAGCAGCCAGTACTTACCAGATGAGCTGTGCTGGGATTGGTCAGGTAATCAGAGAGGGAGGCGGAGCCGTGCAGGAGAGGCTGGGAAGCCCTGATTGTATGCAGCTGCACAAGCACCGGCCTTTACACAGACACAGACCAGGCACAAACACACATGGCGATATGCTACTCATGTCCTGCAAGGAGCTGGAGCACAATACACCAGTGTCACCACGCGATGACAACACGGCCACATGTACCCCAGTGGAGCCAGAGACATAGCAGAGGTGAGCAACATGGTTTCTAGAGCACCTAGAGGGTCCAGGACTGGGCACAGTACAGGGATCTTGGGCAAACGCCATGGTGGATGTGACAGGGGATATACATTGTAAGCTCCATGAGCGGCGGGGTCAGCGCCGCAGGGACCCCGCTGCTCATTTCATATTCCCCAAAGGGACCCTGCGCTGTGTGGCACTGGGGAGACTGGATCCACCGCAGGGACCCTGCCGCTCATTTCACATTCCCTGAAGGGACCCTGCGCTGTGTGGCACTGGGGAGACTGGAGGAGTGCCTGCCCCCTGCAGCCCATATCATCACCCCCGAACCAGGGTCTTGTCTCCCCTGCTGCAGCATCTGATCCCAGCTCCCCTGTCCACAGCGAGGTATGGACACATGTTGCCTGGATTAAAGGCTGGGGGGGGGGGGGGGGCTGCCTCGGAAAGGAAAGTGAAAGACATGAGACAAGTTTCCAGAAGGGATGCAGTGAGCATCCCAGTGGTGGTGATGCTGACTTTCACAATGCCAATGCTGGCATCCTGACTTCTGCCAGGAGACCAGTACTGGAATCCCAACATCAATAAGGATGCCAGTGCTGGAATCCCGGCTGCCGTGGTGCTGTAAGTAAGAATGCTGGGCGGGTTAGGGTTAGGCCAGGGAAAGGGGGTGGGGGGTGGTGTTACATTTAGTCACTAGGGGGGGACATTGGGTTAGGTTGCACGAGGAAAGTTGGGGTGAGGTTGCAGTGAGAGAGGGTTTGTCATTTAGAAGAGGGGCTAAGTGTATAGGAGTTAGTGTTAGGCTATAGGGTCAGGCTCCACAGGGGTAGAGTTTGGGTTAGATTGTGGGGAGAGAAAGATATGATTAGGGGGGGGATGGCAGGGGTTAAGTATACTTACCTGACCCCTGTCGGGGTTTCCCTCCTTTGGGGTGCCGGCGTTGATGTTGGCCATCCCATCTTCAATAGATTTGAAATCTTAGTAAATTTACTCCTAGATGAGTAGACTGCGGAGGGAGCCAATCCAAGGAGAAATGGAAGGAAAGGGGAGGGCACTTGTCTCATCCAGCCAGACCGTATCTCTCTGTGCTACAGCCCACAGCGGCATAACGAAATTAATCAGCCCGACTCATTAGTGTCAGACACAACGGGCCCCCTCATTGCAGTGTGCAATGCACCTGCTTCACCAGCGCTCATTTCAAGAAGGGTTTGTGGTGGTCAGTGACGTCACTGGTGCGCCCGCGCACTTGCACAATGCACCCCAGGGAACGGAAATGCCGCTGAAGAGGATTCCGAAGATCGCCGTGGACACCAGGGGACATATTGGAAGTCGAGGGACCCTCATGGCACCACCAGGGGACCAGGTAAATATGGAAAAAAAAATCCAAAATCCGCAACCTGTATATATATCACGCGATTGTGCCGTTTTAGCTCCGCCCCCTCCTCTGAGACCCGAGGATTGCGGCATTTTAATGCCGCAATCCGGGGGTCCCCCCTGAATCCGGGAGGGTTGCCCACCCTTCCGGGGGCCGGGAGGGGGTACCCGATTTTCGGGAGACTCCCGGAAATTCCGGGAGGGTCGGCAACCCTGATTTAATATAGCTTAATTTTAACAACCTCAGAGAAAAGACAAAAATGGGGGGAAAGCTAAAACAGTCAGGACTGACTTCAGAAATTACTGTGACAGGGGCTGCTTGCAGTTTCCAAGTGCGGGGGTGCTATTGGTGTCAGCAGTGCAGGGGTAATGCCAGTGTCTTCAGTGACGAGGGTGCTACCAGTGTCGGCTGTGCAGGATTGCCGTCATGGTCCTCAATGTGGGGTTGCTACTGTGCTGTTGAAGTCTACTGCCAATTGCTTATTGGCTGAGAGTTGTGACAGACAGCTCTCTCAGCATTCAGCACATTGAATTCAATGAGACTATAAATTTGGCACCCCATGCAAAACTTGCATGATCTGACAACAGGATCACGGGTTTTGTCTCAATCATCCAGGGCAGGCAAGCTAAAGCAATCAGGACTGACTTCACACATATTCCTTGCAATATGTCCACAAATAAATAAACACTTTAGATACTATGAAAAGTGTTTGAAAGGAAAAAAGTGTTTTGATGTATGATTTGTGAACGGTTAATATAAATATGGTAAGTGTAGTCTATACATTAGTTAATACCTATTTGCCTACTGGCCTGGAACCATACCTCCCAAGTTCTGTGTTGGGGAAATAGGGACACTCGCGTGGTGAAAAGGGGGCGGGGAGTATGCAAATAAGGGCTCGGCTTATGCTAATTAGTCGCAACCTCATTTTCATACGAGAATAGAAGCTGTGCACAATCTATTCTATTAGATTGGGGGGTCTCCCAACTGCCTCCCCCGCAGCGGGACAATGCCTGCCGCGGGTGGGACAGCGGGACAGGACCCGAAAATCGGGACTGTCCCGCTGTAATCGTGACAGTTGGGACGTATGCGGAACGCAAAATTGGGTGGTGCTCCTGAACACAGGAAGCATACCTTCCAACTTTGTAAATCCTTGCAGCGGTACTTCTGGCAGCAAAGTGCCTATCCAAAAGGGGACATGGCTTTTCAGGGATGACGTTCCCCTGAGACATGTCACACGCAGCCGCGGCGGTGCGCGGCGGGCATATTACTCACCCGTTCGCGCCCGCCGTCGGCTAGCGTGTAGTGGTCTCCGGGTCAGCGGCAGCGGGCAGCGGCAGTCTGGTGGGCAGCAGGCAGCGTGGGACGCTGACAGGTGTAGCAGAGTGTGCTGTAATGGTGCCGGGAGGCCGGCGTCGCCATCTTGGTTAAGGGCAAATAGCAGATTGGCCCAGGTCTGAGGTTTCCGCCCCTACTGACCTGACAGCCAATGGCAGCCGCCCTCTTGGGATATAGGGGATCTGCCTAGGGCTGTTCAGTGTCAGTACAAAGAGTCTCCCGAGGCGTTCACAGCTCCCAGCTGACTCCGGCTCTCTGACTCACCTCTCCTGACCTTGGTGCCTTGCTCGTGCTCTGTGGCTGGTCTAGGTTACTGCTTAACCCCATCGCTGCCAGGCCTCTCCACAGTCTGGCCTCTTCCTGTATCCCTGAGCTTCCTGGCCTAGCTCTTCAAGTCTCCTGCTTCCAAGCAATTCTGCAATCCTCATTTCATCATTCATCTTCTTCCAGTCTTCAAGGATCCTTCATTTACCATCAAGTACATTCTCTTTCCGGATCCTCTTATTCTTCAAGACCCCTGCCTGTCGTCCTGTGCTATTGAACTGTCATTATTCAAATGAACTTTCTTCTTCTAAAAGTGCCTTGCTGGCTCAAGTATTATTTACCACTAACTGCCACTTAAAGAAAGTATTCAAGTGTGTATTGTTTCCATTGATGAATTCTATAATTAAACCTGCACGATTTAATCCTTCCTCCTCTGGTCCGTCTCCGGTTGCTACACACCACACGACTTCATCCAGCCCTTCAGTTGTGACAGTTTGTACTGACCCGATGGAGTCGGGTGTTGAACAGGCTTCCATGGCGGACGTCTTTCAAAGCATCGTGGCTCGTCTTGAACAAGTGGAAACTACCCAACGCCAAGTGGCTCAGTTTCTTCAGGCCTTGTCCCCGCCCCAGGCGGCTCCCTCAGTGTCGGTGGCTCCCGCACCAGTGATTCCAGTTCCTGTTTCCACACCAGGATCCGTAGTTCCTCATCACATGCAACTGCCAACTCCCAGCAAGTTTGATGGTTCACCAAAGGGATGCCGTGGGTTCCTGAACCAATGCGATGTTCATTTCACCCTGCAGTCGTCTCACTTCCCAACCTCCAAGGCAAAGGTGGCATATATTGTGTCTCTCCTGGCAGGGTCAGCTCTGGACTGGGTGTCCCCTCTCTGGGAACGCTCTGACCCCCTGCTCAATGACTATGAAGCTTTCATTACCTCTTTCCGTCGCATCTTCGACGAACCTGGCAGAGTGTCTTCTGCCGCCACTGAAATCCTGAGGATTCGCCAGGGTAGCCGATCTGTGGGACAGTATGTTGTGCAGTTCCAGACCCTGTCCTCTGAATTAAAATGGAACGAAGAGGCTCTCGTCTCCGCCTTCTGGAATGGGCTGGCAGGTCGTATCAAGGATGAATTAGCTACTCGTGACTTTCCTGCTACCTTGGCCGAGCTCATCTCCCTGTGCAACAAAGTAGATCTACGGATGCAGGAGCGCCAACTAGAGAGAAACCGCTCCGATCGCCTCCGCCCTCGCTTTACCACCAATGTTGTTCCCGTTCCTAGATCAGGTTCTTCCACAACTACACCCCCTGATGAACCCATGCAGATCAATCGCTCTCGGCTCTCCTTGGAAGAAAAGTCCCGTAGACGACGGGAGAATCTTTGCATGTACTGCGGTTCTTCCGCCCATTTGCTGTCCTCTTGTCCATTGCGTCCGGGAAACGGACGCTCCTAACCTCCCAGAGGGAGGCCCGGTTAGGAGTTCTGCTTTCATCTCCCTCCTCAACTGTTTCCACCATTCCAGTTACCCTTGTGTGTCCTCAAGGGAAAATCAAAGTCCAGGCCCTATTGGATTCCGGAGCGGCAGGAAATTTTCTTTCTTCTTCCTTCGTCTTTCAACACTCCTTGACAGTACAACCCTTGGTCCATCCCCTGGTTCTCACTGCAGTGGATGGGAGTCGTATTTGTAGTGGGCAAATCACCCTTCAAACCAATCCAGTGACAGTGCTAGTCGGTGCTTTACATCAAGAGACTCTAGAGTTTTTAGTCCTTCCTCAGTCATCACACCAGATGGTCCTGGGCCTACCATGGCTCGCTAAACACAATCCTCATATTGATTGGACCAGCATGGAGATCAAAGCATGGGGTACGAACTGTCTAACCACTTGCATGCCTCGTATCCTTCCACTCAATCAAATTAATCCTCAAGAAGGAGGTCCCAGTCTTCCAGCTTCACCCGTGTCTATACCCACACCATACCATTCTTTTTCTGATGTATTCAGCAAGGGAGGTGCCGATACTCTGCCACCTCATCGTCCTTGGGACTGTCCGATAGAGCTGATACCCGGGAAGTTCCCACCGCGGGGCCGTATCTACCCCTTATCTCTACCCGAGACCAAGGCTATGTCTGACTACATTCGTGAGAACTTGAATAAAGGCTTCATTCGTCCATCCACTTCGCCAGCTGGAGCGGGGTTTTTCTTCGTAAAAAAGAAAGATGGAACTCTCCGGCCATGTATAGACTATAGGGGCCTAAACGATATCACTGTCAAGAACCGCTACCCATTACCCCTCATCACCGAACTCTTCGATAAGATCAGAGGGGCTTCTATTTTTACCAAACTGGATCTGAGAGGAGCATACAACTTGATCCGAATTCGTTCCGGTGACGAGTGGAAAACGGCTTTCAACACCCGAGATGGCCACTACGAATACCTGGTGATGCCATTTGGTCTTTGCAATGCCCCGGCCGTCTTCCAACAGTTTGTAAACGACATATTTCGGGACTTACTGTATCATTCCATCGTGGTGTATCTCGATGATATCCTCATCTTCTCCCCTAACCTCCATCTCCATCGTCAAACCGTCTCTGAGGTCCTGCGGCGTCTACGCCAAAATCAATTATTCTGCAAGCTAGACAAGTGCGTTTTCGAGGTCACTTCCATTCCATTCCTTGGCCACATCCTCACCAGCACTGGGATAGAGATGGACCCAGAGAAAGTAAGAGCCATCCTAGACTGGACAGCGCCTACCACGCTCAAAGGCATCCAGAGGTTCCTGGGCTTCTCAAATTATTATCGTCGCTTCATCCGGGACTTCTCCACCCTTGCTGCACCCCTTACTGCTCTAACCCGTAAGGGAGTAGATCCAAGTCAGTGGCCACCCGAAGCCTCTCTAGCCTTCCAACAACTAAAGAATGCGTTTGTCTCCGCTCCAATCCTTCTTCAGCCAAATCTCGACAAACCCTTCATTCTCGAGGTGGACGCATCCTCAGAGGGAGTCGGGGCAATCTTGTCGCAGAAAGGGGAGGACCAGGAACTTCACCCTTGTGCCTTCTACTCCAAGAAGTTTCTTCCAGCAGAGAAGAATTACCCCATTGGGGAGCAAGAGTTACTGGCAGTCAAGTCAGCGTTGGAGGAGTGGCGGTACCTCCTGGAGGGGGCACGACATAAGATCACTGTATACTCTGACCATAAAAATCTCTCTTTTCTCAAGCACGCCCAATGCCTTTCTGCTCGTCAAGCCCGCTGGGCCATGTTCTTCGAACGATTTGATTTCCAGATCAGATTCAGACCCGGGTCGATGAATGCCAAGGCCGATGCTCTTTCACGCTCTTTCGAGACTCCGGCAGACCTTGAGACTCCTCCTCGACCCATCCTCGATCCTCTGGTTTTTGCTCAAGTTACGGTCCAACCTTCACCTCCTCCGGGCAAAACCTTTGTTCCCCTCAATCTTCGCAAGAGAGTGCTGTCCTGGGCACACGCTTCCCGTTTCGCAGGACATACTGGTGCACAGAAGACCCTAATGTTTCTATTACGTTCATATTGGTGGCCCACCATTCGTCGAGATGTAACCAGCTTTGTCGCCTCCTGTGTAAAGTGCGCCCAGCATAAGTCCTCCAGAACGTCTCCTGCCGGTCCTCTTCTACCTCTAGCCATACCCACAGAACCATGGTCCCACTTGTCTATGGACTTTATCTGCGAACTTCCTCCCTCCAAAGGGCATACGGTAATCTGGGTGGTAGTTGACCGGTTCTCAAAAATGGTGCACTTCTTCCCATTGAAAGGCCTCCCATCCGCTCCAGTTTTGGCTCAGCTCTTCATTTCCACAATCTTCAAACTCCATGGGTTGCCCAAAGAGATTATATCTGACCGTGGAGTGCAGTTTGTTGCAAAGTTTTGGAGGGCCCTCTGTTCCGCTGTACAAGTCAAACTCAAGTTCTCCACCGCTTTCCACCCACAAACCAACGGGCAGACGGAACGCGTCAACCAAGACTTGGAAGCCTTCATTCGCTTATTCGTCTCTTCTTCTCAAGACGACTGGGTAGACCTTCTGCCTTGGGCGGAATATGCGCACAATAACTCTTATCATTCATCCTCCGGCACCACTCCCTTTTTTACTGTTTTTGGCAAACATCCCCGATCTCCAGATTTCTCAGACTTATCTTCTTCCGATGTTCCTGCAGCTGCTGCTTCCTTACAACGGTTTGCGAAAATCTGGTCAGACGTTCATACAGCTCTCCTCAAAGCATCCGCTCGATACAAAAGGATGGCGGACAGGAAAAGAAGAGCGGCTCCCAAATTGAAGGTTGGAGATCGAGTGTGGCTGTCTACCCGCCACATACGCCTTCGGTTACCATCTATGAAGCTGGCTCCCCGGTTCATCGGGCCATTCCCAATTACTCAAGTTATTAACCCTGTCGCCTACAGACTTCAGCTTCCTTCTTCCCTGAAGATCTCAAATTCTTTTCATGTGTCTCTTCTAAAGCCCTTGAGATTGAACTTATATCAGAAGAAAGTGCCCAAACCGCCCAAGATTGGCTCAGAGAAAGAGACAGAGTTCGAGGTGAGGCGCATCATCGACTCACGTTGTCGCAATGCCCATCTGCAGTATCTGGTAGAATGGCTTGGTTTCGGTCCTGAAGAGAACTCCTGGGTTGATGCTGCAGATCTTCATGCTCCCCGTCTGGTGAGGCAATTCTTCCAAAGGAACCCACACAAGGTGCGTAGGTGCCCTGGGGTCACCCAGAAAAGGGGGGGTACTGTCACACGCAGCCGCGGCGGTGCGCGGCGGGCATATTACTCACCCGTTCGCGCCCGCCGTCGGCTAGCGTGTAGTGGTCTCCGGGTCAGCGGCAGCGGGCAGCGGCAGTCTGGTGGGCAGCAGGCAGCGTGGGACGCTGACAGGTGTAGCAGAGTGTGCTGTAATGGTGCCGGGAGGCCGGCGTCGCCATCTTGGTTAAGGGCAAATAGCAGATTGGCCCAGGTCTGAGGTTTCCGCCCCTACTGACCTGACAGCCAATGGCAGCCGCCCTCTTGGGATATAGGGGATCTGCCTAGGGCTGTTCAGTGTCAGTACAAAGAGTCTCCCGAGGCGTTCACAGCTCCCAGCTGACTCCGGCTCTCTGACTCACCTCTCCTGACCTTGGTGCCTTGCTCGTGCTCTGTGGCTGGTCTAGGTTACTGCTTAACCCCATCGCTGCCAGGCCTCTCCACAGTCTGGCCTCTTCCTGTATCCCTGAGCTTCCTGGCCTAGCTCTTCAAGTCTCCTGCTTCCAAGCAATTCTGCAATCCTCATTTCATCATTCATCTTCTTCCAGTCTTCAAGGATCCTTCATTTACCATCAAGTACATTCTCTTTCCGGATCCTCTTATTCTTCAAGACCCCTGCCTGTCGTCCTGTGCTATTGAACTGTCATTATTCAAATGAACTTTCTTCTTCTAAAAGTGCCTTGCTGGCTCAAGTATTATTTACCACTAACTGCCACTTAAAGAAAGTATTCAAGTGTGTATTGTTTCCATTGATGAATTCTATAATTAAACCTGCACGATTTAATCCTTCCTCCTCTGGTCCGTCTCCGGTTGCTACACACCACACGACTTCATCCAGCCCTTCAGTTGTGACAAGACATGCCTCCCCATGATCTTATTCCTGGTGCAATGGCCATTGATCTGTGAGCTGCTTATTGAATAGAGAAGAAGATGACAGTTGGGACTCCCAAATGCCCCCTCTCCCACTGCGGGACACCCCTTCTGACACGTGGGACTATCCCCCCAAAAAACGAGACGGCCCCATGAAAAAGAGACAGTTGGGAGGTATTCCAGAAGAGTGGGCAAGTCTCCTACAGCCGGCCTTCACTCGCTGCCCAGTTGCTGACTAAAGTTAGCGGACCCAGCAGATGATGACACAGTTTGCACTGAATCATGTTACAGTAGGCACTCCCCCTGGTTATCTCCACGCAATTGTGCAAAAGGAGGCAGTCAGAAAGTTGGCAACTATGGGTTAACAGAGTGTCAGAAGAGATTTCTGGCACAATTTTACAGCACTATCTGCTGTACAGTGAGATAGGAAGTAGCATTGGGCCTTGGCAGGAAATAAAATGACATTTTTTTCACTACAATGATTTATCCATGCCCAGGCAGGTTACAGACATTGCAATCCAGTGCATAACAGGCCCTGAAAGGAGAATTGGGTGTGAGAAGGAGCACATACTGTAGACGGAAAGTCAAACATAATAAAGACAAGCAGTGAAACACTGTGGAAAACAGCCAAATTGAGGGGAAAAACAAAACAGAAACTACTGCACTGAGACATATCTGAGTCTGATCATGCATTAATATCCCTGCTTTGTCTGACCAGTCTCTGGTATTAACTCCATCAATGCCTCCTTGGCAAAAACATTTTTTTATTTAAATCATTCCAGTATGTTACAAAAAGGAAACTGTCAATATCATGAAATAAAATGAGGGGAAAAAAAACCCTTTCCTGGGAGAAATAAAGACTTCAAGTGTTATTGCATTCAGGATTTTACTGTATATACGACTATAACTTTGCAGTGTATACAAATGGAGCCACCCTCATCTATGCTAACTATTGCGCTTGTCCTGACAACTCGTTGCAGCGCACCTATTCGTTCCGTCGGTGCAATAAGTCTCACAGCATGGTCTATGGCACGGGTGTCAAACACAAGGCCCGCGGGCCAAATCCGGCCCGCCAGACCTCGTCATGTGGTCCGCGCGAGGAGATAGCACGCAGGGGCAGTGTGTCCCAGCTCCTGCCTAGGCCACCTCCTCTCACCCACCCCCCACCCCGCGCGCATTCGCTCGCTCGCTCGCCAGAGCTGCGGGGTTGGTTGCTGGGACTGGGACGTCACGCAGCTGGCGATCCGTGCTGGACTGCTGGTAGTAGCGGTAACCGTGTGTGCGAGGCGGCTGACAAATAGGTTAGTAGTGTATAGCTCGGGCTGGTCGCTGTACGTGGGGATCTCTGTCACTAAGGGTGACATTTACACACCAGGCCATGCTCTCCTCTAGTCACTGCGTGTCTATCTTGCTAGCCCACATTAAAATGTCTTTCCCAAAATGGTGTCACCTCCTCTAGCATCCCTAAGGCAGCTCTGTACCTTCTGTCCCTGTCTACCACTGAACCCTGCACCTCAATATAACTAGTACTGGATGTGGAATTAAATTTCTGCAGCATAGCTCTGTGTTTGATGGCCCACCATTTTTGTTATCGCATTATTGTTATATGCATGTCCTGTTTCATACTGCTTTAAAGTACACCTTGTACAAGTTTTCTGTCATTTGTACTTTTTGGGGGACCGGCCCTTTGAGGGTGACCAAACTGCTGATGCGGCCTCCGATGAATTTGAGTTTGACACCCCAGGTCTATGGCATTACCGGGGAGTGCAATACCAGTGATCATCCACCAGATGTCGCTTTTTAAAATCACCACTGCGCATGCGTGAAGTCGCCATTGAAATGCACTATAGCGCAAGAACTACTTTACTGTACAATACTGTACTGTATGTTAAATAGACATTTTTCTCAGAAAATACTATTGCATTGACCTGCGTCTCATTACACTATTTATAAGGGGCTATCAGGATAATTGAGTGTGTATACAGTATGGTCAAAGTACTCTGCATACTGTAGGCCAGACTCGAGTTAACAAAATGGCTACAGGGTTTCAGCCAGGGCTTCGTGGGAGCCCACATCTATGAAGCTATCGATGGCTTAGTTTACACTTGTGTAAGGGCACTGCTGTATGTGCATTTCATTACACTACACTAGTTAAACACAGAAATATGCTACAGTATGAATGACATACAGTATGAGCAGGCCAGATTCGAACACAGAGCGGGTTAACAAAATGGCTACCGGGTTTCAGCCAGGGCTTCATGGGAGCCTACATCTATGGAGCTATTGGTGGCATTGATTAGACTTGTGTAAAGGCACTGCTCTACATGCATCTCATTACACTACACTAATTCAACAAAGAATTGCGCAACAGTATGAATAACATACAGTGGGCCAGATTCTCTATGCTTCAAAAGTGATAAAATGGGGAGTGATAAACAGCCAGCCAATCAGCTCCTGCCTGACATTTTTCAAACACAGTCTGTGACATGGCAGGAAGGAGCTGATTGGCTGGCTGTTTATCACTCTCCATTTTATCACTTTTAAATCTTAGAGAATCTGGCCCAGTATGAGCAGGCTAGACACGAGCACCGAGCAGGTTAACACAATGGCTACCGGGCGTCATGGTAGCACATATCTATAGAGCTATGGACGCCATAGTTTATACTTGTTAGGACAGTGCTGTACGTACGTACGTATGCTACACTAGTTAAACACAGAATTACACTACAGTATGAATGACATACAGTATGAGCAGGCCAGCCAGTGGGTTAACAAAATGGCTACAGGGTTTCAGCCAGGGCTTCATGGGGCCCACATCTACCACTACTTGTGGAAGGGCACTGCTGTATGAGATCACTCCACCTTCTCTGGAGCGAGCGGACAGTCCTTGTCCTCCCCAGCCGTTGCCGGATAGCCCTGCTCGCACTGCTATATGCATTAACTTTGTCCTGGTTGCTGGCGAGCAGTTGGACTCGCCAGCAAACCAAGATTTTAAGTTCAGTTACATTGTCGGGGTGCTCCCACACAGCAGCCATTACTCCAGCGTACTGTGTACAGCATCGGGCTAATGACTGTCAGGATCCCGACTGTCGGTACCCTGTACCACACCCTGGGAGACTGCTCTTTTCACAGAAAAGGAGGCTGGTGTGAATGTAAATGAAGGGCTGATACAGCACTTCAGTTGTTTTGGCTGGGGCAGGGCACTCTAGAGAAAGTACAAGTACTGTACGTTAAAGAGTTCAGTTCTACAGTATGCTGTGGATTGTGCGTATTGAGATGCTCAGAAAGTTAATTAAGGAAACAGTTTTTTTTGTATGCATAGTTATATTAAATATATGTTTAGTTGCATGCATAGTTATATTAAATATACGTTTTGTAAATGTTTCGTAACACCCCCCCCCCCCCCTAAAAAAACGAACTTTAATTTAATTTAACCCAGGTGACGATGGCGGCACACTTATCCACTAGCCTACAACACCAGGTGATAGCGACCCATGCTCAAGAGTCAACATTAGGAGTGATCCCTTGCCATCAGTTATGCCTATGCCATATTGGCTATGGTAAGATTGCTGCAACACATTGCTTTGCATTTACAGTATATACAGTACACTAATTTTGAAAATTATTTGTCTAGAACCTTGATGGCTAACCTTGACACTCCAGCTGTTGTTGAACTACACATCCCAGCATGCCCTGCTTTAGTTTTGCTATTTGACCATGCTAAATCTGATGCAGAGCATGCTGGGATGTGTAGTTCAACAACAGCTGGAGTGTCAAGGTAAGCCATCAAGGGACTAGAGAATCCGGATGCATACACAAGCCTACCGTCAACAGACTGTTGCTTTAAACCGATTAATTTGCATCTGAATACACTCATTTTATTTCTTAATAAAATTTACAGTAATTTTTTTTTTCACACTCTACATCTGACCACTGTGCATTAAAATTGTCACGGTCCATTTGCCAGAGCTTGTACTGCACAGATGAAGCCACAGTGCCATTTAACGGGAATGAGACGCGCGTGCACCCCATTCACAACAATGGAAGGCACGTGCATCTCACGTGCATGCGTGTCCCATTCTCTGCGAATGGCGTGGCTCCATCTGTATATCCATCTGCCGCTGAATTAGTGGAACATTATGCATCCAGTGGTGTATGTTGCGCATGACTTCAGCACCCACCCCAATTTTGCTTCAATCCCAGCACTATGGGGGTTATTCTGGTTCACTCCTTCTGGCAAATTCCTTCTTAGATGGACAAAACCGTGTTTACTGCAGGTGGGGTAGATGTTACTTGTGCAGAGAGAGTTAGATTTGGGTGGGGTTTTACTTTAAAGTGAGATCTATATTGCAGTGTAAAAATAAAGCAGTCAGTATTTACCCTGCACAGAAACAAAATAACTCACCCAAATCGAATGGTTTTGTCCATCCAAGAAAGAATTTGCCAGAAGAAGTGAACCAGATTTGTCCTGCTGGTAAATTGCAATATGGACATAATACTTCCCAAAATCAATGCTCTCCTTGATGCAGAAAATACTGGCATTGAGTATTAGCCCTCACTGCCAGAAATTGCACCCTTCTCCTCCTGGCATAAGACTGTGGCAATAAGCACAGTGTCATCAGCTGCATCAGGCTCTCATTTGCTTGTGTAAACAGCAAAAAAAACCAGCAAGAACTCCATTGTACTCAGTCCATTCGCAGCCTAAAGGGCCAAACCCACATCATTCGATGGTCGCCGACCATCGAATGATGCGGAAGGTACACGCAAAATGAAGACACTCTTAGGTGTTCAGCTTTTTTTGTGTTCTGCAGGGGAACATGGCGGGCAGCTGACATCCGGTGATATCAGCTGCCCGACCCCAGCACCCGCGTCACTGGGTCATTACCATGGGAACACCCAGTGTTTTCATAAGAACACCCATGGGCGTTCCCATGGGCGCGAATATCCACCACCGCCCCCCCGCCTGCAGTGGTGGGTGCTCGCACCAGGCACATGTGCATATGCAGTGAGGAAACTTAGCTCACCATTGCGCATAAACTAGAATATGGTCCATAGTTACATAATAGGATTTTAATCAGAATAAAGACATGCGTCTATTGAGTTCAACCTTGGACCATCAAGTTCAACCTTTATGTAACTATGCAATTGCTGTGGGCATACACACTGGGCTACGTGTACTTACTTTCTAAACAATCTAGACAGATTAGAAAATAAGGAAAAATTGCTTCATGTGTTTGCCCCCTTAGGGAAGATGCATACCCTCCAACATGACCCATTGCATTCGGTACTCAATGCTCTGCTCCTGGACTTCCCTGGTAATGTAGGATTGCCAGCACCTGTGTGGAACTAGGTAATTGACAAGAAGGTTGTTTCAACACAGGTGATGACAATCATACATTACCAGGGACGTCCTGGAACAGAGCATTGTGTACCGAATGCAATGGGTCATGTTGGAGGGTATGAAGATGTGGTTACATATTTTGCAAAACATACTCTTTCATTTCTTTCTTTGGTTTGTGTATCATGCAGGTCAGTACGGGCAGGGCCGCCAAGAGAAATCCTGGGCCCCGGTACAACAACTTCCTGGGGCCCTCACGGACGGAGCTCCCGCACACTCTACAGACCCGTTGTTACGCCACTGCTTCCAAGGTGGATACACGTACAACAATTTATACTGTAATGCCTATTACACATGTCACACACCAATTACATATTATACCACATGCCATAATGCTCATTACACGTTATGCCAAACATCGTAATGCTCATTGCATATTAAGGGGTTAACATGCTCTGCCAGGGGTTAGCATTCTCTGCCAGGGATTAAACTGTCTGCTCTGATTTACATGCTCTGCCAGGGGTTATATGCTCTTTGCAAAGGATTTACACATACCCTCCAACATGGCCCGTTCCATTAGTTACAAAATGCTCTGTTCCTGGACTTCCCTGCCAGTGGCAGTTACAGATGTGAGCCTGCAGCACAGTCCAATATTCAAAAAGGGGGGGGTCATATATAATGCCACCCCAAGCATCACTGTCCTGGACTCACTGGCAGTTGATGTGACTGCCCCTCTTTGAATTTTGGACTGTGCTGGAGTCCAACCTCTGTAACTACCACTGGCAGGGAAGTCCAGGAACAGAGCATTTTGTACCTAATGGAATGGGTCATGTTGGGGGTACTTGCCACCAAATAAAAAAAAACCTGTGTGTCCAGACCAGGGCCCCCCTGACAGGCCCGGGCCCGGGTAAATTGTACCTGCTCCCCCCCTCTCTCGGCACCCCTGAGTACGGGATACCAGGGGTTACAGGCGCAGGCTGATTAGAGGCATGAATTTAGGGTAGGGAGGATATATAGACAGAGGTGGTTTAAAGTTCAGAATAACAGGGGAGGGGGATCTACAGCATTACACTTCCTGCACTACACCAGACTGCTCCAGTATGAGACTGCTACTTATAGGACAGATTGCTTGAAGTGCGTTAGACAGCTTATAGCACATAAGAGTACTAATAACAGTATAAGGTTTTTACTTTAATCAGCTATTACTGCATCTATTGTTACAAGAGTGTACAGGTTAGAATCAGCACAATAAAAACAAAAGAATAGTGCCTGCGCTGGCTGTACCAAATAATTGTACCAGACGTTTCTCAAAAAATAACAATTTTAATACATATAAAAACTAAATATAATATATAAAATATCACACTATGCGTGCAGGTTCCTAGACATATAGTCCAAGGGGATAGGTATTATATCACTGGGATATTGATATAAACAGTAGGTGGCTGAGATGATATGGGGGTGCTGACAAAGAATTATATTACCATCCTGGTCGGTCTGGTGAATGTTGTTTGTCCAGACAATGGAATGACAGTCCAGAAGGTGCCCTATGTTTGCAAGGGCTCAGGCTCTCCACTTGATGTATGCGTCCTCTTGGGAACTGGGAAATTCGGGATCAGGCAGATATCCCAGAAGATGGAACTCCAGATTTCTCCAGGAAGGGCGTCTGTAAGTGGGAATGGACTGTATGCCGTAGTTTTGGAAAAATTTCTTGGACCAGTTTAAGATGGATCACACTTATCGGTGAATAGTGTCAGTCGCCAAATCTCAGCAGCACAAGTATCAAGGGTATTTGAGAAGCTCAACGCGTTTCCCCGGATCTAAACCTCCGGCTTCTTCAGGAGCAAGTATCTTGATACTTGTGCTGCTGATATTTGGCGACTGACACTATTCACCGATAAGTGTGATCCATCTTAAACTGGTCCAAGAAATGTTTCCAAAACTACGGCATACAGTCCATTCCTACTTACAGACGCCCTTCCTGGAGAAATCTGGAGTTCCATCTTCTGGGATATCTGCCTGATCCCTAATTTCCCAGTTCCCAAGAGGACGCATACATCAAGTGGAGAGCCTGAGCCCTTGCAAACATAGGGCACCTTCTGGACTGTCATTCCATTGTCTGGACAAACAACATTCACCAGACCGACCAGGATGGTAATATAATTCTTTGTCAGCACCCCCATATCATCTCAGCCACCTACTGTTTATATCAATATCCCAGTGATATAATACCTATCCCCTTGGACTATATGTCTAGGAACCTGCACGCATAGTGTGATATTTTATATATTATATTTTGTTTTTATATGTATTAAAATTGTTATTTTTTGAGAACCGTCTGGTACAATTATTTGGTACAGCCAGCGCAGGCACTATTCTTTTGTTTTTACTATTGTATCCTTGGGCTTGACCGCCATATGCCAGCCGCTGTTGATTTGCGCACCACACATATTTTCAATTTTTCTAGAATCAGCACAGGGCTTTTGTAGATGACAATGACTAAACAGTGATGGACCGTACGTGCAACTAAACTGCTGTCCCTGTTACAGTGCTATGCTGCATACACAGTAGATCAGTAGTTCTCAACCTCGGTCCTCAAGTACCCCTAACAGTGCATGTTTTCCAGGTCTCCACACAGAATCACAAGTGAAATAATTCGCTCCATCTGTGGATCTTTTAAAATGTTTCAATGAGTAATGAGCACCCCTGTGCACCTGTCAGGTAACCTAGAAAACGTGAACTGAAGGGAGAGAAAAAGTGGGCTCCAGCAGCCACACCGAGCACCCAGGGCCGGTGCTAGGCACCGGAGCGCCCCAGGCGGGAGGGGTGCCCCGGCACTCAACTGCTGGGGGGGTGCACGACATGTCCGACCAGCCGCCGGGGGGGGGTGCGCGATGTGTCTGCCCGGCCGTGGGGGGGCAGGGGTGTCCTCGATGTGTGTGGGGGGGTGCCCGGAGGGAAAGGCAGGGGGTGCGCGCGGTGTGTCTGCAGTCTGCGCGGCCGTGGGGGGGGGGTGTCCGCAATGTGGCTACCCGGCCACCGGGGGGGGGGGGGGGGGTGGGTGGAGTGCGCGATGTGGCCCCTGTGCTGCTGGGGGGGGAGAGGGAGGGAGTGTTCACTCACCGAACACCTGCTCCTTCCTCCGGCTCTCTATCCTGCTCCTCTGCTGCTGCTGATGCGGTCATAGAGCTTTCCAGCTCACTACCGCCCTCCAGTGGCAAATGCCTAGACCTGCCTAGTGGTGGCGCCGGCCCTGCGAGCACCAGGGGTGGAGGGGAGAGAGAGCTCCTGCGGTTTGGCTGTGATTATGTGAGCCAGGGGGGGGGGGAAGAGAGCTCCCACAGACACTCTGAGCGCTGGGGGGTGTAAGGAGGGAGAGAGAGGGCTCCAGCAGCCTCTGGGGGGGAGGTCTCCCGCGGTTTTGCTGAGGTGGAGGGGGGGGGAGGGGCAGGAGATAGATTTGCCTAGGGTGCTGAGGAACCTGGCACAGGCCCTGATTATGCTACAAATTAGTGCACCCAAAGGCCCTCATCCACTAGGAAGATCTTTCTCAGCAATAACTTGGATGTGTTTTCCTTGCAATTTGGGCGTAACCTTCCCAGGAGGGTTTCGATTGCGATTTGCTACTTTCGTGGTTATTTTACATTACATTTATCACATGCAATCTATCCTACTGTCATCCATCTAATGTGATAAATAAAGGGCATTTTTTTTCTGCGATGTACAAATGTGATTCATCAAGTTGGGTGGGCTATTACCATATGTAACCTATCCTCCAAGTAATTGCATGTGATCGCATTGCAGGTATACAAATGCCATGCGATGTGCAGCTATTCGTGCGCAATTGTAAGACATATTCATGGCAGCCTGTCAGACCTGTGATTGAAATGCGAGGCGCACGGGAGCGCAATCACAGCAAAAGCACCTGCTATGTACCAGTTTTCATGCAAGCCATTGCAACAATGTATCTGAATCACATAAAAATGGCCATATCGCACTAGTGGATGGTGACCTTAACACATAAAGCTCACAGTAGGATTGCCGCTTATACACATAATGACTTCAGCACTTTAAGACATGAGTCGGCCAGTGTGCAGACTCCAATTAGGCCCCCTCCTCTTCGGCGGTACAGTAGACTCCGCAAATCACTAGAAAATGGCCATTTTCCAAGTAATTTTTGCCAATGCGTGGCCAGGTGCAGGGTTTGCTTTGTGTGGTTCTCCCTGGACCCAGGGGCCCATGAGCAGCACACATCTTGCACCCATTATAGATACGTCAGTGCCACAGTAGTAGCCCCACTTACGCACATAATGACCCAAGTAGTAGAGCCCCTTATATGCATAATAATGCCTGTGGTAATAGTACAGCTTATACACATAATAACCCCCTCAGTAGTATTATCCCTTATACACATAAAGCCCACAATAGTAGCACCACTTACACACAATATGCCCACAACAGTAGCACTGCTTATAAACATAAACATGCCCCCAGTAGTAATGTACCTTATACACATAAAGCCCACAGTAGTAGTGCCGCTGATAAACACTATGCCTGCAGTAGTAGTGCCACTTGTTCATATAGGAGGCCATTTTGGTTGACTCGCAAAGCAGCAAATTGTGCTGCTTTGCGAGCCAACTAATGACGCCCGCTGCCCGCATGAACACACTGCTGGACATCAAATGTAACAGATCTAACATGTGCAGAGAAAGTTATTTTTGGATGAAGTGTGTTGAAACTGAAATCTAAATTGCAGTGTAAAAATAATGCTGCCAGTATTTACCCATCACATAACCCCCCCCCCCCCCCCGGATGATCTTCATGATTTCATATCTTCAACAAGATCCTGTTCATTCCTCTGATACTTTGTTTCAATTTGAGAAATACCACAGAGCCTTACCACCCCCTGAGAGCTTCAGTCGAATAATCCAGGAAATATTATTTGCAGACACCATTATATTACTCTTATTCCTTTGAAATGATTGTCTTAATTTTTCGCCAGTTATTTCTCAGATGGCCAATTTGTTGGATATTGGGAACCTCCTGCCTTTGTCTCTCCTGGTCAGGTGGTTGTCATGAAAAATTTGTTTTTTCCTAAATTATTGTACCTATTCAAATGTTACCTATTAGTTTATATGTAACTGATGTGAAATATTGTATTACAGTTTGTATTAATTTTGTATTGTGTGGACAGGGGGTTATCCTAAAGTTGCTATACCCAAATTACAATTCACTCATAAAGGTGGATTAGGAATGGATTACCAGATATCCTGTACCAATGTTTGCAATAGCTGTATATTTTCTTTATATACCCACAGGGCCATGTGTATGATCCTTGTGTGCTGAGCGATGTAGTCAGAGCACGGATATACGAAGAAAGAAAACAAGAATGTCTGTTTGTGGCGCACTAAGTAAACAATTATATAAAATTATTACATTTTAAATAAAATACTTTTTGTATACTTCAGCAAAATATAAAAAATTCAGAATTCTTGTTTTCTTTCTTTGTATATCCAGTACCTATAAATATCTGGGGCTGCACCCCCTCAATAAGAGCATTAATCGATGCCAAATAAATATACAGGAGGGGTTCCCTGTATCTTTCTAAATCTATACTAAGCCAATAAAACCTAGTGCGATAGCTCCAATCCTTGCGCTAACAAAAAAATCTAGTCAGATCGCTCAGCACTCGTGTTACTAGATCGTCTACAGACACGTGCAATGGTTAGAACACTGGTGATCTGATTAGATCTTGACTACATGAAGTCATGATCTCTTCAGACGATGGCGACGCATGCAGCATATATGATGGGGGTGGTGGGGGTGTTACAGTTAAGTGAGAGATGTTTCCCATAGCAACCAATCAGATTCTTGCTATTCTAGATGGTGCTAGATAAATCGTAAGTAGAATTTGATTGGTTGGGCTACATCTCTCACTTTTAAAAATTCACACTTTAGTAAAAATGGGGCAGATGTATTAAGCTTTAACAAGAGATATATGCAAGGGTGATAAAGAGAGATAAACTTCCAGCCAATCAGCTCCTTACTGACTTTATTCAAACACAGCCTGTTACATGGCAGTTGGCAAGTGATTGGCTGGACGTTTATCTCTCCTTATCACCCTTGCATTTATCTCTTGTTAAGGCTTAATACATCTGCCCCTTTATTCGCAGTAGTGCTTAGAAATGACAATGTTTGTATGTAAAATATGTATGCACTGTATGGTGCCATATCAGTCAGCAGATCTAACAGGAAACAGGAAAACCTGAGAGCAGCCATAATGCATATGAATAATGTAGCAGGTCTAGGCAAACATGAAGTGATGAAAAATTATAATCAAACTAGAAGAACCCAACCTAATGATCTTTCAGATATGCCAGATAGTTAATTGTTTTTAGGACACGCCAAAGCTGAAATATTATCATACATTATCTATATACTCCTATACTTTCCTGAAGTGTTATATACAAAAATATATACCATCATTATTTTTGTTTCTGGATTGTGTTTTTACATTCTAAAGTAATTTTTATCCTGTAAAATACAATTGAATACAGATGCAAATACAAAATAAAAGTACTAGTAAAGTCCAAATATATTGTCATCCGCTTTAAAACTCAAACATGAATCTTTTTCCTGGGGCAGATTAATTGCAAATATCAATTACATAATGGAAACAAACACAAATAATTTATATACAGTACATTAGTATCATTAGAATCAATATGCACTCACGGGGCTCCTTTATTGGGACCCCCCAATAAAGTGGTCCCCACCAGGCTTCCCCTATCCAGGGCTGAAGCCCATGGCTGTCCCTGCCAACCCTGGACTGTGAGTGCTGGGCTGATGGTAAGTGTAAAAAAAAAAAAAAAAAAAATAACATTGGGTTGTTCTTTGGAGCTACAAGATCCAGCAAACTTCCCCCACATGCAGGGACTTGGCGTCACTGGAATTTCCCTCAGTATATATAAAATATATCCAGTACATCCAGAAAGTATTCACAGCACTTCACTTTCTCCACATTTTATTATGTTACAGCCTTATTCCAAAATGGATTAATATAAATTTTCCCTCAAAATTCGACACACAATACCCCATAATTACGGGATGCGGTCATCTATTAGAATGAACTTAGGTCTACAGTCATTAGGTCGACCCCACTAGGTCGACTGGCAGGAAGGTCGACCTGACTTAAGGTCGACATGGGCCAAGGTCGACATGACTTAAGGTCAAATTTGCATAAAGGTCGACATGAGGAAGGTCGACTGGTCATAAGGTCGACATGGGGTTTTTCACTGTTTTTTGAGCCGACATGTGCCAACAGGCGGTATTTCATGCCCTACCATCCACTAGGGCGTGGTGGGAGAATAAAATAGTGTGCCAAGCGCAGCGAGGCACCGTGCCCGAAGCATTGCGAGCGAAGCAAGCGATGCGAGGGTCCGATTCTCATTGCCAACTGTGTCCATGTCGACTGTGTCGACATTCAGATAAAAAAACAGTGAAAACCCATGTCGACCTTATGACCAGTCGACCTTCCCCATGTCGACCTTTATGCAAATTCGACCTGAAGTCATGTCGACCTTGGCCCATGTCGACCTTAAGTCAGGTCGACCTTCCTGCCAGTCGACCTAGTGGGGTCGACCTAATGACTGTAGACCTAAGTTCATTCTGACAGATGTCCCGATTCCATAATTACATAGTGGGGGGAAAAAAAGTTTTGGGGAGATTTTTGCTAATTTATTAAAAATAAAACACTAGGAAATCACATACATAAGTATTCACAGCATCTCAAAATTGAGTTCAGGTGCATCCTGTTTCCACTGATCATCCTTGGGATATTCCTACAGCTCAATTGAAGTCCACCTGTGGTAAATTCAGTTTATTGGACATGATTTGGAAAGGCACACACTTGACAGAGCACAAAACAAGCATGAAGTCAAAAGAATTGTCTGTAGACCTCCGAGACAGGATTGTCTCGAGGCACAAATCTGGGGAACGGTAAAGAACAATATCTGCTTCTTTGAAGGTCCCAGTGAGCACATTTATGGATCAGTGGCCTACATCCTCCTTAAATGGAAGAAGTTCGGAACCCCCAGGACCGACGCTTCCTGTCTGATGGAGCATGAGAGGTGCTGCAAAGGGAAATGGGCGAAACTGCACAAAGATAGGCGTGCCAAGCTTGTGGCATCATATTCAAAAACACTTGAGGTTGTAACTGCTGCCAAAGTGCATCAACAAAAGCATTGAGCAAAGGCTGTGAATACTTATGTACATATGATTTCTTAGTTTTTTATTTTTAATAAATTTGCAAAAATCTCCCAAAAACTTTTTTTCATGTTGTCACTATCCAGCTTGGATCAAGACTTAAGCATGTACAGAGGCAGCATACTTACTCTAGACTGAGACTAGTGTCTGCGGGCCTGATTCAGGAATGATAGCTGGGCTGCTAATCTATGAAACCCTGCGAGCAGATAGCTGCCGCCATGCCAAAGTGAAAACCTTCCCCTGTGCAAGCCTGCAGAATGTTTCGCAGAGCTCTCGAAAAGTAGTTGGAATGGTGATTAATTCAAAAGCCTCTCACCATCTAATGATTGTTCCATTGTGTGCAGTAATCACGTAGCCCAGGATTTTCTATAGAATTAGGCTGGTCGAGGCTGGAGCAGACGTCACACAGCCTCCCTGAAAACACTTGGGCACGTCTGCATTTTCCCTGACACTCCCTGCCAATCACCTTGCAAATGCCTAGCGAAGTAGCATGCTTTCATGGCAGGGAGGCCTCGCGCAAGTGTATTACAGGCCGTACACATGCGGGCTGCAAATTCCCAGCCGTGAGATCAGGTGTGAATCAGCAGATGTACTTATGTTCAACGTTGCGGCATCAATTGCCATGTGTGACTCCCGTAGTGTGTGTTTTACACCCACCATAACCACGTACAGGCACCCATTGTAACATTACTTCCCATCAGTGTCAAAAGATCCCCAACGAATTATACTCAAACGTAATGCTACCCTTCATGTCACATTCCTGATTTATACCTGATTACAATACTTTCTTTTTTGTGACAGATGAGATTGTTTAAGTATGAGCCTTTCAAAAACGAAAAGAAAATGTTCCCACTGTTGTAACCATTCATTTGTATTCTAACTCAAATAAAAATTTAACATGCAAAAAAAAAAAAGATCCCCAACATAATTTATCGTTATAGAACCCAGTGTTAATAGAGCCCCCACTGTTTTGTCGTCCCCTCCCCTCCATCCCCATGTTTCACTATGTATGTTATTTTTTATATTCCCCTCCCAGCACTTTTAAGTCTGGTGCATGTGCCCTAGAATACCGCTTGACCATTTCAGGAGTGATGCGGGTGTCAGGCAGGGCCGGTGAAAGGCAGCACCCTAGGTAAAACTTCAACCTACTGCTCCCCCCCCATACTGCCACCAATATCCACTTTGCAATCCCTTATGGCATACTTGCCTAAAATTCCGGAATGGCAGGGAGGCTTTCAAATATCAGGTGGTCCTCCCAGCCCCCCGGGGAGGTGGGCAAGTCCTCTGCTTTCCCTGGAGGTCTTCCTGTGCACCCATAACAGAGTACAAGGAGGATGGGCAGCGAATTATGGAGGTGATGTCTTAGAAGTTCCATAGTGGCCACCTGCATTAAGTACAACAAGGATCCTTATAGACATCCTTGATTTTTGATAATCAGACTTGGTGGCGCCCCTCCAGATCACGACACCCTAGGCAGCTGCATAAAGCTGCCTAATGGTAGAGCCGGCCCTGGTGTCAGGGACTGCTGCGACACTCCCAGGGGGCCCCTGCAGTAGGGGAAAGTATGTTCTACACTTAATTTACTCCATACAGTAGGGGACACACACTAGTATTTGCCAGCCATATGTGATTTCCATTCCTGAATCCAACAGACACGTAAAGGTACATTTCTGAGGTTTTCTACATTCCAGGCTTGTTCTTTTCACCAAAGTGCTGGCTGGAGAATGTCACACATCAGTAGTCATGGTAACAGCGTACTCATCCCCACCTTATGAATGTTTGTGCCAGAAACCTGGCTAATTTAGTTCATGGTGCATATTTGTACTACATATAATTTTTTGGGGGTAATAATAACTGAATCTGACTTAAGGTCTAATTGTAGTTGTGTATTGAGAGGTTGGATTGAGGGTATCCAGAATGATAGGTTGACAGTTAATAGGCTGGCACCAAAAGGTCGACCTAACTCAACATTGACAAAAGGTCAACATAAACTAGATCGACATTGACAAAATGTTAACACAAATAAAAGTTCCACATGACAATGGTAGATACATGAAAAGGTTGGCGATTTATTCACAATTTTGTTTTACATTTTTTGAACTTTTTCAAGCGTTACAATCCATGGGAACAGTAAAGTGTGCTGAGCACAGCAGTAGCAGAGCAAAGCATCAGACCCGAAGCATGGCGAGCAGGCACCAGGCCCGAAGCATGGTGAGTGAAATGAACTATGAGAGGGTACGCGCTACACTAATTAGGAGTCTACGTGCAGCACTCTGAATACAGTCGGGCAGCTCCCAGTTCTCTGCCCGGCTGTCAATGCTTATAGTTCTACCTAGTGGCGGCTGTCCCCCGTTACCAGGAGCAGCCCTACAGGGCTGGCGGTGGTCTCCGGGGTTAAAAAAAATGTCAGAAATGACAGGGGGGTCAATGGCTGTCACTTCTGCCCGGCGGCGGCTGTCCCCCCATTACTGGGAGCATATATTCCCCCTCGGCAATAAGCATGTATTCCCACAGGGCAACGACTATGTAATCCCACATGGCAACGAACATGTTATCCCACATGGCAACGAGCATGCACCCCCCCTTGGTAATGAGCATGTATTCTCCCTTGGCAATGAGCATGTATTCCCAAATGGCAATTAACAAGATACCCCCATGGCAATGAGCATGTAATCCCACATGGCAACAAGCATGTATTGCCCCTTGGCAATGAGCATGTATTCCAACATGGCAACGACAATGTAACCCCCATGGCAACAAGCATGAATTCCCACATTGTAATGACCATGTAATCCCACATGGCAATAAGCATAGAATCCCTGGCAACGCGCATGTAATCCCACATGGCAACGGACATGTAATCCCACATGGCAGTGAACATGGAACACCTGGCAATGAACCCCTGGCAACGATCATGTAGGTAAGCAGCACTTATGTAGCACAATTTGTAATAGGCATTACAGTGTTTGGCATAAGACGTAATGGACATTATGGTGTGTGGCTTAACTTGTAATGAGCATTGCGGCACGCAATGTCCCTGTTTATGGAATTTATTGTGAATTTTGGCTCAATCCGTGTAGCATTATGTGAATTTTGGCTCAATCTGTGTGGCATTATGTGAATTTTGGCTCAATACGTGTGGCATTATGTGAATTTTGGCTCATTCCATTTGGCATCATGTGTAAGGGGCAAGTATAATGGGATCTACTATTTTGTTGCATAATGTGTAGAAGTAGTATATTTTGTGGTGCACTACACTCAAGGACATGCCCCCTTTTGAGTGGTCACACCCCCTTTTCCAGAGAGCACACGCCGAAGGTGCGCGCACAACTACATCCTTCACTTTTGACACCAAGGTGGGCCTGTTTATTTTAAATGCCAGAGCCTATTTATAATCCCATTGCCACTCTCTCTCCGCTCTCTGAGCGGGCTCACTGGCACTAACACCCCCCCCCCCCTGCCATCCTATCCCATCCCCTCCCACCCTGTTATTTTCTCCAAGATCCGCCCCTGCCTGCACCTATATTATAAATAATTCTCAGTTCTGTTTTCTGACCTTCTATAGGGGTAACAAGAGTTTTTCTTTAAGGGATTCAAAGAGATGTTGCCATATAAATAATCATACAGGTTTCCAGGTTTCATAGAAATATAGGGTGGGTATCAGTTGCAACATCCAACATTGTCACAGATTACAGTAAGGTATGGAGTAATATATACATAGCTGTTCTGTTCGGAAGAAGGGAGTGGCTGAAGAGCAGATACAACTACGTAGAACATTCCTCAGAAAAAAACAAATAGTAGAAATACTTATGAAGCAATCTGTGGCATTGTAAAGTGATAGAGTACACACTGTTACTGTATACTGCTGTAAGGCTGAGAGTCATACAAGCTGTTCATGCAACAGAACCTGCAGCATCAGACAGCAATTGCTTAGGCGTTTTTAGAATATACTGTATGTTGGTCAGCAACATAAGTGGTGCAGGGAATTTACTTTGCAGTATTTGAGCTGTCTATGTATGTGCACATTCAGGCCTATATAATATTTACGCCAATGCTGTTCTATCGACGTTTATCTATACTTGCTGGCTTTAACCACTTGCCTGGCATCAGATGCAACCAAACCAGGCTGGGGGTCCAATGACCTGTCAGAAAGCCCACTGTGCAGCTGCAGCTACCGCTTTCTTGTTCCCTCTTGCCTCCAGTGCCTTCCGATCACTGATTATTGGTCAGTCCAGCAGCACCCCCACCCAGCTGCTTCAGGCATTAGCAGCCTGGGGAATGTGCAGAGCCGGCCCTAGCCTAAATGACGCCCTAGGCAAGATTTTGGCTGGTGCCCCTAGCACCGTCACTAGTTCCGCCTCTGACCCTGCTCCCCTTTCCCAGCACCATCAACCCTCATCATAGCAGTCATCATAAACTCCCCATCAGGTACCCCTCAGGTCCGTACCTTTCCATCTCACCATAAACTTAACCTACACCTTAACACTATACTTATCTAATAAAAAAGACACAGACACAAGTGCTGGCGTTTCAAAATGAATGTCAATTTATTTTGACAATTAAACTAACTATATATATAATGGTGGCGGCACCAAAGAACGGTCATTATAGGAAAGTGGGGTAAAGATGTTACCATACACACCATCGCTGGTGATCGCTCTCCCCGGTCATCCACTCGTTGCTAGTGGTGACCACCACCCCGGGCGGGAGCATGGCCGATGACCATCGATGTCAGGAGAGAGCGACACCCCACTATCTACACACACACATCAAGATCTTACAAGGATGACCGTTCTTTACCGCCGCCGGAGAGGAAAAGAAATAGGGAAGGGTGGGCGGGGCTTTTTCAGACAGAGGAAGACTTCCTGTGAGTATGATCCTTTTCTTCCCTGTCTATACTCCTCCCACCACTCTGATAGGCCTTGTGCCCATCCTATCAGCATATCAGCTGACCTTCCAGCGTAACCTGGGGAACCATCAGGGGTTTATGCTCACTCAGTGCTTATTCAGCATTCGTGGTTCTTAAACTCCCCATCAGGTACCCCTCAGGTCCGTACCTTTCCATCTCACCATAAACTTAACCTACACCTTAACACTATACTTATCTAATAAAAAAGACACAGACACAAGTGCTGGCGTTTCAAAATGAATGTCAATTTATTTTGACAATTAAACTAACTATATATATAATGGTGGCGGCACCAAAGAACGGTCATTATAGGAAAGTGGGGTAAAGATGTTACCATACACACCATCGCTGGTGATCGCTCTCCCCGGTCATCCACTCGTTGCTAGTGGTGACCACCACCCCGGGCGGGAGCATGGCCGATGACCATCGATGTCAGGAGAGAGCGACACCCCACTATCTACACACACACATCAAGATCTTACAAGGATGACCGTTCTTTACCGCCAAAGCTAGGCCCTAAGCCGCAGCACCGCCACCAAGTAGGAAACGCTCAGCACTGTGTATCTAACCAACTAAAGACATCGCCCAAAAACAGAGCCACGCCCTCCGGGCTCAGATGAACACCATCGCTCCTATACAGCGCACTCCGCTGAAAGCTGATGGCGTCATGGCGAATAACACCCCCGCCATTGGTCAGCAGATACTTCTCAACTGCAGCGTTCACCGTCTTCCGTGAACGCTCCAGGCGGGGGCAGGATACCGCATTTCTCCATACAATCCTAGATGTAATGGAGGACCACACCAACTTACATGCAGGCAAATACAGAGAAATAAAATAGAGGTCCCGCACAATCACCGAGCGTAGCTCGAGAGCAGTCGTTCGCCCTAAGTCATTACCACCCAGGTGGAAAATAATGACCCTCGGGACCCCAAATTTTCTCAGGGCTCGAATCAGCCCGGCCTGCAGCCCCTTCCACAGCATACCTCTCTCACCCAGCCACCTAACCTCCCCAGCTCGACCAAACACGCGTACATCAGATGCTATGTTTGCCCTGGAAGCCCAATAGACAAAGGAATGTCCAATCATCCAAATGGACTTAACGTCCTGTCGACCTGAAATATTATAAAGAGGTTAGAAGGCTGTCGACAAGCTTGCATACCAAGCATTCACCACACTTGTTAGAGAGAGGAATGAGAAGAAGCCGAGGCCGACCAGCTCTTGAGGCACAAAACACACCGTCTGGAGTAAACTAACAGGTACGCCATGCCAGATTGTAATTAAAGCCGAATTGTGCCCCCAGACGGATGTGAAAACACACCTCAAGGCCCCCACTGGAAGTTGGCGAGCGCTTATGCGTCCAGTTGACCAAGGTTGAAAGTGACAGATAAAGCTGGCCGAATGTACCTCCGGAAAGCTGCAGAGCGCCATCGACCCAGAGCCTGAATCTCTGCGTCGGAGCGGCCCTCCGCAGCCGCCGAGGTAGCAGCCCCGATCCTAAAGGAATGAGACCCAAATTCCCTAGGATCGAGACCCGTGGCCTCCAGCGCCCGTCCCAAGACGTGACAGAACTGGTATTTTGTGAGAGGTAACCCATCCTCGTGCATCAACCATGCACCTGGAAGGTCCGGGCGCGCCTGGGCGAAGGCCGAGACCAACGTCACAGGGCACGCCTTTTCCAACGTGCACGGCAGCAAGGACAGCCACCGCCCCCTCCCAGCCTGGTCCGTCTTGGATCGTCGCAGGTGACATAGCACCGAGTCAGCTTGGACCACCAGGTCGTCCACAGTCAGAGGCGAGGGCGCTCGTTTTGACGGTGCCACCAGTTCCCCAATCCTGAAGGCCCCGTGGTACGCCATCACGTACGCTGTGCGGAACAAGAGCACCTCATAGTGAGGCCAGCAGATGTCCCCCAGAGCGTCCAGCAATGCTGGAAGCAATGACATATCAATGGGGCGCCTACAGTCCGTGGGGGCAGGTGTATCCCGCCGCCAACCCCGCAGCGCCCTAGACACCAGGAATGATCGGGACGGGTCCGCCCTACCCTGTAATGCGGAGAAAAAAGACACCCCTGCCAGGACTCTGCGCACAGAGGCAACAGAGCGACCATTGGAGTATGCACTCCAAACAAAAGCCACCATGGCTTCCTCAGGCGTCTTACCTGCTTGAGGAGCAGCCAGTCTGAACTGCTCCCACTCCTGCCATCCCGCCTGATAGCAGTGGAGCGTACGTGGTGCGATAGCCCGCATGGCTAGCCCATCCATTCCGGCCTGATCATCTGCCAAATATAAGAGGGACAGCATTCACCAACAATCGATGCCTCGGGAGCCAGGGCTCGAAACTTCTCCCAGTCGGCCCTGGACAATGCATCTGCCACAGAGTTCTCTACTCCGGGAACATGTTGTGCCACAAACTGTATGTTGAACAGCAGGCATCGCAGCACCAACCGCGCCAGCAGGCGAACCACAGGCATGGAAGCTGAGCCCTGCCTGTTAATAGAGTGCACCACTCCCAAGTTAACGCACCAAAATATGATGCTGGAGTCGCGTAGCCTGTCTGCCCATAGCTCCAGCGCCACTACAATAGGGAACAGCTCCAACAGCAGTAAGTTTTTTGTAAGTCCTTCAGCCACCCATTCCACCGGCCATGGCGCGGCGCACCAAGACCCGTGCAGGAAGGCTCCAAAACCCACCCCGCCTGCTGCGTCAGTATACAATTGTAACTGCGCATTGGTGCGAGGGCTGGCAGGCCAAATCAGGACACCGTTGAACTGCTCCAGGAAGGAGAGCCAAGTGCGCAAATCCCTCTTTATCTCTGCAGAGAGACGTACAAAGTGAAGTGCGTGCCTGACGCCTGACAAGGATCTTTCCAACTTTCTGCAAAAAACCCTGCCCATAGGTATGACCCTGCAAGCAAAATGGAGTAGACCCAGGAGGGACTGAAGCTGGCGCAACTGCAGCTTGCCTGTGGCCAGAGCCAGGCTAATGGCTCCGCGTAGCCGCGAAAGCTTGTCCTGAGGGAGGCGGCAACAGGCCGCTATTGTGTCTATTTCTATCCCCAAGAAGGATAGTCGCTGCACTGGGCCCTCGGTCTTGTCCTCCGCAATGGGGACCCCAAACTCCCGGAACAGATTCTGCAAGTAAGTCAACAGACGCTTGCACCGTTGAGAATCGGCGGGGCCCACACATAGGAAGTCATCCAAGTAGTGGGCCACACTAGTCTCGCCTGAACCCGTTTCTACGCACCAATGCAAGAAACTGCTAAATCTCTCGAAGTAAGCGCAGGAAATCGAGCAGCCCATCGGTAAGCACCTGTCCACGTAAAAGCCCGTGGGCAGGCGAAAACCCATGAACCGGAATGATTCCGGATGCAGAGGGAGCAGGCGAAAGGCGGACTCAATGTCCACCTTGGCCAGCAGGGCCCCGTGTCCGTGGCTACGCACTATATCAAGTGCCTGCTCAAATGACTGGTATTGCACGCGACACAAATGCTCAGGGATGGCGTCATTAACAGAGCCACCCGGTGGGTGGGACAAATGTTGGATAAGCCTAAACTTGCCGCTAGCTTTTTTAGGGACTACCCCCACCGGGGAGAGAACCAGGTTCTCTATAGGGGGGTATGGAAAAGGACCCACCATTCTCCCCAAGCTCACCTCCTTGTCTACCTTTTCTAACACTATCCCGGGCATCTGTATTGCGGATTTTAAATTTCGGGGAGGGCGTGCTACCACCTCCCCCTGGATTGGTAGACGGAAGCCCAGGAGGAAACCTTGCTCTAGGAATTCTGCCTCCTCCCTATACGGGTACCGTCCCAGCCATCCGGCCAAGCGGTCGACCCGCACAGGAGAGGGGGCCTTACTGAGGTGTGCCCCCAGCTGTGGAAGCCTGGGAGGCGCCTCCTTGCTTGCCCTTCCTGCAGTCTCTAAAAGGGTGATTGCCCCAGCATTTTGAGCATGCGTGCTTAAACTTGCACGAGGCTCCCAGGGAGCAGCCAGCTCCGTTGAATGCGAAGCAACGCCCGGCGGGGGCCCCCCCCGCCCTACCGCGAAAGGGTTGTTGTTGTTTTCGAGGGGCGGGGCTGGAGGCTGGCGTGGCCGCCGCAGCAACTGCCGGAGCAGCCGCCGGCTTTGGCCCCATCCAGATCTCCACGTCTTTGCACCCTAAGGCCATAATGGCCAGCCCTGACTGCTTGCGGCGAAAATTCTCATCATATGAGCGCCATGAGGAGTCGGCCTCTGACAGGAACATCTGATGGATCATGTGCATGTAACGCACCATGTTCATGTGTTCCTGCGGTCTTGTTTCTAGGTAACAAGCCGCGAACATGAACATGCCCGCCTGCCACCGGTGATAGGTGCAGTAGGCCTCTTCCCCAATACCCCCTCGCCTCTTTGCTGCGCGATATTCTTTCTCCGCCTGAGCCGTCATGGTGAAGAAGCTGACGTATTTTCCGTCATTAATGCGTTCCTGGACGCTGCGCCTGAGACCTCTGAGCACTGCTGTGTTCTCGCACTGGACAACTTGACCCCTGGGGAACAATGGTGACCCCGAGCTGCCACTGGAGCTAGAGTGCCTTCTGCGCCTGTGCCTGCGCGACTTTCTACCCCCCTCTCCCTCCGACGACCCTGAGTCAGATCCGCCGGAGGAGGAGGAGGTATGCGCCGCCCTACGCTTGCGCCGCTTGCGCTTGGGAGCTGACCCACCTGAAGTACCCTCCACTGGTACAAGGCTCATCTGTGGGGTATCCACCACCAAACCCACTGGAGGGGTTCCCGAAGCGACGATATCCCTCGCGGTGAGGGGAGCCGTAGGTCTTGCCATCGCCGCTGATGAAGCCCTAGCTGCCGGAGCCGGGGAAGGGATCCCTGAGGGTGCCCCAGGTTCCTGACTGTGGGCCGGAGCAACCCCCCCCGGAGCAGGTGACTGCCTCATAAAGTCAGAAAGTAGGGACAGAAATTGCTGAACCCCCCCCTCCGCGGCCGCAGGTGGGGTGGGAGTTGCTGTGATAACTGGTGCAGCAGGCGCAGAGGCCTGAGCACTGCGCAGTGGAAGCAATCTGGCCCTTCTAAGGATCTGATGCCTCGCTATATGCAGTGAGGACCTCATCCCTAGCGGCCTTGTCACCCTGGGTGTCTCCAAAGGGGGTGGTGGCACTAACTGGGCCCTAGCCGGCCCCTGGCCCCCACCTCGGGCCCTCCCGCGGCCCCTACCCGACCTGCTGGGGGTTGGGGTGTTTTCTCCCGATGGGAGACCCCTCTGTGGCAACCTAGATGCCAGGATGGGAATGGATGAAGGGCGAGAGCCCTGACTGCGCCTATTGGCGCCCTGTACATGTAAAGGGGTGGCCTGAGTGGCCTGTAACGCAGCGCCTCTAGTGCGGGTGTTCTGACAGCGCCTATGGCCGCCCTTTGCCTGAGTGGCCTGTGCCACAGTGCCCCTGGAGCGGGTATGTCTGCGCCTATGGGCGCCCGTTGGCTGCTGTATCTCCCGCTGCGCGGCCTGTGTCGCCATGTTTTGGGCGCTGGATCGGGCGGAAGGCCGCGATCCAGGCCTGGCCGGCGTGCGGGGGCCTAGCCCGCTCGCACTGTTACTTGCCGGACGGGCGCTACCCCTGCCCGATCCCCCCTGGCTGCCGCGAGCGCTGCCGCGCCCGCCGCGGCCTCTGCCTGGACTACGCGAGGTCCGGCGCCCGGCCGCGTCATCAGCCGGCGCCGCGACCATCGCGTCCAGACGCGCAGGCGGCACAGGAGCCGCAGGACCGCGCCGCGATCCCCTCCGGTCCCCACTGGAACCACCAGGGACCGCGCCACTAGGCCCCGCCGCCTCCCAATCCACCCCAGCGTCAGCAAGACGGGCGGGCGGGCGGACCGATCTGCGCGGCCTGTAGGCCATTTCAGAACAGAGGACAGGTGGAGAAAAGAGGGGACAGATCTATAAGAGAAGAAAAGGGGGAGAAGACAGAGTGTAATTAGAGAGATAAGAAAAGCTTGAAGACAAACAGAAATCTTTTTTGCTGCAGAGCAGCCTTGCCTGATCCTGCAGAACGCTTTTTCAGACAGAGGAAGACTTCCTGTGAGTATGATCCTTTTCTTCCCTGTCTATACTCCTCCCACCACTCTGATAGGCCTTGTGCCCATCCTATCAGCATATCAGCTGACCTTCCAGCGTAACCTGGGGAACCATCAGGGGTTTATGCTCACTCAGTGCTTATTCAGCATTCGTGGTTCTTTTTGGTGCCTCTACCTGCAATATTTTAAATAGAAATAGTGCACACATTCAGTGCGCAGCACAAACAGGGGTGTGTTCTTGCTGGGAAGGGGCATGGCCACACAATTTTACCCCCAATTTGTCACGATCCGAGCTGTCAGACAGACTTTCCTACCGGCTAAGTGCCTCCGCAGGTTCAGCTTGCGGTCCAGACGTCATCCCTGCCGGCGTCCTGTCTGCCGTGCGCCATCACCGCTGCCATCCTCCAGTCCTCTCAGCGCTGCTGAGTCCGCGGCTGCGCGGCGCACCGCTCTCCTGTCTCCCAGTGACAGTACCCAGTGCACGGCAATCCACCTGTCCGCCGCCATTGCTCCCAGCATCCAGCATGGTGTGCACAAACACACTTTCCCGCCTTAGCAGACATGGGGGCTGCCATGTTCTTCCCAGTCACATGTCTGTACTGTCCAATCCCGTTGGTTCTGATCTCCCTGTCATACCTGCCCGGCCAATCCTGGCCACCCAGTGGGTATAAGTATGCAGGGAGCTCTCAGAACCATTGCTAGTGCTTCAGTTGTCTCCTGTGTATGGTCAGCTGTCCTTGTCTCCGTGCAAGTGTATTTCTCTGCTGGTGTTGTCTTCCATGCTGCAGTGTATTCCAGGTTATTCCATCTCCTGTTGAAGTCCAGGTTATTCCATCACCTGTGAGCCTGCCTCGTCAGCCCAGCGACCAAGCCTAGCTCCGGGACTCTGGTCCTCCGATGCTCCAGCATCATCCGCCTCCGATGTTTCATCGATAGTCCGATATTCCGGATTCCCAAGTCAAGCTTCCGTCCGTCATTCCGGACCCACAGTCAAGCTCCTACCTTCCGTCCGTCATTCCGGACCCACAGTCTCCATATCCGATATCCATCCGATGTTCCACCATCGATACCATATCCATCACATCTGTAAAGTATTGCAATCTGCATGAACTGTCATTACTCCTGCATACTTTACTGCCTGTACCGTTACAACCTTCTGCATAATAAATCTGGTTGTACTTTTACCTCTGACTGCTTATTGGCTCTGGGTGCACTGTCTCGCAGTCCATGCGCAAGGGTCCTCTCCAACCTCCCCGGTTCAGGTACCGGTCCAGGTCCCCACCAGAGGTCTCAGTCTTGTCGACTAAGCCCCCTGGTGTGACACAATTCAAATTATGCCACACAGTAGTGCAACTTTATTCACATTATATCATGAGAAGGTGTCCCTTATTCATGTTACATCACACTGTAGTACCACTTTACCTTATGTACATTACTCCTCACATTATTCACATTATACCCTTAGAAAAAAATCCTGAGAAAATATTGTATTTTAAGCACCTCCATGGCCACACTGCAACCCAGCACAAAGCAGTGTGTGCTGTGCAGAGGAGAAGAGCTGCAGCTGCTGCTGTCACTTAAGGGGAGGGGGCCCGGGGCCCCCACTGGGCCCTCCCATCAGACTTTTGGCCTGGGTAATTTGTACCCCCTACCCCTTTCTCTTGGCACCCCTGATAATTCCACACAGTAATGCCCCTTACACATGACACACATTATTAATGTCCTTATAACCATAATGCCCCTTACAGATTATGCCAACCTTCATTAATGCCCTTCATACACATAATGACACACATAATGCCCCTTACAGTTATGTTGCACATTATTAATGCCCTTATACACATGACACACATAATGCCCATTACACATATGTTGCACATTATTAATGCCCTTATACACATGACACACATAATGCCTGGTACACATATGTCGCACATTATTAATGCATTTATACATGACACACATAATGCCCTTTACACATATACCGAACACTATTGCACAACCAACCCACCCGCAGACAGCACTCGCACAGCCGCTAACACTGTGACCTCTGCCTCTGCTTGGCTACAGATGTTTCCTCATATATCTTGCCTCAATAGGCCATGCAGCTCCTGGCCAGTTCTGCTAATGTTGGGTGCCTTTTTTGCTGAAAATTCGTCTTATTTGCATTGTTATGACCAGCACACATAAGGAGCTTCCGATGATTAAAATGATATGCGGCATGCCTATATTCTGTGAGCGACTGTGGCTGTACCTGCATACGGAATGCTATGTTACAGTGATTTCCATGAATACACTATTTCATATGCAGATACAGCCTCATTCACACACAGAATGTAGGCATGCTGCATATCATTTTAATCAGCAGAAGCATTCCAAATGTCCTAGGCAATTGCCTAGTTTGCCTATGCGTAAGGCCGGCCCTGGGAATGTGTAAAAGCAGCCTCTTACATTCCTTTACACCCCTGAGACTACAGAAAGTAGCATGTGCAAAAAAAGTGAAGTTGCGATGGTCATGATGTTACATTGTACCAATGCTTAAAAAAAAATATTTTTTGAAACAAGGTACAGGTGGGAGACATTCTTCACAGGAAGAGGAGAAACAGAACACGGGGACATGCACTGAAACTAGAGGGAGGAAGATTTAGGGGAAATCTGAGGAAGAATTACTTCACAGAAAGAGTAGTAGATAAGTGGAATAGCCTCCCATTAGAGGTGGTAGAGGCAAATACAGTAGTACAATTTAAACATGCTTGGGATAGGCATATTGATATCCTTACAAAAAAATAAGGATCAAATATTATTTGAGGTAACATGTTTAAAAAAAGGGGCAGACTAGATGGGCCAAGTAGTTCTTATCTGCCGTCAAATTCTATGTTTCTATGTTCTAAGTGCAATCCGCGCAGCAGGAGATGGTGGATCAGGGCCCATCCAGGTACGGGCAATACAAACTCAGGCCAGAATAAGGAGATTTGTAACGTATAACTTAGGGTGTGTAGGAAGGGCCTCCTCCAACTCCATACCAAAAACACAAATATTAGGGGTCAGAAGAGGTATCCGAACACCCGTATCTCAAATACCGGATGTAACAGCTTCCCAAAAGGAAACCACCTGAGGACATTGCCACTGCAGATGCCAGAAACCAGCACTAGCCTCCGAACATTTGGGGCATGCATCCGATGCAGAACCGCCAATCCAGAGCAATTTACTGGGGGTCCAATAGACCCTATGAAGAATGTACAGATTTGCTGGAATCTGGCATACACCATCGTACCTCTGGGAGTACCTATGATATGGATCCAGTCCCCATCTTCAAGAGTCCTTAAGTCAGCCTCCCATTTAGTGCACAATGAACATAAACCTGCAGTCCCAGAGAAGGAGAGGAGTACAGAACTGAGACTCGCTTCCGGTCTGGCATTCAGTGTTTTCCCTTAGGAAGACCCCTGCCGCTACCCATATTCTATCAGCCTGTTGCAGAAGAGGGGGAAGAGAAACTAGGGTGGTGCAGGCCAATAAAAATTGTAGTGGCAGAAAGGGAAGACCCACCTTGTCCGAAAGGGCAACTGGCAGGGTCCTATAGTCCCCAGGGTTATCCCATTCACTTAATTGAGCTATCTGAGCAGCAAAATAATACAGGTTCATGTCGGGTAATGTCAAGCCACCATCATATCGTGATCTACACAACGTTTTAGCAGCAAAACGTTCACATTTACAGCACCAGATAAAAGAGACTATGTGTCAAGTAATTAGAGTAAATCGGGGTGCTGGTATATAGACCGGGGAGTCCTGGAGGATATACAAGAGCTTCGATTAGATAATAATTTTAATAAGGTTCACCCAACCCGTGACCAACAAGGGAAGTGCCTGCAAGACACAAGCCTTTTGTCGCAAATTATCAATCTGTTGGGTTAGGTTAAGGGTCATAAAATCTCTGGCAGAATGAGAAACTTGAATGCCCAAATATTTAAATTGATTACACCAAGGTAAGGGGAAATCTTATGCGGGGGGTCGCGCAGTAGTAGAAAGCAGTGGAAACACCACGGATTTATCCCAGTAAACACATATCCCAGAAAAGCGGCCAAAATATGACATTAAATTAAGGAGTGCTGGCAAAGAAGGCAACATCTCTGACAAGTACAGAATCCAGTGTCATCAGTGTACAACCCTATTTTCTCCTATCTATCCCCCCTAAGTGTTATCTGTTGCATTATGGTGACCCAGTTTGCAAAGGTTCTTGGTTCTTGGTAGGCTGTATGATACAATGACCCAGCAATATTGGCCAGGGGTCAGGAGGATGGGAAAGTGAGAGCGAAATATTATGTGCATCATTACCAGACTTTTTTGACATATAGGGGAAAATTACTAAAGGAAATTTGTAAAAAATAGGTGTATATACCCATTTTGGAGAAGGGACTGTCCTGCTAAGAGCCTGTTATTGTGTATGTTAAGCATATTTTACATTTCTATATATCAGGGACTCCTGAATACTCCTGCGCCATAGCAAGGCTCCCTCGTAGGCAGCTGAGGTTTGTTATGAGACAATAAGGGGAGGGGTGCTCAATGGGCACAATTGCGCTATCGCCATCCCAAAAGAAAAGGAAAAACAAATGTTCTGGGAGAAGAAAGTCATCAGACTTTGGGGGTCATTCAGACCTGATCACACGTCTGCGAATGTGCAGGTCGGACGATAATCAAATGATTGCACATGCTTATGACTTGTAGTACACATGCACAAGGACATCCTATAATGAAATCCTGCTATTTTTTCTTCTCAGTGGCCGTATGTTTGTTGATTGACATGAAGCTGGCATTTGTGGGTGGTATCTGGCCATTTTGTGGAAGTATCACAGAAAACGACCCGTGACCAGGCATTTTAAGGGAAGTCAGCTCTGGCCCCGATCAGCCTGTTTCTGTTGCACCAGTGAAGTAAGTCCTGGGCTATGCTCACACACAGGAAAAATCATTCCATGGTGAGTGGCTTGCGTATGGATGTGCTGCTAATCGCCGACTGGCGTCATTTTTTGCAAGCCCTGCACAGCAATTCGCTGTGGCTTGGCAGGATTTCGCTTTGGCTGGGCAGCCATCACCTGATTGCAGGGATCAGCAAATTAGCAGTCCAGCTATCAGGTCTGAATAACCCTTTTTTATTTTAACTATGTTTCGGCGTCCATGTGATGACTGTAAGTGTAAATGATGGCATAGACTCTGCTTCTCACATGTCAGCTGAAGAGGGGTGAGAGATTGAAGTGCTGTAAGGGGCCCCAAAATATCTGAAAGCCAAGGGGCCCAGCCATGCGTTAATACGCCCCTGCCTGTATATTGACCTTGTCTGTCACCTTTATCTGCAGATGCTTAACCTTTGTCTGGCTTGAGCTGTGCACTGGGCTCTGTCTCCTGTACTTTCTTCTGCCTTCTCCAACAAGCAATACCGTATACAGGTGAGGCAAGCAATTTCCTATTACATTGCTCACATAACTACATTTATCTGAACTTTGGATCCATACTTGTCTTGAACTAGTTATATTATACATTATATATTATATAGTTATATTATACAGTAATATTCTGTGACACCTGAATATATATATATATATCTTATTCTTTCTTTTTCCTCCATTAATTATTGAATGGCAACACTACTGGTTTTAATCACCTTTTTTCCTGAATAAGGTCCTTTTTCTATGCACTACAGTTTATGTATTGGTGGTCATATTGATTAGACCTCTCCTAAGAAAAATTATTCTTATTTAATGACCTCTCCTTCATCCTCCTCGTCCTTGATTTTTTTCTCCTTCCCTTCATCATGCTCTTCTCGTTTTATATATATAAACATTTTTGTATTGTATTAATTTTATGTATGTGTAAAATCACACTGATTTTATTATGATTCACAGTGTGAAATCTGTCTGTACAAATCTGCTATAATGCCCCTGAGGAAGTCAAGTTTTTGACGAAACGCGTTGGGCTACCGACATCTTGCAGAAGACACTTTTGAATAAAAGTTGTTTTTTTAAAAACATTTTATTGTAACTCATTGAAGTATTATTTGTGATTGTAATTTGAGGCGCACTCTGAACTCCCTTCTATCTCATATATATATATATATATATATATATATGTAATTCCATTTTTTGTTATGCAAGTTCATGCATTTATTGTATTATATAGTGTTTAAGCTTTCCCGCTTTCCAGATTCTTTTCAACTAAAGACAAACAATGTAAATCCAGTTCTGCATTGACGTTTTCCCTATAAATACCTATGTTCTATAAAGGAAGCACTCAATGCAGCCGCTTCTATCATTTTTTTTAAACTGTACCTGTATCTCAGGCTCAGAGTAGTACATAAGCCAGACGGAAGTCCACTTGCAGCTAAACAGGTGGCAATGGAGTGTTAGAAAGTAAGAGTGGCATGGGTGCATAGACATAATTATGGTCAATTCAGAGATTTATTCTGTACCCAGGACAGGGCAAGTATACATGCGTGCTGATAATTATGCTGGCTGATCTTACAAGGCAGTTGGGCTGACTTTGAACACAGGCAGAAATCCACATCTCTCTTCAAGCATGGGATGTGGCCAATTTGCGTACTACGTTGAATCATGATCAGTGTAAATAACAATTATAGGTGAAGTACCGGAACAGAATTGATGTAAGCTACTGGATATTCAAGTTTCACTTCACAGGTTGCTTCTATGGGTAACTATTTGTCAGCAATAACTCAGCAGTATGGCACATGCAACAGTATGTCAGACAGGCTGGTCCAGAGGAGGGTGTAAACAAAACAATTTCCATATTTGGAGACAGAATCCTGCTTTAGCATTAAGTTAGAAACTGGTGGATCACGTATTATTCAAACAAGTAAAACACTCTCACTTCTTGTTAGACAAGCTGCAATGTCCACATACACAAAGGGCAGAACTGTTGCACCTACGCTGACGGCAATTAAATCTGCAGAACAAAGAAATCTTTAAATCTAGTTTTGACAGAAAAAGATATATACTGAAAACTGTCATATTGTTAACCATTTTTTCCCTCATTAATTTCTGCATAGCAAAAAAATACCAGTGTGTCAGTTCACCTCAGTTACAGTTGCATAACAGAGAATATTGCTCATTATAAAGTACCCTCCTCCTATATGGTGTAAGTCAGGCATGTCCAAACTACGGCCCTCCAGCTGTTGAGAAACTACAATTCCCATCATGACTTGCCACCGTTTTGCTATTAGGGAATGCTAAAACTATGGCAAGGCATGCTGGGATGTGTAGTTTCACAACAGCCGGAGGGCCACAGTTTGAACATGCCTGGTGTTGGTAGTGTGTGCAGGGTTAGGTGTAGTGTAATCATGCTTGCCTACTTTTGAAAACTAGTTTCAGGGAGATTATAGTTGTAAATAGAATTTTGCACAGCGCCCCATTGAGGGGGTGTGTCATGCTCCACCCAAAGGGCGTGTCTAGTTCCATATATGCAGAGATTGTGAAAAGAGATTGTGAACGTGGCACCTAGAAGCATGGGTGTGTACCGCTATATTTGAGATAAAATGATTTGTATCCAAATGTAGATGACCCCCGAAACAGTTAGACAGAGCTACTATACTTGCTAAAGTGCTAGGAAATGGTGCTGATGAGTCAATGTAAATGTATCTGTCTCATTCCTTTTCCCCAAAAATGTAACAGTGTAATGTGGGCTAGGTGAAATGAGGGAGATTGCTAGACTAATGAGGGAGAGAGGGAGATTGCTGCTATTTCAGGGAGTCTCCTGCAGAATGCAGGAGGGTAGGCAGCTATGAGTGTAATGTAGGTAGTGTGTGCAGGACGCGGGTTCAGGGTTTAGGCTAGTGTAGTGTAGGTAGTTTACAGGGAGCTGGTGCAGGGTTAGGGGGGGAGCAGAGTTAGAGGTAGCACTTGTCATGTGCCTGACTGGTTCATGGAAGCATTCTACAAATCTGGGGAAGAGACAGATGAGGACAGTGTTTCAGAAGGTGAGTAATTAAGGACTAATTAAGTTAATTGCAAACTTCCAATTGCTTCATTAATCATTAGGGGGCAGCCCATATGATCCAAAGCAATCCCAACAATATTTCCTAAAAATATAAAAAAAAAATAATAATCAGACTTTCTCTGGGGCTGTGAGAAACGGGCCATCTTTTCTTATGGGCTTAATGGGCACTTGCCCAGGGGCCCCATGTGTATAAGGGTGCTATGCTGATAGCTGAGGATCCCCTTTTTCCAGGGATACCAGAATTTTGAAAATTGGCCCTGGGGAACTGGAGATATCCAACTTCAAAGCAGAAGTTAATTGCAATTCCCAGTCATATTTCTCAGGTTCTCTCTGACTTAGAGTATATTCCAAAAGCTGGGACTCTCCCCTTTCTGTCGACACTAGCAGCTTGTCTCTATCATGCTCAGAACCAGAGATATCAGTCTTCCAGCAGACGGTCCCTGCTCCAGCTCCAAACATCTGGTGTACAGTTTTATATTTTTGTCAATGGATTGCTCTGGCTCCTGATCTCTGATCCCCAAGTTCCCAGCACCTCCTGAAAGTTGGGACTCTAGGTTTTTATACTATTGAAGGCTAAAGGTGCCCATAGACGGTCCGTTCCCGGACCGTCCGTTTTGTACTATGCGATGCGCGCTCCCGCGCATCACATAGTACGGTACAAAAAGTATGTGCTGCACATACTTTTTGTACTAGCTAAACTTCGCATCGGATCGCATTGCATGCACAAGGGATGCGATCCGATCCGATGTGTGCTAATTAAGTCCCAAACGGATCCGTTTAACGGACCGTGTATGGGCCCCTTAAGAAATCTATTTCCAGATAATGGCAATAGCTGCCCTTCCACCGGAAAATGACGAATATTAAGCCCACTCCATTATCCAACCCTCCCCTGCATATAAAACACCCCCTACCTCCCTGGAAGTCATTTACAAGGGACCCTTCATTCAGCTCAGTGCCCCCTTCCACACGTTAGTGTTCTCCCTCCCACCACCTGTGCAGTAAAGAAGTAATTAGCAGAAGTTACTGCTCCAGGTCCTACATGTTGAGTGGAAGATAGAGCACCCCCTGACACCCATGGGACATCAAAGCTGCTGCTGATAGCACCCCACACCCCTAGGAGGGGAGAATGGGTAAGGGCCCCAGTGCATTGCTTTGCCCTGGGGCCCACACTGCTGTTAAGATGGCCCTGGTGAGAAAACAATAGTCATGGGTATATGGTGGCTCTGCAGCTCATTTTCTTTCCTTCAATTGAATAGTAAAAACTATTGCAGCTGCTGGAAAAATCCAAGGCTGTGGGCTTTTTCACCACACCTGTGTAATGCCGGCATCAGTGAATATCCCTAGAGTCTGCTAATGGGGCAACCATTTAAAAAGGCAATGCCAACCTGGCTTTTGATCATTTTAAAATGTCAACAAGACTACCGGAATCAATGGTAAACAAGGATGGATTAGCATTTATTAGAGTTACTTCTTTAAATCCACTAGTCAAATTATTGGCTGCTTTAACAAACCAAGTTTTGAGCTGGCCATATATCAAGACTATGTGGCCCATTCTGACCTGTTCACACAGATCCAAATTTGCATGGCGGCCGATTATTGAAAAAGTGCACATGCGCATTGACCAACTGCGAACAGCTTCTGCAAATATTTGTAAGCTGAATGCATGGTGATTGACAGGGAGTGGGTGCGTGGGGTGGATCTCAGCTGTTACGTGGGAGTGCCAACAAAAACGGTAGGCATGCAAAACGCTGGGAGTGTCAGGGAAAATGCTGGTGTGCTTAAGGGGGTTATTCTGGTTGATCGCAACCTTGCGAGTCCACCAAACTCGGCCGGCGAATGGACGCCCACCTGCCGCCCCCTCGAAGTGCGGGTTCGCCCACACAGGCTGCGAATGGATGTTTTGCATAAACATCTATTCGCATGCCTCGGGTAACCGCCCACATCTTTTAATGGTCTCCGACCATCGAATGATGTGTTGCGTGCACGCATATATAAGTGACTTTTAAGTTACTTACATATGCATGCAGGCTGGCGCGGATATGGCCGGGCAGCTGACATCCGGCGATGTCAGCTACCCGCCCCCCACACCCGCGTCACTGCCTCATTTCCATGAGAATGCCCAGCATTCTCATGGGAACAGCCTTGGAACACTGGGCGTTCCCATATGGTAATGGGGTAGCCCATCTCCCCCCCCCCCCTCGCTGCCATGGGTGCGTGCACCCGGCGACCCGAAAGTTCGCCATGGGTGCACGCACCATACATCTGTACATGCGCAGAAACCCACCTGCACATGCGCAGAGAGGCAACATCAGTACTGCGTGCGAATGCATGCAGGACCGAACAAATGTGAATAACCCCCTAAGTCTGCTAGGGGAGGGAGTATGACAGGCCGATGTACCAGTTTTCAACATGGCCACTGAGTTAGGCCTGGGCTACGCTTAGGGTTACCACCTAGTCCCTTTAATTCCGGACACATGTTAATTACACAGGTTCTGTGGCAGTATAAAATCAGGTGAAGTGGAGTCTTGAAGTCAGCCAGCCACAGAACCTGTGTAATTAATATGTGTCCGGAATTAAAGGGACTAGGTGGTAACCCTAGCTACGCTGCGGATTTGAACTGTATGGACCACAGAAGAAAACATTCTAATAAAGTTCAATGAAGAAAGTCTAATGAAGAAAGAAATCATTCGTAATTCAGGATCTCGCGAGTGTGAGGCAAAGCCAAACATAATCACATGGCAGCTGAATTTGGACCTGTTCGGACAGGTCTGAATCAGCCCCCATATGCCTAATTGAGACCTGATCGCTCACCTGCAAATTTGAAGATGACTGTGAATAGTTAGCCACCGCCCAGATTTTCTCTGTGCAGATCTGCAAGTGAATTAAGAAAGTCCGCTATCCTGTCACACAACCATACGCAATTCACTATCACATAAATGTCCCAGTCTGTACAAATGTAAATCTGACCCTTCCACATCTCTGCGACTGAGACAGGCTTATCAAAGCTGGTGCCGACGTCACACACCCTACCTTATAATGCCTGGGTACACCTGTGTATTTCGGACACTTCCAGGTGTCCACCCACACACAGCGACTTCCTGTCCGTCAAATTGTGAATGGATTGCAGTTAGGTGAAGATGGAGCCGGCATCAGCTTTGCAAGGGCTGGCGATAGAATGCAATCAGCCACCTCGCCGTTGCCGGTCCCCACCGCCTCCCCGAACTCCCCCACAGCAAAACGGGTCCACACAGACACCCCAACTCTTTTCCAATTCTTCTTGCGGATTGTTTATTCCAACTAGGACTCTATGGACATACGTTAATGTGCAGCAATCTTTTTCCAGCAAAAGGACATCACCAAGTCATCACCACTCCAAGGGTTGTACATCCATTTGCAATTAAGCGCAGGACTTCTGCAAAATGTGGTAGAATATGCAAAAAAAAATTGTTACAATTTAGTACACGCTGAGTGGTAATTTTTTCCGCAAAGTGCAGTTTTCTTCTTTTTCTTTCAACTTTGAATAACCCCCAAATTATTCCAACCAGCCAAATAGCTAATAGCTTCTGCACGTCATTAGGACCTGCCACCTCTAAGTGCATACCACTGTCTATTGAAGCTGTCACCAGGTCACTCAGTGTGCGGGATGCTGTACAGCCTACTAACTTGCTGCTAATGCTTCCAGACAGTGGGAGTAGCATGGAGATGGCTGCTAATGCTACAATATTAAGCTGTTTATTACTTGCTGCATATGTTGGGGAAGGGCAGGATGTAGCCCTATGTACTGTAACCATTATAGCCAACAATGCAGCAGGATGTTTAAGACTTGTTTCAGGATGCGTTCAGCATCCCAGCGGTAAGTTCACTGGCAATGTCATTCTGAATACTGCTGGGAGACCAGCATCAGAATCCTGACTGCCGACAGTGGCGTAACTATAGCTCCGCAGCCCCCGCGGTGGCGGGGGGGCGCAGAGAAATTGGGGGCGCCGCCGGGGGGGCTGCGGGGCTATAGTTACCCGCAGTCTGCGTCTCGCCCGGCTCTCTGTCGGGACCTTCCTGACGTCACGGTCCCGGCCGGCTCCTGCTGCAATGAAAACTGACAATTAGAAAATGGCTGCCCCCATACTGCAGACAGTTTTCTGTCTGCAGTATGGGGGCAGCCATTTTCTAAGAGTCTGTTTTCATTGTAGCAGCAGGAACCGGCCGGGACCGTGACGTCAGGAAGGTCCCGACAGAGAGCCGGACGAGAAGCAGACCGCGGGTAAGAAGGGGGGGCAGGTTAGGTGCGGCGGGGAGGGGGGGGTGGGCGCTAAATAGTTAGTTACGCCCCTGACTGCCGAGATGCTGAATGGTGACTAATACCCCTTTTATACCGCCGAAAAATCCGGGTCAGCGGCGGGTCAGACCCGGATCTTCGGCTGTGTCAATGCCTAACGCCGTGTCCCTTTACACGGGACTTCTACCCAGGTCCTGACCTGGGTAGAACACGGCTAGGACCTGGGTAGAGGGCGGTGTAAATGGGAACGCCGGGTCGGATGACCCGGCTCCCATTTACATGAATGGGGAACGTCTAACCTGCGGACCGCAGCGTCCGCAGGTTGGACGGGTTGTCAGCCTGACAGTCACTGACAGCCGGCGCTGCTGTCTGCTATACCCTGCAGACAGCAGCAGCAGCGGCGGCGGGGGAGGGAGGTGAACGGATGCCTGTGTGCGGCATCCATTCACCTCCTGTGCGACGGTGGGGGGAGTGTGCGCGGGGACTGGGGGCAGCCTAGCAGCTTACCTTAGTGCTGGGCTGCCCCCAGCAGCGTTCCGGTCCGGCGGCGGCACGCGGCGGTGATTGGCGCTTGGAGATGACATCGCGCTGTCATCTCCAAGCTCCGGGGGGGGGGGGCGGGCGCGGGTCGGGCTGTCCGCCCGGTGTAAATGGCACTAAACGCCGGGTCGCACCCGGCTTGAACCTGGGTCTAAAAAAGCCGGGTGCGACCCGGCGTTTTGGTGTAAAAGGGGTATTACTGGGGCGGATAATCACTACCCGGGGATGAGTTTGGTTTAGGCACTAGGGGGGACTTTGGGTTAGGCTGTGGGGAGGGAGGGTTAGGCACCTGGAAGGAGTAGGGGCTAGAGTTTTGCTGCGTGGAGAAAGGTTTAGGCAGCGGTGTAAGAGGGATAGGGTTAGGCACTAGTGGGGATGTTTAGGGTCAGACTGTGTGGGGGTGAAGGTTAAGTTAGGCTGCATATAGGGGGGGGGGTTAGGGTTAAGAGGGCAGGTAAGTATTTTTACCTGACCACTGTCGTGATTCCACTCTTCGGGATGCCAATGTCCCTATTCTGACCCCCTCACCGCCGGTCATCTATATCTATATATATATATATTCCCTTGTATCACCAGTTTTGGATAACACCACAAGGTTACAGATATGCTGCAACCGGTACTGCAGAGGGAATACCCCAGCTCCCTGTCCCTTTGACCAAATCAGATTCATCCTGTTATATATCAGGCTGGACAATAAATTTCCTTAGGTTGGTGCAGTTGTGGCAGAGAATGCAGATCTCTTTGTCCTGGTATTGCCAGCTCGGTCCATATATCAGCCCTACTCTGCTTCCCCTCTTGATTCCAATGTTTCCACATATATCCCCACTCCCCTATTTCATGTGCCCTCTATTACTCCAAGACACTGGTCAAGATATATCAAACATCGCTTTTTGGATAGGATACATCTCTCTACTTATCACATGCATTGAACACCTGTCCTATGCAATATGATGGCTTACCCGGGAGTCCTTCACAAACATGGTTGTCGGCATGCACGTTTTTGAGATGTGGGAGACACTGGGAGGTATCCTATGGGATCCCTCTCTGGAAACTATGTGGTAAGAAGCCCATTGGCTTCTATTATTCCATCTATAGATGGTTTTGCCTGATGGGTACAGCGTACTGTCACCACAGTAGGGAAAATTTGTCCAACACCCTAAAAACTACCATTTACGGACTTTGGCCATATTTCCCATATGTAGTAAGTCAACAGGACTTAAATGCAGTAGTAATGCCTCTCATTACCATATGGGCTGCTTCCTGCACTTTACCAAGAGAGGGATTCCTCCTAGTGGTCCGTATCACTCTGCGCATGCACAGTGAGACTTCCCATGCCAGAACCCAGAAATCCTGGCATCGCAAAGGACAGCTCTTATCGGGAGAGCTGTCCTTTGTGATACTAATAACATATGCAATTACGGGTATGGGTTGTTAGGTAGGCAGTCAAAAGGTTGACAGTCAAAAGATGACACATAAAAAGGTTGACATGGTCAAATGGTCGACACAAGCAAAAAGGTCAACATAAGTTTTTCACTTTTTTGGGTTTCTATGCTGACAAAGGTCCACATGGACAGTGGGGATGCAGTTATAATCCCGGCATTCAAAATCCTGATGCCGGAATCCCGACACTTTATCCCTCTATGTAGTGTAGTTCTACTGCAGTCATTACAGACCATCCTGTAGGTCTATAGATTGTCTGTAATTTGTGCATGCTCAGTACCCATTCTACAGTAATGGGTCATACCACGTAACACACAGTCTGGCATCATTGACTGGCTGTTGTTTAGTGGTGGGGAGAGGCAATGGCCTCCAAATGGAGGCATGTCACTGCCATATAGTGTGAGAGAAGAGGCCAGGAAACTCTGTGGTTGTGTGGAGAGTTCTTGACCAGTGCAATGGTCAGCTTGCACAATGCTATGGGTGCCGCTAGCATGCAAGTCATGCAATGGTTGCAGTAGTGATCAGACAAGGTGTCTTCTTGTAATATATATATTATATATAATAGAGGTTTCCTTCTACATTACTATACAGAGCTACCTAAGGAAGTAGCATTTATAGCAACTCCAACCACATCTGATCCAGGCTAACACACCATCCTGTAGTTCTCCTTCACATGGTCACCACACAATGGGCCTGATTTAGACCTGATGGCTCATCTACAAATTTGTAGATGACTGCGAGTGGTTAGCCGCCACCCAGACAGAGTGAAAACCCGCCCTGTGCAAATCTCCACGTGAATTGTGAAAATGTCACAATCCACTATCCTGTCGCACATCCGTATGCAATTCACTCACCATGAATGGTTTTCCTAGTCTGTGCAAATGTGAGAAAGTCTCACCTTCCACAACTCTGCAAAATAATCTGGATGATCGGGGCCGGCGATGCAGTCATACACCCTCACTGAAAATGCCAGGGTACGCCTGCATTTTTCCTGTCACTCCCAGAAAATGGCCGATTTACACTCCTAAACAGCAATTTCCTGTTTGTCAAATTGCGATTAAATATTTCTGCAATTTCTGCTGCTATTTTGGCTCACGCATGTATGTAATGATCCATACGCATGTGCAGTCCTTCGATCATTGATAGGACTGCGAATCACACAAAAGTGACCTGAATAACCCAATGTCCTACAGTTCTCCCTGACATGGTCACCATACACCACTCTATAGTTCTCCCTTACAATGTGGTCTATTCATGAGGCATAAAAAGCTGTTTTGCATTTAACAGGTCTTTTCTCAGCTTTGTGCTATTCACAAGCAGGCTACCACGGAGACATTTTTTATTTCTCGAACGATGCACTCTCTGTGGCTGAATCACATCATCATACTTTAGTAAGGTGAGTACCATTCATGGAAGAATAGAAAGCCCTACTTTCCGCTTCTCCAGTGTATCCATCTCAGGACTACTACAGTGCGGAACAGCAGGAAATGCCCTATCTCTGGCACCCTGCATGTGCTTAGCCCCTTTGTTATCCCAGACAGCCACCTGAGACCTCATGTGCATGCGCAGAATGGAATCTGGCTGCACACTTCGCAGAGGACCGCAACTGAAGGCTGCATCGCCAGAGCCCTGAATCTAAAGGTAAGTATACATGAATTGCTACTTACCAAAGCTTTATATCGCAGCAAAACAATGTGGCAAATCGTGAAAAGTAACAATTCAGTTTTCCAGACAGCGTACGCAGTGTTATAAATGTTGTGCCTACTTCTGCAACATTACAAGTTAAAGTAAAGTTGGCTAGTAGGCTGGTCTGATAGAAAAGTTAGTGTGGGGCACAGTTTTAGTTGGATAGACAAGTTGGATGGTTGGAGTAAAGTTGGTCTGATGTATGGCTATCTTTAGTAAATACACCAATACTGTATAAACAGTTTACACAATAAAGATGTATTTACCAATGATGCCATAGGTATTATAATCCCCTGAAGTTCTTAGTATTTCCAAACATTAATAAAATGTAAAAGGACCCTGATGGTGCAAAAAACCATAAACACCCTCTCCAAACAATAAAGCCAACAAACTTATTATTAAAACAGTAGCCTATGGGCGGTATTCAATGAGGCAGAATCGCCAAGTTTTATGGAGATTCTGTGTTTTTTTCGTGTGTGCCGGCGATTTTTGGAGCTGAAAAAGCGAATCACCCTATTCAATGACCTCTATTCGCCGATGACGACCGGTGAATGAAGCCCCAATCGCCAAATGTTATTCTCTACAAATCGCCGGTTTTTGTCTATAGGAATTTTCATGGGGATTCGCCGGTAGTCGACGGGAATCACCATGAATCGCCAAAAGTGTATTCAATGAGAAGTTGGCGATTCTTATTTCTTGTTTCATATCGCCGTTCCTCACCGAGTGTCCCTCGTCATCTTTTTGTGGTGAACTTTTATAGGAACCTGTGAAATAATTGGTTTTAAGTGTTCAATTTAACTCTGCAAGTGTAATGTATTATTATTTGCTGCCCTTGTGTGATGTGATGGTCGTAGAAGTGCTATACAAATATATATTTAATTTTTTCTGGTATTTTTTTTTTCTCCCACAACGCACTGTTCTTACCCATGGTGCACCTCACTTACCCATGATTCTCCTCCCCACCTCACTCCTTCGTTTGGCCTTTGAGGAGATTACACAGCTTTTGCAGTCTGCTGTATTGGAATCGTTTTTTCAGGGTAATTTGCATTTTTCTTGCATTTCACTGCAATTTCTTACAGTACTGAAGCTGTTTAGGGAAACGCCGGATTGGCTGAGAATCGCCGTTGGGGGCGGCGATTCTCAGCCACGTTGAATAGGGTGACACAGCTAGTCCCGGCGACTCCCGACGCTTGGCGAATCGACGTAAAAAACCGGTGAATGGCTGGCGAATGTAAAATCTGAATCGCTGTGACCAACGATTCAGGTCATTGAATACCGCCCTATGACTTAAAGAACTCCAGTAAAGTTCCCGAAAGGGCATTGTTTGACAAGATTATGACTCATTGGATGCAATTACTGGCAATGTGCAGCCACAGTGCAAATTCCTGAGAATCACAGTAGGCCAACATCACACATTTCCTGTGCATCACAGTGGTATGACAGGGAATATGCAAAGTTGGTGGCACTGAGGTGCATGTGCCAATCCATTTTAACCCTATCTGTCCCCTTCCGCAACCTAATCCTGCCCCTGCCCAACCTGAACCCAACCCCTAGTGCCTAACACTAATACTCACTGACTGCTATGATCCTGACTACATCCCCTGCCAAATGACCTCAGCAATCATGGCTGTTATTAACATCAGTGCTCACTTGCATTGCAGCTGAAGGAAATAATCCAATATACTGTAAATTTACCATTCCGTTACATTTTCCACATAAAGCATTTATATGATGTAATGTGTGCATTCGTGTACAATCATTTTTAAAATTGGATATTATTTCCTTTAATGCAATATTTACTCTATTTAATCTTTATTATCTGCTCATCTGTTGTAAAGAAGAGCAGGAAAAGAAAAGGATTGTCTTTGTTGCCGGCGCACTAAAGGGAGAGGATATAATAAAATTTAACTTTTAATTCTGTCAATAAAAGAACCGTTACGGTGAAATATAAGCTACATACATGACTTACAAAAAAACATTGAACAATTACTAAAATGATGCACGCGCTGTGTGTGTGTCACTTATGTTGCACAAATTGTACCGTGCAATCTCCACTGTTTTGTGGTATCTATGTGCAGTATCACCCGTAATTTATAATATAATTCCCCAGGGTGCTATGACACGAGTCGTATGGGTAGTCTGACAGGTTATTATGTCAGATTCCTCTATTTTATTACGACTCTATGCTGAGTACGGGTCAGTTTAGTCTGCTATCTAATTTTGCTCAATTTGTGTCTTCAAGCAGACGTATCCATCCATACATCACTTTTGTGTGTGTTTGCTTAGTGTGTGTATAAGCGGTCGATGTTGCAATCTTGGATCGTATCCTTAGCAATTATTGGTGCGCAAACAGATTAATATCCCTTTTGAAGGAGATTTATTAGGGTAATCTGATGGTGTGAATGCTTTCAGACTCCCTTAAAGTAGTTCCCCTCTAGAAATACTTAAATTGTCATATGTTGTACTTCAAGGGGAGATCGCATGTATAATCTGATGGTGTGTATGCCGTCAGGATTGGTGATTTAGATATATTTTCACCTCATAAATGGTAATAAATTTACACGTTCCACACCCAGGGGTATGGTTATACTGTTTTTATGATAACCACGCAGCGATATTGATATTTTAATGCGTGCTTATGCCGGTTATTTTTAATTCGGCAACGGCTTGCAAAGCAGACGGGTTAGTATCCTGCACAAACAAATTTGTGCTTGTTTTGGATACACACGTTTCACATTAGGCAGTACGGTTACACTATTGTTACAACAATTGCGCTCTCATTCAGCGGTAGCTTATAAGGCAGGTGAATCTGTACTCTGCACAATCGAATTTGTGCTTCTATTTGTACACACGTTCCACACCGAAGGGTATGGTCACACTTGCTGTAAAGAGTTAAATGGGCAATCCGACAGTTTGTATGCTGTCAAATTCCCTCAATTGGAGCAGCTTGCAAGGTAGACGGGTTAATATCCTGCACGAACAAATTTGTGCTTATTTTAGATACACACGTCTAGAAATACTTAAATTGTCATATGTTGTACTTCAAGGGGAGATCGCATGTATAATCTGATGGTGTGTATGCCGTCAGGATTGGTGATTTAGATATATTTTCACCTCATAAATGGTGTTAAATTTACACGTCCCACACCCAGGGGTATGGTTATACTGTTTTTATGATAACCACGCAGCGATATTGATATTTTAATGCGTGCTTATGCCGGTTATTTTTAATTCGGCAACGGCTTGCAAAGCAGACGGGTTAGTATCCTGCACGAACAAATTTGTGCTTATTTTAGATACACACGTTACACATTTAGGCGGTATGGTTACACTATTGTTATAACAGTTGCGCTCCCATTCAGCAGCGGCTTGTGAGACAGATGAATCTGTACTCTGCACAATCAAATTTGTGCTTCTATTTGTACACACGTTCCACACCAGAGGGTATGGTCACACTTGCTATAATAGCGTCCTTTGTGGAGAATTGTATGGACAATCCGACAGTGTGTATGCTGTCAAATTACCTCAATTGACTATCGTGTGATACTTGTGGGGGTAATCTGATGGCATGTACGCTGTCAGATTTCCTGATTTTTCACAAATGTCCCTCCTATCGAGCACTGTTATTATACATCTGCGGTTCATGCATAGTAAAATTTATGTCATGCACAGGGAGATTGGTTTTATTTATCAATGGTGTATGCACAATAAAATTTGTGCCATGCACAGAGAGATTTGTTGTATTCGTGGGTGGTTTATGCATAGTGAAATTTGTATCATGCACAGTAGAATTTGTGCTCATATGAATATGTGATCGCACCAGTAGTATATAAAATAAATACAGGCACAAGAACCAATGTCTGCACCGGCTAATCCCAATGTCACTGTTATAATATCCTGTGGGGAGATTGTCTGGGTAATCTGGTAATCTGGTAATGTGTACACCGTCAGATGTATTCCCAAAATGTATTGCAATCTTCCAATCTTTCCAATAAGTGTTTGTTGAGATTAGCTATAGATGGTGTTCATAGTCTGCAAGGTTTTACCATACATTTGTCATGGTTTGATTAATTTTCAGGAGATAGCTGAATATAATAGTGCACGATCCCGCTTACAGTTCCTGTGGTCTGTTTGGTTTCAGACCCAATTTGCATAAGGATAGTGGGATATATCAGTGCACTTATTTATTGCTAATATACGTGATCTATTAATTTTTAGACCCCGGTTGGGTATGCGTATAGTACATATAGCAGTTCCCCGGTCTATTTTAATTTGAGACAGCGGTTGGTTTGGTATTATTAGCTACTCCATTCCGTCAGTCATTTCTCGTGGCTGGCGGATTAAGATAATTTTAAGCAATTCTATATACACCAAGTGCCGCTAAATGGTATTAGCGGTTAAATATATCTACTGGTTATAAGCTAATCATATGGCTAACATATCTCATTCATAGACAATGCATAATTTATCACACAATTTGAGCAGCGCGTGCATCAGGCCAACGCGCGCTTCACAAACGGCTTTTTCAAGGCTGGACCCGAACAGCATTGCCGGTGGGTATAAATCAGATGGTTGAGCCAATCAGATACGGTGCTGTGGTCATCTGATGTATGTGCGTCATTTGACTGATGTTCTCCGTGATGTGCTGATTAAGGTCCATGTATTCTAGACTTAGGGCATCTCCTGGTATTTCCTGCGATCTAATTATGTATCAATATTGAGAATTCCTGAATATGCGGCATGGCGTATATATATGGTATCTAATGAAATCCTAAATGTGTATGTAAAATATGGGTAGTTGATTATCTCTAATTAAAAAGAGAAGTGTATTCTAGATATTAATATTTTCTTCTTTTTCTTTTTCTCTCTTTTTTCTTCTTCCTTCTTTTTTCTCTCTTTCTCTTTTTTCAGGACCATGTGGAATGGAAGGGGTGAAGGTGTCACGGCAAAATAACATAGGTGAGTAAGAATTAAAACCACACAAAAACAAGTGAAAATGGTTCAATTAATGTAATGAAGAAATAGATTTATCAAAGTTGTGTAAGTACGGAGTATTCTGTTGGTGTGGTGAGTAATTATTGTGGTCCCGTGAAATAGTGATGTGGGACTTCTCTGTAAATCGGTACTTGGAGGTGATAGTTTGTGAATATGTAAATCGATACTTGGACAGGTGAGTAGGGTACAGTAGGGGGTATTGTGATATAAGTGTACCCGTGTTAATAAGAAAATATTGATGAGATAAGTAAATTATTAAGAGAGAATATTTGAAGGTGTTGAGATCATTCATTAAGGATTTTGGAATGTTCCTCTTCATCATAGGTATGATGAGAAGCTGTTGTTTTCGTTTAGTCCCATTGGTTGCATGCTATTCATCAGGAATATCATCTTTGTTTCGTATTGGAGTAGTGCCCTGTCGGTATCTCCCCCGCGTATACTCATTTGAATATGCTTCATACCGAAAGCTCTAAGATTTTTGGGGTCACTGTTGTGGATTTGTAGAAAGTGGTTGGCTATAGGTGTTAAGGTTTTGAACCTTGATTTATCCTGTTTGGCATTTCTGATACTGCCTACGTGCTCTAGGATCCTTACTTCATCTGTTGTAAAGTCCTGTTGTGAAATAAGCTGGGACCGACTGTAATGTCCCCAATCAGATGAGTATGCCAACAGTAGCACACGTCTTCAGAAGACTTCTTTAGGTACTCTTTACCTAGAACGGCATGCGGGGGTAAAAAATCGCGGGCACATAAAAAACGTATGCGACGCGATGCCCGCGATTTTCCCATAGGGATCAATGTTAAAACTGTGATTGGACGCGATTTTACTGTTAAATGCCTCAATGCCCGCGATTTGGCCATAGGAAACAATGTTAAATGGGCCACAGAGCCCTAATAGTGCCCTTGAACTCTGAAATGGCCCCCACAATTGTTAACGCCACCCCACGATTAACGTCAACCCGAAGCGTGGCGAGCGGCGGCGGTACACGTCCTCCGACCTTTTCATACCCCCACTATCCACGTCGGCGTGGAGTTGAGAATATAATAGTGTGGCGAGCGCAGCGAGGGGACGCGGATACCTTCACAGGTAAACGCGTCCCTTCGCGGGCTTCACAGGTGTCCGCGTCGCCATGGACACCTGGGAAGCCCGCGAGGGGACGCGTATAACTGTGAAGGTATCCGCGTCCGCTCGCCACGCTTCGGGCTCGGTGGCTCGCTGCGCTCGCCACACTATTCTATTCTCAACTCCACGCCGACGTGGATAGTGGGGGTATGAAAAGGTCGGAGGACGCGTACCGCCTCCCCTCGCCACGCTTCGGGTTGACGTTGATCGTGGGGTGGCGTTAACAATTGTGGGGGCCATTTCAGACTTCACGGTGACTATTTGGGCTCTGTGGCCCATTTAACATTGTTTCCTATGTAAAAATCGCGGGCATTGAGGCATTGAACACTAAAATCGCGTCCAATCTCACTATTAACATTGATCCCTATGGGAAATCGCGGGCATCGCACCCGTTTTTTAGTGCATTCGATGGTCGCGATGGGCGCCGTTCTAGGTAAAGAGTACCCTTTTTTAATCTTGTGGGAGATAGTAGCCTACATACCGGTTACCTGAGTATCTTGAGGTGAGAAGGGGATGATACACACACAGATTTTTTTTTTTTAAATAGGGTCACAGTGTCAAGTAGCAATCAGTATAAGGTAAAAACATTTACATTTATTGGCAAAACTCACCAAAATCACGACAGTTGCTTCATCTTATTACATATCCCCTATATTGTGCTTTGGAGGATCCTGCTCATTCAAATGTCTAATATTGTTGGGATCTGTCCTTTTGTCTTCAAGGTCAAAAATTTGTTTCAACACTGAAAGCTTTAAGGTTGTAATTTTAGAACTGATGACACTTTCATTTAACATCCTGACCAGGTTTAGATTTTGTAGTTATAGCAGCTTAACAGTCTATATAAAATGAGGTCATCTGCTTTATAATAAGTGTTCAATAGTAGATCAGGAATCCATGCCGTGCAATATTTGAATATTTGCAATATCAATAGGATGAATAGAATGGCCCAGCATCTTTACAGCTACATTCCTCATGGTACAATACTGCTAGTATAATTATAGTAGCAGCAGTGGTGGAGAGATTGGTCATATTATTTATACTTCTAAAAAGCGCAAATCACTGTATAGTTTATCTAGAATACGGACACAGAATTTTGCTATTTGCAATTATGATATTTAAATATGAACCAAATCATATCCTAAAAAGATTTTATTCTAAAACATTTAATAAAAATACGAGAATAGGGTAGATTTCTTATACATGCATTAAATTTGATTATCCTTCTCCATAAATGTAGGTTTCTATATTTAGGACCTTGTCTATACGGGTTCCAAAACCAGAATTCATGCGTGGTTAGTAGTTCTTAAAAGAAAGTTTGCCACTTAAAACAGTAATATATTATGGAATCACTCAAGTAGCAAGTCATGTTCCTGGCACTGGTCACATGACAGAGGACTTCACATATGACCAGTACTTGGCCACGGCTCACTGCACTCTCCTATGAGGGGCACCTACAGGTGTACTGAACTTCTGCTTTATTTTTAATACATTATAATTTCGGATATGAGCAGCTGAGGTCCATTACATACTGTAGGTACAATTATTTGTACAATAATTGCAGGATGTATTTAGGACATCACTAAACATACAAGTGTTGGGGATTCTTCATTATTAATACAATAGTGGTGCGAAATAAAAGTATACAATCCTAAATGCTGAGTTTTTGCTTGTATTTGGCGCCTTTTGAAGTCAGTATTTCATCACTACAGTAGTGGTACATTATTCCATAGCTATTCATAGCTGTGAAATTAGAGATTAGCAGATCTAAACATTTTTTTCAATGTTTGCTTGTTAACAAGTTATTGTGGGAATAAAACTTCTGCTGCTATACATGCAGTATATATTGGGTACCAACTCATCGTCATACAGCTTTATGATGTATTAGCAGACAAGCACTTGTGAGTAAGTGCTGATTCACAAGGAAGTCTTTCCTGGGTGTGTCCAGTCTCCTGCTCCAAACAGGTGTAACAAGTGCCGGAGTGAGATGGGAGAATGGCACCACCCTCTTCATTCTCAGGTGAGTCCATGGACAGCATAATTACCTCTTAATGATCGGTTATAGCTAGTCTCGGCTACTCCCAATAAACATTTATAGGCCCAAGCCCTACCCTCAGTACATTCTGGAAAAATGCCAGTAAATAACACTGAAAGATCCACTCCCTAACAGGTTCATAGTGCCAAGGACACTCAGTGATACCTAGAGAGAGTTAAAAGTAATTTGTAACACATAGGATAATACCAGAGAGGAGGGTGCCAGGGCTGAATAAAAGATATACTGATTACATTGAGAGAAAAAAGTTATGTAATGTTACAGTGCCTTTTATGATAATCCGTAAGACTTATGTATGGGTCAACATCTACAGCTGTAGCCATATCAAGGTAGAAAAAGTTGATTAATGATAGAACTGGTTGTTCTAGTCCTGCTGTACTATTGTCCTACCATAATTTCACTTTGGCATTCCTCCGATCTATCCTGATATGTTAAATTACTATGTTGTCTACCCACACAAAGCAGCATCACACAATGAAGACCACAAATATAAGATATTATGTTTATTCATATGTGACAAGACAAAGGACAAAATAAATAAGTCACATCTCAATAGTGCCCACATGTGGGAGAAGAGCTTTTACTTGATCTTGAGCGTCTGCCCCTTCACACACGGGGTTACCTTGTAAACGCAACAACGAAAGACGAGGGCAGTTGGAAAGTGGCTGGAGGTCCGATACTTTCTCTATTTCTAAGACATTTGGCTAAGGAAAAATAAGTGGTTGAATAAAATATTTATTGCACAAATGATATATAGAGCACATTTATGTTATACAAGGAGGAGATTCAATTATTAGCGAGGAACAGAAATTAGCAACTATTTTCCTTAGTGCACCGTGTGAGGATCTAAGGCAGTGGTTCTTAACCTCGGTCCTCAGGATCCCCAGGTCCATGTCTCCACACAGACTCACAAGTGAAATAATTAGCCCCAACTGTGGATCTTTTAAAATGTGTTAGTGAGTAATGAGTGCATCTGTGCACATGCCTGGTGACCTGGAAAACGTGAACTGTGTGGGGGTCTTGAGGACAGCGGTTGAGAACCACTGATCTAAGGTATTAAATACAATGATTGTTTTACATCTATTAATCTATATAAAGATTCATCCTTGCCATATATACTGAAAGTATCTCAATTTACATGTAAGAGGATATATTAGTCCGGTACTTGTGGAGTATCACGGCTCCCATCGTATGGCATCGTATGCCATATGTAGTGGCATACGATGCGATACGATTTTTACCGATTTTTGCTCAAAAATCGTATGCGATCGCATCGGATGCCATACGATGGCATCCGATGCGATGGCACCCGATTTAGCACTGAAATGCATCAAAATGCATTGAAATGTGTATTAAACTAGTGAAATGCCCCCAAATGCCATTTTTCATAGTGCACCACCCCCACTATCAACGTCAACCCGAAGCGTGGCGAGCGCAGCGTGGCGAGCGCAGCGAGCCCGCGAGGGGCGGCGGTACGCGTCCTACGACCTTTTCATACCCCCACTATCCACGTCGGCGTGGAGTTGAGAATAGATTAGTGTGGCGTGCGCAGCGAGCCACCGAGCCCGAAGCGTGGCGAGCCCCGCAAGGGGACGCAGATACCTTCACAGCTATACGCGTCCCCTCGCGGGCTTCACAGGTATCCGCGTCCGCTCGCCACGCTATATTAATTCATAATATAACATCATAATATACATAAACACCAATGGGGAATGGAATGGGGAGTCTGACTCCCCATTCCACTTCCCATTGGTGTCTAAGTAAGTCCTTCTGGAAAATGCGCTCAGATCGATTATGGCCCCCATACACTTAATTCATTTTAAAGTTACATAACAACTTCCGTGAACCGCCCGTGACCTTCCTGGGCAGCAGGTTTGCATGATGATAGATATAGATATATATATATATATATGGTACTTGTGAGTTATCCGGGCTGCCGATTTTTTCATCGTGCCCGAAAAATCGTGGGCATCGCGTCGGTCACGGCCATTATAAGGGGCCGCGACACGACCGACGCGATGCCCACGATTTCCCATAGACAGTAATGTTAAAAGACGCGATGGACCCGATTTCCCATAGACAGCAATGTTAAAATTATTACAGTAATGTTAAATGATGTGCAAAATAAAATGACAATGTGAAATGGGCCAATATGATATGTTTTTTAAAAAAATGTTTCATGGCCCCGTTAACGCTACCCCGCTATTGACGCCAACCCGAAGCGTGGCGAGCGCAGCGAGCCCGCGAGGGGCGGCGGTACGCGTCCTCCGACCTTTTCATACCCCTACTATCCACGTCGGCGTGGAGTTGAGAATAGAAAGTGTGGCGAGCGCAGTGAGCCACCGAGCCCGAAGCGTGGCGAGCGCAGCGAGGGGACGCGGACACCTGTGAAGCCCGCAAGGGGACGCGGATACCTGTGAAGGTATCCGCGTCCCCTCGCCACACTTCGGGCTCGGTGGCTCGCTGCGCTCGCCACACTTTCTATTCTCAACTCCATGCCGACGTGGATAGTAGGGGTATGAAAAGGTCGGAGGACGCGTACCGCCGCCCCTCGCGGGCTCGCCACGCTTCGGGTTGGCGTCAATAGCGGGGTGGCGTTAACGGTGGTGGGGGGCCATGAAACATTTTTTTTTAAAACATATCCAATGTGAAATGGCCATATTGGCCAATTTCACATTGTCATTTTATTTTAACATTGCTGTCTATGGGAATTTGGGTCTATCGTGTCTTTTAACATTACTGTCTATGGGAAATCGCGGGCATCGCGTCGCAGCCCCTTATAACGGCCACGACCGACGCAATGCCCCCAATTTGGGGGTAAATCGCGGGCATCGCGTCGGTCGGGTGTCCTTAAGTTAACTAAACTTAAGGACAAAATCGGCAGCCCGGATAATTCACAAGTAATATATATATATATATATATATATATATATATATATATATATATATATATATATATATATATATATATATATATATATATATATATATATATATATATATATAGATACAAAAGTACCAACACACTCGCCATTCCTAGGAATGGGGTGCAAACAGCACCCACATCCCAGGGTGGGGTGCGGTGGCCTGTGACCACACACTCTAGTAAATACAAACACAGGGAGCCCAGCACTCACTACAACAAACTGACTCACCTTAACATTCAAATAATCAATAAATAAATAATGGGGTTTTAGTTCATGAATTGATCAATGCATTTAAGCTTGCAGCCCATCGCCAAGGGACCCCATTTCACTGCAAGTCCTACACTAACAACTGTTTTTCTTGAGAACCTGGCACCTGCTTACACATCATAGCTAAAATGAAAAAAAAAAAAAAAAAAAAAAACACATGTTCATTTTAGCTATGATGTGTAAGCAGGTGCCAGGTTCTCAAGAAAAACAGTTGTTAGTGTAGGACTTGCAGTGAAATGGGGTCCCTTGGCGATGGGCTGCAAGCTTAAATGCATTGATCAATTCATGAACTAAAACCCCATTATTTATTTATTGATTATTTGAATGTTAAGGTGAGTCAGTTTGTTGTAGTGAGTGCTGGGCTCCCTGTGTTTGTATATATATATATATATATATATATATATATATATATATATATATATATATATATATATATATATATATACAGTGAGACGGAGATTGGCACTCAGGATAATGAGGATAATGAACCGCGGTGCCTTCCAACGGAGGTAGATATATAGCAGACTCTCACCCAGAACCTTATTAAAGCAATGGATAAGAAACAGGCGGCACTCCCAACGGGTTTGCAATAAGGTGCTGGTGTATTAAGCAATATTTACAGCATATTAATCAGTGCAGCGACAACGTTTCAAGACCTGTGCGGTCTTTTCTTCAGGTCAAGCAATTGTGAGTTGGCGCCCCTATTTTTGATCACCACAATTAGATCAATCAAGCCTTAGGTAATTTCACTCTAGCATACAGTAAAAAGTCCATATAATTTGAAATGTTTATTAAAAAGTATTTTTCCACACAGTGGTAGCAGTTATTCCAGATCTTTATAAATTTAATTGAGACATCTCAGACACTTGGAAACAGCAGAAGATACCCAACACGTTTCGCCCCTTACATATATACATATACATAATACACACAGTCATTTTTGCATGCAATATAATTGCATGTGATCCCATTCCCCGTGTGGCTGCCTGTTTCATAGGATAAGATCGGATCAGATGTCGAACACATCAGATTTGCCCACTTTCCCCCTTATTTTTTGGCCCTATCCATCAAAATTGGGGGAAAGTAGACAAACTCAAACAAATTGGCCAGCTTTAGGGGGTATTCAATGTCTGTCGAGCTCGGTCTCCGTCGAGCGTTTCATGGAGTTCACCTGAGAATTTAGGGTTTTTTTGCATCTCGGATATTCAATCCTTGGGTTTTTTTCTGCGCTGGTTTTTTTATTTTTTATTTCGTTTTGCTCGCCTGTCGAGATTATGTGATCTCGAGTAGCCGAGCTCTTTGGACCCTTTTTTTTACTCGATTTGACACGCACCCTATTCAATGATCAGGTATGTATGTATTTCTCGACACACTTTAGGCAATTATTCTGGGTGTTTTGCGCGCCTCCATCTTGAGGCGTGATGTTTGTATTTTATTGTGAAATTGTTTGAGGTTTCCATCTGTTACTCCTCATACATATTTTGCTACTATGGCCATTATTATAACTTGTTTTGCGAAGGACATAACAGCAGCGGTGTTGTCAGCATGTCTATTGCAAATGCTGCGTGCATATTTTCTAGCAACAAATATGGTGCAGAAGCACACTTTTCAAGAAGAATATTGGGTACTTGTGTATTTTGGCGGCGCCCCCGATGTCCGTCGTACGACGAACAGATCGCATCGCATCGCATGCCATGCACCCGATGGCATGCGATGCGATGCGACGCGATTTTGACCCCCTATACGACCAAAAATCGTATAAGCACCCTAAAGGGTGCTTTTGAGCACCCAAATGGGTGCTTACAATGTTAAATGCACCCCCACGCCACCCCCCACTATAAACGTGAACCCGAAGCGTGGCGAGCGCAGCGGTACGCGTCCTACGACCTTTTCATACCCCCACTATCCACGTCGGCGTGGAGTTGAGAATAGAATAGTGTGGCGAGCGCAGCGAGCCACCGAGCCCGAAGCGTGGCGAGCCCCGCGAGGGGACGCGGATACCTTCACAGTTATACGCGTCCCCTCGCGGGCTTCACAGGTGTCCGTGGCGACGCGTTTACCTGTGAAGCCCGCGAGGGGACGCGTTTACCTGTGAAGGTATCCGCGTCCCCTCGCCACGCTTCGGGCTCGGTGGCTCGCTGCGCTCGCCACACTATTCTATTCTCAACTCCACGCCGACGTGGATAGTGGGGGTATGAAAAGGTCGTAGGACGCGTACTGCCGCCCCTCGCGGGCTCGCTGCGCTCGCCACGCTTCGGGTTCACGTTTATAGTGGGGGGTGGCGTGGGGGTGCCTTTAACATTGTAAGCACCCATTTGGGTGCTTAACATTGTATAAGCACCCATTAGGGTGCTTATACAATGTTTAATCGCATCGCATCGTATGGCATCGTATGCCATGTACAATGGCATACAATTTCAAAATTGTATGCCATCGTGCACTATCGTACGATATCGCGTCGCATCGCATACCATCGTATGTGTTATGGTATGCGATGCGCGCCGCCAAAATACACAAGTACCGAATATTGTATTGCATTAGCTTTTTTTTTTATAGAAGGTGTCTACTGTTCCTGCACTATACACAGCACATGCATCAAATGCTGTTATCGTTATGAGAACGGCTGTGTTTGCATGTTGAAGTACATGTGTTTTTTCTGCTTGTTTTTTTATATGATTAGTGAATTCACTATACTTCTATACTACTCCTTCTATGAATCATCTGTGAATGGGTCGATTACAATTGTTGACTGTATGTACCCGGCTGAATCGGCAGGAGCTGCTGAGTTTGTGCAGCACGGATGGCCAGAGCCTTGGAGCAGGAGACCAGCAAGTACTACGAGGGAACACAAGTTATAAGCCTATTTATAGGCGCAGACATGGCGCAAAGGCAAGTTTATACAATGTTGCGAGTTATGGGCATTCCAAACGTCGACAGGAGGAGACTTCGAGGATTGACACTTTGAATTGGCGAGATCACGGCTTGCAGGAAAAAATATTTCTGTCGAGCAAAACGTAACCATAAAAAACTCGACTACACGAGGTGAAAAAAATGAGATTGAATACCCCCCTTAGCCTCTCTTGCCTAAAGTGACTCGTATGCCCCCTTTCAGACCACACTTAAAAACCGGTATTTTGCAGATTTTTAACCGTTGCCAGTGTCAAAAAACGGCACTTAAACGGTAATATACCGTTTAAGAGATGCGGTGTGAAAGGGGTTTTACCTGGCAGACCTGTTTTTGGAAATGTTTTCAAATACAGGGTCAAAGCCAGTTATGCGGTCTGAAAGCAGCATTAATGGCAGATACACAGTAAATCTAAATAAAGCCGTAATAGGCTAACATGTCAAGTTCGGTTGAAATATGGGAGCTGTATTCGTTTTAACGTTTAAGTCTAGAAACCCTTTAGTTAAATCGCAAGAGTTTCTTAGAACATTAGAACAAATGCTTAACTAATTTACAGCATCGGGACTAGAGAGTGCGGCTTCATTTTCATGGTAAGAAATGTGCATGGTTTGCGTGGGTTGTTAGGTCTACACCAACTAGGTCGACAAGCATTTGGTCGCCACCACTAGGTAGACAGGCAGCATGGTCGACATGGGTCTAGGTCGACAGGACATTAGGTCGACAAAAGCATTCGATCGACAGTCAAAAGGGCGACATGGGGTTTTTCAGTTTTTTTTCGAATGTCGACACAGTTGACATGGACACAGTTTGAGGTGCACCACATCCCCTCGCATCACTTGCTGTGCTCGGCACACTATGTTATTCTCCCACCCTCCCTAGTGGATGGTAGGGCATGTCGGCTCAAAAAACAGTGAAAAGCCCCATGTCGACCTTTTGACTGTCGACCTAGCCCATGTCAACCTAATGCTTGTGTTGCCTAATGACCTGTCAAGCTAGTTGGTGTAGACCTAATGACCGTATCCCGTTTGCATATGACACAGATGGTAAACATAAAAGGATACTATTACACTGTAGAGATAACTCCTCAAGCCGTGGTAAGTTCCATAGGCCACTCAGATGTGAAATGTTGTTATTATCCACTTCAAGTACCTAAAAAAAAATCATGTAGAAACAATAATGCTAAACATTACAATATTGCTATTGCCTACTGAATGTCTCCTTACTCCTACACAGCCCCATTTCATAGCTCATCATACTCCAGTCTCAGTGTACTACATTGACATGGAACAAGAGCCATACACACTAAATTATATTTAAACAATATCGCTCACTTCCCACCTTATGAGTGATATTGTTTAAGATATTGCTTGGTGTGTATTCTAAATATCGGCATGCACGTCCGCTCCTGCGGGTGGTCAATGATGCCCTCCATCAGCCTTGCCTGTACCAATATTGCTGGGTACACAGATTGTGTAGTATGCACCAGGCTTCAAGCTGCATATGCACGGTGCACTTTTGGCTTAGGCTGATTCTGACTATGTACTATTTCCTTTGAACTCTTTGGAGCCCATAACATTGACTATACACACTGCAATTTTGACTATGGGCACAATTCAGACCTGATCGCACAGCTGCGAATTTGCAGGCCAATCTATTATGGCTAAACTGTGCATGAGTACGGCCCATAGTACGCATGTGCGAGGTCATCCTGCTAAGTTTTTTTTATCGCTGGCCATACGCAAGTTGATTGGCAGTAAGCCAGTGTTTGAAGGTGATAACCAGCTGTTTTCTGGGAGTGGCAGAAAAAACGTAGGCATGCCCAGGCATTTTAGGGAACGGCGTGTGATGTCAGTTCCGGCTCCGATCAGCTTGTTTCTCTCGCAGCTGCCGAGTAAGTTCTGGGCTACGCATACACTGTAAAAATCATTCCATGGTGAGCGCCTTGGATTTGCAGCTATTCGCTGATCCAGCTAACTTTGCAAGCCCTGTTAAACATATCGCAGGCTTGCAAGGGTCATGATTTCACTCTGGCTTGGAGGTGATTACCTGGATCACAGGGCTCCAAATATTAGCAGCCTGATTAGTCTGTATGAGGCCCTATGTACGGTATTGGCTATGTACAATATTGGCTGTTGTACACTTTTTATTTAAAATCGTGCTGCCTGCAGAGTCTATTTTTTATTGGGATACCGACCCCATAAGGAAGCACATCAGCATTGCAAGCTGCATTCACACAGTCAGTATGTACTATGTATTCTACTGATTTGGACTATATGTGATGCACCTATTGAAACTCACACGAATAAAAAGTAACTTTTATTTGTCAATTTTAAGAAAGCGAAATATATAAAAAAACACATACAACAAATACACTCTGTGTTAAAAAACGGTGGCTCTCTGATCCTATGGGCGGTATAAATCTACCTTAAATTCAAATACAGAAATGGAGGGCCATAATATTTTTATAGTGTAATGTAATATCACAGTGTTGTATCACTGAATGGTTGGCCACAATCCCTAAATAGAGGCGCACTAAATGACGATACAAGATCAAAATAGAACGTATTGTTGGACAGGCAGTGTGAATAAATGGTGCATGAAGGTCTACCTGGGCTGCTGTTGAACACAATATGTATTCCTGACGTCTATCGACACAGGTGTCGTCGTTATAGGATTTCTCCTCCCAAACACAAATATAGGCTGGCAATTATCACAGTGCACTGTGTCAATGAGCGCCTGTCATGTATACGCCTAGTTGGGGGAAATAACTGTGTACCACAATTCCTGGTCCTAGTATGCGTCGACGCAAATGTCATCACCTAGGGTATGTCCCTTCTCCAACAAATATATAGGCTGGTGATTTAATCCTGCGCAATAAATATGCGGGTGCTTGTCACCTATAGGCCTAGTTGGGGGTGACAGCCTGGTGATAACTGTGTCGAGTTTTTTGGATGTCGACTTCCAAACAAATATAATCAGGCTAGTGATTATCACAGTGCGCTGAATCAGTGTGCGCCTGTCATCATAAGGCCTAGTTTGGAATGACAGTTTGAGGTGTAAATTGTCGATAATGCAAATTAACTCAAGACACCTTTGGTGGCCACAGAAAGTTAACAGAAATTACTAAGTCTCTCCATTACCCAAGAAAAGGGAATAGTGTGGAGACTGGTATTAATGTTATGGCGACCGCTCATACAGATGAGTCAAATTTCATCTCTGCGGAGTGTAATTGGTCTAGTGATCAGATCTTGTGGACACAGTTGGTGTAATGTCGACACTTAGTGTCTGTAGTTTAGTTGCAGACAAATAATTGACATATACAAAAAAACAAAAAACACGTGTTATCCTGCCTCCCGTGAGGGTAGTCAAATCGGTACAGGGTCGGTTTTTAGTAATATTAAAATGTCGACAGAAAAGGTCGTCACTTTCAGGGTTGTCGACTTCCAAGCAACAACAGACAGGTGGATGATTATCACAGCGTGCTAAATCAGTATGTGTCTGTCACTGGTAAGCCTGGTTTTGGACTGACAGCCTAGGGTGTAACCAGTCACTGATAGTGATTAACTCAGAACACATGCGGTGGTCATAGAAAATTAACATAACTTTCTCAGTCTCTTAAATTACCCGAAAAAACGGGAATAGTGTGGAGACCAGTGATAATAGTGTTATGGTGACCACTCATAGAGATGAGTCAAATTTTATCTCAGTAAAGTATGGTTAGTCCAGTGATCAGGTGTTTGTGGACACAGTAGGTGTGATGTCGACACTTTGTGTCAGTAGTTTATTAGTAGACAAATACAGTTAAATTTCACATACACATCAAATACGTTTTATCCTGCGTACTGTGAAAGTACTGTAATCGGTACAGGGTCGGTTTTTGGTGGTAAAAATAAATAGATAAATGTCACATGTGCACCATATATGAAACTAACGTGGCAGATAGTACAAACCACCTCAATTAGCAGGTACACTATACGGGGTTGCTCGCATACAGATAACACTGTCTCCAAACTGTGTGGAGGAAGTATTCCAAAAAACCCTAAGTGCGGGTAATGGAAGTGTTATAATGCCCCAAGGACAAGTAATAAATGTCAGAGGGGTGGAAGGCAATTCCCACACTATCTTCTCTGTGAGCTAGTGTCTGATAATTCAAAGAGGTTGCTGCCACTGTTCTATAACACGCGTGAGGCTGTCCTCACACTGTCTGTCAGTGCGCCTCTAATAGGGGTTCCTGTAAGAAAAGTACATCAATCAAAATGCATCCTAGTAAATTTTAAGATCAGAGAGCGACACCGCTAGCCGGCGCACGCTTCGCAAACAGCTTTTTCAAGGCCAACCCGTCTGGCCAAACTGAGGCTGTTAAATACCCTCCCTGGGGTGGGCGTAATGTGATTGAAGGTTGCTGCGTCCTATGAGTTTGAGTCTGTCATAGTGGGACAGATCTGATTGGCTATGGGGCGTGGCAGCCTCCGGGAGTGATTGACTATTGTCAAATCTTATCCTCTGCTGTCTCCCAGAATATTGCTGAAATAGCCGCAGATCATATCCAGGTAACGTATGCGTAATGTTATGCTGCGGATCAATGTCGCTGTATTGTTCAGCTACACGCTGTTTTTGTGTGGTGCCCGTCTAATCAGAGATTCCTTCGTGGGAGTTAATGTCCCAGATTGTGACAGCCATCGGGCAGGAGCAGAATAGTTCATACAATGCTAAAGGGTAAGTAAATCAGCAAATCGGCAGGGAGAGGGAGGGGAGGAGGAAAGTACCAATAATCGCAAAGTACAGTTAGAGGGCAAAAGGATTAAGTCACAGGTGCCTGACGGGGCATGGTATTCTCAAAGTTGCCATGTTTGTGCCAGAGTGTTACCATGTTAATGCAATAATGTTTCTCATGGAGACACCTTATTATAAAGTATCCATCTTTCCCATTATCTGTTGACAACATCGAAAAACTAAAAATACTGAAATTTGTATAATAATTCCATTATCATTATCAGTAAGAAGCGTAAAGGGACATGAGAAAGAGAAAAAGATATATTTAATAGTGATATCGTATCTCATCTGCGATAGTCATATGTCAATAAAAATGGAGACACTATAATGTGTCAAGAAAGGAAGAATTCTTTAGATGTATTAAATAAAATATGACAAAAAGTGTCAAAAAATGTGACAGTGACACGAGAGAGAGGGGTATTGGTGTACAGGGTGAAATCATAAACGGTCTGTCCACTTTGTGGAAGACTGATGTGATAATTAGAGGAATATAAGTGAGAAATATACATATATATATATTTTTTATATATTTTTGGTGTGTATCTGACTGCAATCGCAAAGAAGGACTACAGAAGAAAAAAAAAAAAAAAAGGAGAGAGAGCAATTCATCTATCATGGGTGCTCAAGTGAGATCCAAAAGATAATCCACTGTGGGGATATTGGTCAGTGAAGAAATAATAGTAAAGGTGAGTGTGACAAATAAAAACAAACTGAGTGTGGAAACCAAAACGTGTTGAGATGAAGAAAATGACCTAATATTAGTATTAATGATATTGGAGAGACTATCATGTCCGCTATCTGTTGGTAGATGGACAAAAAATAAAGACGCAAAAATATTATAATATAATAATAAGTGTAAGGCAACATAGGCAATGGTACTATACATGAGAGTGGAATTTGTAAGATAAGAGAATATGGATGAAAGATAAAATTAAAGATATGCTGTATATTTATTCTCCTCATTTAAACCGTGAGGAAACATGGCATCTAGCAAGAATATGAGTCTGGTTTCTTGTCTGAGCAATTCACTGTCCAGGTCTCCTCTCCTAATGCCAAGGTTAACTTTTAGCATGCCGAATGCTTTGAGTCCTGAGGGGTCTTGATTATGATATCGGTAAAAATGGCGAGCCACTGGTGTTAGGGTTCTCATGGCTGCCTTGTCTCTTGGGGCATTTTTGATGCTGTTCACATGCTCCATAATTCGCTTTTTTAAGGGTCTAATAGTCTTACCTATGTAAATTTTGTCACAAGGACACTGTAAATGGTATACAACCCCTGCTGTGTTGCAGGTGATCTGGTCCTTGATTTTCCAGGTGGAGTGGAATTTATCAAGATAAGAGTTTTTGGCAATCATAAAAGTACAGGCCTTACAGGTCCCACATTTACGTGACCCAGTAGTGGTTTTGTCTGGTCCCTTGATTTTGTCCAGGTGGCTGTGGACTAAAATGTCACGCAGGTTCTTACTTCTGCGCCAGCTGATGTCAATTCTATTACCCAGGATGGAGGACAGATCTGGGTCCGTTTTGAGTATATCAAGGTGTTGGTTTAGAATTTTCTGTATGTCTTGCCACTCCTGGCAATAGGTCCCAATAAATCTGACTTTTTGATCTTGTTGAGTGTTTTTCTTAGAAGATGTCAGTAGTGATTCTCTTGTCACTTTTTGGGTGGTATTAAATGCAGATTTAATGGCCCTATTGCTGTAGCCTCTCTCTCTGAGACGGCCACTCAGCTCATCAGCTCGTTTGGCGAAGGTATGGGCCTGTGAACAGTTACGTTTGGTTCGTAAGAACTCCCCTTTCGGCAGCCCTTTAATTACAGGAGGAAAGTGTGCACTTCCAAAATGTAATAAGGAATTGGTGGCCGTCTTTTTCCTGTACATATCGGAGGAGATGGTCCCATCTTCCTCTATGTTCAGGCGTAAATCCAAGTAGTTTACCCCTTCCTGGCTCATTTCGTAGGTGAGGCGGAGGTTGAAATTATTGGTGTTGAGAATATCAATAAAGGTAACAAACAGGTCCGCATCCCCTTCCCAGATGATAAGTAGGTCGTCTATATATCTCAACCACAATAATATGTGGTTGGTATATAGTTCATGGGACTCCTGAAACACCACCTCCCGTTCCCACCACCCCAGGTACAGGTTCGCGTATGTGGGAGCACACGTACTCCCCATAGCGGTCCCCCGCACCTGGAGGTAGAAGGCCTCATTACAAACGAAATAATTTCGTTCCAGCACGAATCGTAGAAGTGAGATGATAATCTCATGTAAATCATTTTCTCTGTCCATGCTAAGAAAATATCGTGCTGCATGGATGCCCTGTTGGTGAGGGATACTAGTGTAGAGGCTTTCTACGTCGCACGTTATAAGCCAAGCATTGGAATCCAAAACTACATCTTGTATCTTTTTGAGGACATCCATAGTGTCTCTGACATAGGAGGGCAAAGTGACTACATATTGTCGTAGGTGAAAGTCGACAAACTCGCTTGCCTTCTCAGTCAGACCTCCTATGCCAGAGACAATGGGTCTTCCAGGTGGGGTATGTTCGTTTTTATGTACCTTGGGGAGGAGGTACAAGGTAGGGATGCGTACCGTTTTAACCAAAAGAAATTGGTATTGATTTTTGGTGATCACACCATTTTTGTATGCTGTATCTAGCATTTTGGAGTATGAATTGAGGAAGTCCTCTGTGGGGTTAAAAGTCAATCTTTTGTAACAGGTACCATCCTGAAGTTGTTTTTCCAGTTCTCTCACATAGAGGTCCCTCGACCAAAGTACCACATTCCCCCCTTTGTCAGAGGGTTTGACAATGGTGTCCTTCCAGTTTTTAATTTCTTGTATAGCCTTCAGCTCATCTCGGCTGAGGTTGCTCTTAAATTGGTACTGGCACTTGTCCCTCTGTAGTTGGTCTAAATCTTTACTTACAACATCAACAAATGTTTTTACTACAGGACATATGGAGAAGTCTGGGTAAAAGGTTGACTTTTTCTTGGGTTGGGAAAACAGAGTGCTAGTTTCCCCAGATGTTTCTTCCTCAATACTATCACTCCCGTTGTCATGCTGGAGTTCTTCCAATGCTAGTACAGCCTGTCTTTCCTCCTCAGTGTACCACAGATTGAAAATGGGTCCCAGATTGGTGGGATCATGTGCCCCAAGAGAGGCTGTGGTGGTTCCAAATTCTCCATCCCTATCCTTTTTGCAATAAAACTTTTTTAGTAGTAGTTTACGTGCAAACAAATGTACATCTTTTTCATAGGTGAATCTATCAAAAGATTCTGATGGAGAAAAGGATAAGCCTTTTTGTAATACTGTTAATTGTGGTTGGGTAAGAATGTGGGTAGTGAGATTAATGATTTTAAGTGACTCTTCTACTTGCGGTACCTCCGCCGTTCCCTGTGATCCTCCCTCCAATCCCTCACTTCTCGCTTTTTTCTTCTGCCCCCTCCTTGTCCTGCCATGTCTCTTCCAAGGGTTTCTCTGATGAAACCTGGGCTGGCCCCTAAAAAATTCCTCTGTGAGGTGCTGGGGATAGGCCCATCCTGTCCTGATTCATTACCTGAGGACTCAAGTTCCGAGCTACTATATTGGGCTGAGTTGGTAGATGTAGGTCTGTTCCTATTATAATTCCATTTGTATACCTGATCATGTTGAAAGTCATGAACATCTCTCTGCATTTTCCCTTTCTTTCTACTAATGACCTCTTTCTCTAGATTGTCAATCTCACTTTTAAATTTCATGAATGTTTTTTGAAATTTTTCTAGGCCTTCAAAGGGTTTTAATTTGTTGCTGAGAGTTGCTATATCGGTGGTATATTGATTCAAAACTGTCTCATCATGTTTGACCAGGATATTAATGAGTTCGAAGGAACAGTTGGTCAGGGCTCTTTCCCATTCATTTTTAAGGGCTGGTGTGGCCAGCTCAAATGAAGGGAAAACCCTGGGTCTCAGGCCTCTGGGTGTCACTTTTTGTTTTATGTAGCTCTCAAAGGTCATTTTATTCCAAAATGTCTTAGTTTGTTTCATTAAGATCATTTTGAGCTGTTGGAGATCATTCATCCAGTCCTCTTGTCGTGTGTTAAAGTGGGACAGATCTCTTTCTAGCATAGTTTCTCGATTCTGTCTGAACGTGGCTTGTCTGAGGTCCAGTTCATTACTCAGGCTAAATTGGGGAGCAGCATTCATGGGTATCTCTGGGTTAAGCATGATTAAAGTATGGTATCCCAATATAGGGAACCTCAGTTTGGAAAACACGGGTTGTTAAGGATGAAACAAATCTAGAAGTTTATAGTAATGAACTCGTATGAATATAATATCCGTGCTGAATAGTGAGGAAAGTGAAGTAACTTCACAAACAAATTGGAACAAACAAAGCTTGGGCTATTCGCACAGGATCCTCATCTATGAGAGGCAAAAAGGTGGACCCCCAGTTGGTACAATGACTGGAAAGATGTCAATAGTTATTGGAGGTGTGCTACCACTGGACATAAGGTATAGGAACACGTATAGAAAGAAAAGAGTATGTCCATGTGTGATGCACCTATTGAAACTCACACGAATAAAAAGTAACTTTTATTTGTCAATTTTAAGAAAGCGAAATATATAAAAAAACACATACAACAAATACACTCTGTGTTAAAAAACGGTGGCTCTCTGATCCTATGGGCGGTATAAATCTACCTTAAATTCAAATACAGAAATGGAGGGCCATAATATTTTTATAGTGTAATGTAATATCACAGTGTTGTATCACTGAATGGTTGGCCACAATCCCTAAATAGAGGCGCACTAAATGACGATACAAGATCAAAATAGAACGTATTGTTGGACAGGCAGTGTGAATAAATGGTGCATGAAGGTCTACCTGGGCTGCTGTTGAACACAATATGTATTCCTGACGTCTATCGACACAGGTGTCGTCGTTATAGGATTTCTCCTCCCAAACACAAATATAGGCTGGCAATTATCACAGTGCACTGTGTCAATGAGCGCCTGTCATGTATACGCCTAGTTGGGGGAAATAACTGTGTACCACAATTCCTGGTCCTAGTATGCGTCGACGCAAATGTCATCACCTAGGGTATGTCCCTTCTCCAACAAATATATAGGCTGGTGATTTAATCCTGCGCAATAAATATGCGGGTGCTTGTCACCTATAGGCCTAGTTGGGGGTGACAGCCTGGTGATAACTGTGTCGAGTTTTTTGGATGTCGACTTCCAAACAAATATAATCAGGCTAGTGATTATCACAGTGCGCTGAATCAGTGTGCGCCTGTCATCATAAGGCCTAGTTTGGAATGACAGTTTGAGGTGTAAATTGTCGATAATGCAAATTAACTCAAGACACCTTTGGTGGCCACAGAAAGTTAACAGAAATTACTAAGTCTCTCCATTACCCAAGAAAAGGGAATAGTGTGGAGACTGGTATTAATGTTATGGCGACCGCTCATACAGATGAGTCAAATTTCATCTCTGCGGAGTGTAATTGGTCTAGTGATCAGATCTTGTGGACACAGTTGGTGTAATGTCGACACTTAGTGTCTGTAGTTTAGTTGCAGACAAATAATTGACATATACAAAAAAACAAAAAACACGTGTTATCCTGCCTCCCGTGAGGGTAGTCAAATCGGTACAGGGTCGGTTTTTAGTAATATTAAAATGTCGACAGAAAAGGTCGTCACTTTCAGGGTTGTCGACTTCCAAGCAACAACAGACAGGTGGATGATTATCACAGCGTGCTAAATCAGTATGTGTCTGTCACTGGTAAGCCTGGTTTTGGACTGACAGCCTAGGGTGTAACCAGTCACTGATAGTGATTAACTCAGAACACATGCGGTGGTCATAGAAAATTAACATAACTTTCTCAGTCTCTTAAATTACCCGAAAAAACGGGAATAGTGTGGAGACCAGTGATAATAGTGTTATGGTGACCACTCATAGAGATGAGTCAAATTTTATCTCAGTAAAGTATGGTTAGTCCAGTGATCAGGTGTTTGTGGACACAGTAGGTGTGATGTCGACACTTTGTGTCAGTAGTTTATTAGTAGACAAATACAGTTAAATTTCACATACACATCAAATACGTTTTATCCTGCGTACTGTGAAAGTACTGTAATCGGTACAGGGTCGGTTTTTGGTGGTAAAAATAAATAGATAAATGTCACATGTGCACCATATATGAAACTAACGTGGCAGATAGTACAAACCACCTCAATTAGCAGGTACACTATACGGGGTTGCTCGCATACAGATAACACTGTCTCCAAACTGTGTGGAGGAAGTATTCCAAAAAACCCTAAGTGCGGGTAATGGAAGTGTTATAATGCCCCAAGGACAAGTAATAAATGTCAGAGGGGTGGAAGGCAATTCCCACACTATCTTCTCTGTGAGCTAGTGTCTGATAATTCAAAGAGGTTGCTGCCACTGTTCTATAACACGCGTGAGGCTGTCCTCACACTGTCTGTCAGTGCGCCTCTAATAGGGGTTCCTGTAAGAAAAGTACATCAATCAAAATGCATCCTAGTAAATTTTAAGATCAGAGAGCGACACCGCTAGCCGGCGCACGCTTCGCAAACAGCTTTTTCAAGGCCAACCCGTCTGGCCAAACTGAGGCTGTTAAATACCCTCCCTGGGGTGGGCGTAATGTGATTGAAGGTTGCTGCGTCCTATGAGTTTGAGTCTGTCATAGTGGGACAGATCTGATTGGCTATGGGGCGTGGCAGCCTCCGGGAGTGATTGACTATTGTCAAATCTTATCCTCTGCTGTCTCCCAGAATATTGCTGAAATAGCCGCAGATCATATCCAGGTAACGTATGCGTAATGTTATGCTGCGGATCAATGTCGCTGTATTGTTCAGCTACACGCTGTTTTTGTGTGGTGCCCGTCTAATCAGAGATTCCTTCGTGGGAGTTAATGTCCCAGATTGTGACAGCCATCGGGCAGGAGCAGAATAGTTCATACAATGCTAAAGGGTAAGTAAATCAGCAAATCGGCAGGGAGAGGGAGGGGAGGAGGAAAGTACCAATAATCGCAAAGTACAGTTAGAGGGCAAAAGGATTAAGTCACAGGTGCCTGACGGGGCATGGTATTCTCAAAGTTGCCATGTTTGTGCCAGAGTGTTACCATGTTAATGCAATAATGTTTCTCATGGAGACACCTTATTATAAAGTATCCATCTTTCCCATTATCTGTTGACAACATCGAAAAACTAAAAATACTGAAATTTGTATAATAATTCCATTATCATTATCAGTAAGAAGCGTAAAGGGACATGAGAAAGAGAAAAAGATATATTTAATAGTGATATCGTATCTCATCTGCGATAGTCATATGTCAATAAAAATGGAGACACTATAATGTGTCAAGAAAGGAAGAATTCTTTAGATGTATTAAATAAAATATGACAAAAAGTGTCAAAAAATGTGACAGTGACACGAGAGAGAGGGGTATTGGTGTACAGGGTGAAATCATAAACGGTCTGTCCACTTTGTGGAAGACTGATGTGATAATTAGAGGAATATAAGTGAGAAATATACATATATATATATTTTTTATATATTTTTGGTGTGTATCTGACTGCAATCGCAAAGAAGGACTACAGAAGAAAAAAAAAAAAAAAAGGAGAGAGAGCAATTCATCTATCATGGGTGCTCAAGTGAGATCCAAAAGATAATCCACTGTGGGGATATTGGTCAGTGAAGAAATAATAGTAAAGGTGAGTGTGACAAATAAAAACAAACTGAGTGTGGAAACCAAAACGTGTTGAGATGAAGAAAATGACCTAATATTAGTATTAATGATATTGGAGAGACTATCATGTCCGCTATCTGTTGGTAGATGGACAAAAAATAAAGACGCAAAAATATTATAATATAATAATAAGTGTAAGGCAACATAGGCAATGGTACTATACATGAGAGTGGAATTTGTAAGATAAGAGAATATGGATGAAAGATAAAATTAAAGATATGCTGTATATTTATTCTCCTCATTTAAACCGTGAGGAAACATGGCATCTAGCAAGAATATGAGTCTGGTTTCTTGTCTGAGCAATTCACTGTCCAGGTCTCCTCTCCTAATGCCAAGGTTAACTTTTAGCATGCCGAATGCTTTGAGTCCTGAGGGGTCTTGATTATGATATCGGTAAAAATGGCGAGCCACTGGTGTTAGGGTTCTCATGGCTGCCTTGTCTCTTGGGGCATTTTTGATGCTGTTCACATGCTCCATAATTCGCTTTTTTAAGGGTCTAATAGTCTTACCTATGTAAATTTTGTCACAAGGACACTGTAAATGGTATACAACCCCTGCTGTGTTGCAGGTGATCTGGTCCTTGATTTTCCAGGTGGAGTGGAATTTATCAAGATAAGAGTTTTTGGCAATCATAAAAGTACAGGCCTTACAGGTCCCACATTTACGTGACCCAGTAGTGGTTTTGTCTGGTCCCTTGATTTTGTCCAGGTGGCTGTGGACTAAAATGTCACGCAGGTTCTTACTTCTGCGCCAGCTGATGTCAATTCTATTACCCAGGATGGAGGACAGATCTGGGTCCGTTTTGAGTATATCAAGGTGTTGGTTTAGAATTTTCTGTATGTCTTGCCACTCCTGGCAATAGGTCCCAATAAATCTGACTTTTTGATCTTGTTGAGTGTTTTTCTTAGAAGATGTCAGTAGTGATTCTCTTGTCACTTTTTGGGTGGTATTAAATGCAGATTTAATGGCCCTATTGCTGTAGCCTCTCTCTCTGAGACGGCCACTCAGCTCATCAGCTCGTTTTTTATATATTTCGCTTTCTTAAAATTGACAAATAAAAGTTACTTTTTATTCGTGTGAGTTTCAATAGGTGCATCACACATGGACATACTCTTTTCTTTCTATACGTGTTCCTATACCTTATGTCCAGTGGTAGCACACCTCCAATAACTATTGACATCTTTCCAGTCATTGTACCAACTGGGGGTCCACCTTTTTGCCTCTCATAGATGAGGATCCTGTGCGAATAGCCCAAGCTTTGTTTGTTCTGATTTGGACTATACAGTCCAAGGGGTCAATCCTATTAGGTGCAGATGATATGAAACTCGCAAATCACTACGTCACTGCGCACTTTACAGCGGACTGAATTTGCTTAAAAGCAATTTTAAGCAAATTCCGGCCAGCGAAGGGTGCAAGATTGGCTTAATTTGGGTGCGGTTTTCAGCGTTTAAACGGCACCTCGCACCCTTCCGCACCAATAGGATTGACCCTCAAATCGGTAGTTCATATCGCACCGTGTGTATGCCCCATAATACATACTCTTTAATACAAATGTCTTTAACCCATGCTTCCTTTAACCACACAATTTGACTTTATTACTGCTGATAATGGGCCCCTGCAGTAGCTACAGACCTGGAGGCTGCTACATGCATGCCAGGGTCTGCTGGTTCAATAAAACATTTTTAAATAATGTCATGGTGCAGTGAGAACCATTTTCATTGGGGCTCTATCTGGGGCTCCATTTGTGAGTTATTTCCATCTGGTTGTGCAAACTTCATTCGGAGGCTATTTGTTTCTGCAAACTTACAGCCAGCTTTCTCTGTAAATGTTTGGTATGAGTAAAGCCAAATATAAAGGTTGGTTTGTTCATACTAAGAACTTTGCTCCAGAAAGTGACAGGCTTTTCAAACTTTTGTCATGCATACTTTACAGGGTGAGTTCTGTGATGAGGTTGTAGAACATATTTTCTAAAGCTAACTCTCCCATGCTAAACAATGCTGTGCTGTACTCCCATAGAAGACTACTACAAATGCAGAAGCTAATCTGCAGTTATTCCTGGCTACTTGGCAGCTAGATCAAGACATACTATCGGATTTTATAGACCTGATAGCTGGCGGTCAGTTCAGAAAAAAACAAACAAGTAAAATGTACTTGTGTAAATGTTATGATGATAACATTATTTTATTGCTTGCCAACTGCAATTATAGGTTTTTCCGGTACTTGTTTCCTAGCACGGCCACAATGATCATAATCGCGGTCATCGGGGGTAAAATCGGGGCCATCGCGGGCATCGCATGCGCAAAAAAATCGGGTGCGATGGGCCAGACGCGATTTCCCCATAGAGAACAATGTTAAATGCCTTAATTTACCCGCGATGACCACGATTTCCCATAGGAAACAATGGGTAATGGCTCAATTTACCCAAATTATCATAGGAACAATGGTAAATGGGCCAAAAACACCCCTGAACATTGAAATGTCCCCCCAAAAGTAGTTTACGCCACCACGTGATCAACGTGAACCCGAAGCGTGGCGAGCGGCGGCGCTACGCGTCCTCCGACCTTTTCATACCCCTACTATCCACTAGGGCGTGGAGTGAGAATAGACTAGTGTGGCGAGCGCAGCAAGCCACCGAGCCCGAAGCGTGGCGAGCCCCGCGAGGGGACGCGGATACCTTCACAGGTAAACGCGTCCCACGCTTCGGGCTCGGTGGCTCGCTGCGCTTGCCACACTATTCTATTCTCACTCCACGCCCTAGTGGATAGTGGGGGTATGAAAAGGTCGGAGGACGCGTACCGCCGCCCCTCGCGGACTCGCTGCGCTCGCCACGCTTCGGGTTCACGTTCATCGCGGGGTGGCGTGAACTACTTTTGGGGGGACATTTCACTGGTCAGGGGGGTTTTTTGGGCTTTCTGGCCCATTTACCATTTTTACCTATGATGATTTGGGTAAATTGACCCATTTAACATTGTTTCCTATGGGAAATCGGGGGCATCGCGGGTAAATTGAGGCATTTAACATTGTTCCCTATGGGGAAATCGCGGCCATCGCGGGTGGACCATTTAAGCATTTTTAGGCGCACACGACGCGACCGACCCGATTTTTCACTGTTTACAATGCATTTCAATGGAAAAATCGGGGGCATCGCGTCGGTCGCGTCGCAGGCCACTAAATTTACCCCCGATGGCCAAGATTTGTGGCCGTGCTAGGAAACAAGTACCGTTTTTCCTTGATTTAAATCATTTGTTCTCTTTTCAATTAGAGCTTATAGTTGTTTTTTTTTTTTAATCCTCAAATACATTAAGAGGCCAATGGTTACGGTATTATTGCAGCTGTGTTACAGCAACCATGAGGGTGAAAGATTAGGTGATAATGAGAACAGCTGGGAGAGCAGTACTTTTTCATGAATAGGTACTTGTTTTCTAGCACGGCACCCACGATTTTCATCTTATGCCATCGTTTTGATCGCATGGCATGCGATGCGATCAGACCCGATTTTTGAATTGTACAGGCACACTGATGGGTGATTAGTATGTTAAATGCACCCCCATTGTTAACGCCACCCCCACTATGAACGCCAACCCGAAGCGTGGCTAACGCAGCGAGCCTGCGAGGGGCGGTGGTACGCATCCTCCGACCTTTTCATACCCCCACTATCCACGTTGGCATAGTAAATCACCCATCAGGGTGCCTGTACAACTAAAAATCGCATTGCATGCCATTGTAATGGCATGCGATGCGACATTAAAATTGTACAGTTCGGGTCTTAGGACCCGGAAATCGGGTCCCATCGCATACCTTAATTAGTGGTATGAGATGGCATATGATGGGCGCCGTTCTAGGAAACATGTAACCATGAATGTGAACTACAGTAGTCACAGTGATGCTCCTTATATTGAGACCAATACAAGATTTAAGGCTTCATTTACGTAACAGTGATCCTGCAGTCAATGTAAAACACACCGGGATCTCAGTGCCATTTTACAGAAGTCGCTGCTTCGTAAATGAGGCCCTTTGTGCAGAAAAACAAAATTCTAAATGAGCCGCAAGGGATGAAGATGACATAAATATGGTGAACAATCAGTCTTAACAAGACTGGGCACAACCTACCCCGACATCCGGGGGGTAAACAAGGTAAACAAGATTTTGCTTTTTAGTTTTACTAATTGAACAACACCCAGGTTGTTAAACTACATTTTATCTTCAATATATAATAATTAAAAATAACTATCACACCTACATACTAGCAATTTATCTGTTCTAGCCCACATGACAAATGTATTACAAGTCTCAGAGGCATTTAATACATTTTTTTGGGGGGGGGGGGGGGGGGGGGGGGATATAAAAAAATAAAATTTTAAAAGTTGGATAAAATATTTAGCAAATCTTATTCACCTTTTCCATTTGCTGTGCAATTGTTAATAATAATACTAATAATAATAACTTTCCTATATTCTGTTTAGCATGGAGTGAGACAACTGGAAGGATGTGTGGTTTTTCTTTGTCATTGCTACTGAAGGAGTCTGTTTGCAAACTAAAGGAGTGTACACATGGTTCAATGTGGCGGCTGCCGATATCGTTTCGATATCAGCGGACACTGGGACCTGGCAGTGAGGGAGGGACATTCAACGTCCACACGGTATATGGAAGAGATATTCTACGAAGGGGAAAATTTACGAAGATGAGAGTTCTATTTCTCATAGGATGTTGCTATGGGCAACCAATCAGATACTACCTATATTCTAGAATGTACTAAATAAAGAAGTAGATTCTGATTGGTTGCCCATAGCAACATCCCATGTGAAATAGAACTCCCATCGTAGTAAATGTTGGCCTAATTGTGAATTAAACATAAAATACACAATTAAATCACACTGGTGACATCAACGCATCCATGGACTAATGGGAACTAAAATTGACCTGGAGAGAAGTCTGTTTCCATTGCATCTACAGGCAGGAACTCTTGGATAACTTACTTCTATATTTCGGGAGAGCCAGATGAAGCATTAATAAACCTGTTCGATAACTGGCTGTAGCAAGGCTGCTACTGTATATAAAATGACAGATGCACATTAATATGGATGGCCATGAGTATCTTAAAAAAAATATTGAGATTTTTTATAACCGCACATTGCCATTCTTTTATCTTTACATAAGACTGGTATATTAAACAAAATGTCATTTTTTGGGGTTGCTTTGTATGCACGTGAAGTCACGGTGGGGCCAGCGATACTTCTGCCAGCCCCTGCAAAGATGGAGCACGCTCTAGCTGTACAGCTCTATATTTACACTGTGATTTAGATTTCAGTTTGAACACATGACCTCACCCATCTCTAACGCTTTTTGCACATATTACATCTGCCCCACCTGCAGTGCAACATTATATTGTCTATTTGCTTGCTTTTTCTGAATCAGGCCTATGGGGACTATAATCCGACCCCTATGTACTAAACTGCTTTAAAGCCTATAGAGGCATGGTTGAAGGAAAGAGATATTTTAATTCCCCCATTCTACCCCATTTGTAGAAAAATCCTCTGGAGAATCCGAAACTGCACATGTGCAATTTCCAGAATCAGAGCAAGTGCCAGACAGAAGATGCAGGAGGGGAATCAAAAGATCTCTTTCCTGCTACCATGCCTCCATAGGCTTAAAGCAGTTCAGTACATAGGGGTCGGATTATAGTCCCCACTGATAATAACGGAGACTGCAATCTGTAGTGCTAATTAGAATTCTGTAGGAGAGTTCACAGAAATCTAATGCAATATGCTAATATCACTTTTTATGGGGGGGGGGGGGGGGGGGGGTTATATTTATTCAAACAACTTCTGTTGTATTTTTAATTTTCGGTCAAATTTCATGAAGCTATGTTTGTTCAAGGCCACATGCTACTGTATATATTTTTTGGGGTGCAGATGCTAATAAAGATACATAGTGGCATGGTTCTACCGTCTAATTAGAAGGGTATACCAGTATTTTTCTTCCTGACATATATGGCCACAGCGCCCCACAATTCGATATCTAAAAAATAAGGTAATATATGGGCATCTGGTGTGGAATGTCTCCATATTACTTTTGTTTCAAGTCAGTACTTTTGGGTTCTGGCTTGGGTTTTGTGAGAAATAAAACGTGAAAATGTGACTACGGATGATATCCTATTACCCGCGATCTCTGATTGTGGGTAAAAGTCTAATTAGCCCTGATAAACCAGCATGAGCCACGGCTTATTGAGAGTTGCTTTGCCTGCATTTCAGCGAAAACACGGCTGTGGCTTAGAAAAAACACACATTGTGAAGCGGGATAAAATATATTAAAAAAAACCCCACCACCAGTCAAATGGTCGTTTTAGGCTCCCAATGCATATTAGGATACCCCCAGAAAATGAAGGCTTTCTCTCTTCTAATAATTACATATGTGTTCGTACCACACATATGAAAACAACTGAAAGAGGGAATCATTTATTGTTAAAGCTTATTACATTTTTTCCTTTAGTGATTTACCTTGTTGTTATATTGCTGCCTTAGAACTTAGCACAAGCCTTGAGGATGATCTTTATTCCACTTCCCCCCATAACCACCCCACAACCACACACACACACACACTTGACAAACCTTCCTCAACATGCTCCTGTCAAGATAGCTTCCTTTGGCATCATAATATATACTACTCCATACCTGAATATACTCAACGTACCTCAATATACCGCAACATGGACAAGTCACTCGGAAGGGAGCGGAGCTGATTATTTGAGAGACACATATGACTAACCATGACCAGATGGTCGAGGTGGTATAGTCGCGTCAGCCCCTGAGAGCAGAATGAGATAGTTTAGATACCGACAATAAATAATCCATCCATGCGTATAGAAGGGTGTTTCCACAGCTTACCTTATTTGAAAGATTGACTACATTTATATCCGCATATTCCATCTTCAATATGCCATTTTCTATCTGGAACTTGCTGCGCAAGTCATCATAGTAACCAGAACGCATCTGGTCCACCAGCTGTAAAGAGAATGAGAATCACCATTTGGCCATGCACTTTGCGATGCTTCCCTCTAAAAGTGCAGTAAGTGGTATTATTTGGTCTTGTTATTTCATTATCCACCGATCCTTACACTGTATTGCGAAGACTCTGGTTTCTGGTCTCCTCATTAGCCAACTGCAACACCCACTGTACATTGCACTGGCCTCTATGAACTGTAGCTTGTGTGCTTACTCTGCGTGCTTATTACTATAAGCCATCAGAATGGAGCCCAGCTTATTAATATCTACCATAAGAATACCATAGGAATATATAGTTATATGATTGACAAACTAAAAAGGACAGTTTTTCATATTTCATATTAATATACATAAATGGTTGTGCAATGATGAGTTTCATGATATATATGAAATAACTGCAGTGTTAATAATAGTGAATAGGGGCACCATTCTCTCCCAAACCTCTGCAGGTGGTTTCCGTCTTCAGATGATGGAGTTTAAGTCCCGATACAGAGATATATGTTAACTCGCTGTTATCACACATTGATGGTTACAGACCTGAGGTTGTGCACATCTCGTTCTGTGACAATGGGCCTTATTCTAGTTCACGCTTTCTGACAAAATCCTTCTTAGATGGACAAAACCATGTGCACTGCAGGGGGGCAGATGTTACTTGTGCAGAGAGAATTAGATTTGGGTGGGGTTTTACTTCAAAGTGAGATCTATATTGCAGTGTAAAAATAAAGCAGCCAGTATTTACCCTGCACAGAAACAAAATAACTCACCCAAATCTAATTCTATCTGCACATTTTACATCTGCCCCCTGCAGTGCACAAGGTTTTGTCCATCTAAGAAAGATTTTTGTCAGAAAGAGTGAACTAGAATAAGGCCCAATGCAACAGTGATTTGGAGGATTCAGTATTGAATCCCGGCGGTCGGGATCCCGGCGTTCAGAATCCCGACGCCGGGATCCCGACAGCCGAAATGCCGACAAGGGGGGGACGTGGATCGCCCCCCCTTGCGGGCTCGCTGCGCTCGCCACGAAGCGGGACCGGTGCCTCGCTGCGCTCGGCACACTAATTTATTCTCCCTCCAGGGGTGTCGTGGACACCCGAGGAGGGAGAATGTGTCGGCATTTCAGCGGTCGGGATTCCGGCGTCGGGATTCTGAACGCCGGGATTCCGACCGCCGGGATATTAACTGCATCCGATTTGGACACCACAGGCTGAAGCCACTTGTGAGGTGGGGAGTGATGAACAACACAGGAGTGTTCCAAGGCCAGTGTGCATGTCTTTCAAGGCAGAATGACTGTCTTTTGCAGCAGGATTACACTGGACATAATGAGTAACCTGAAGGTGACTCTGATGTCCAATGGTCCTGCAGTTGATCCAATGCTGCCAATGGAGTATCCTTCAATGCAGCAGCGCATCACAGAGCCTGCAGTGGGTATACTTAAACACAAGGCAACCTCCCACAGCTTTTGCATACTTTCGCATCATCATTTGCAGTGTACATGCTGCCACTGGGTGAAATAATTAGGCGCCATGGCCTGGTCTACCACTGCTATGCAGATGACACACAGCTGTACTTGTCCTTTGCTCCGGGCACTGAGAACCCAATAGCAACCCTAAATGGCTGTCTAGCTGAGCTCCAGGAATGGATGAGTGCCAATTGGCTGAGACTGAATCATGATAAAACAGAGGTCCTTATGTTTGGACCTCAACATCAAAGGACAAGACTGCAGCACAGCCACCCAACTGAACTGACACTTGGGGGTTCAGAATTACAAAACTCTGATCATGTGCGGAGTCTTGGCGTGGTACTAGATGGTGGATTGACACTTAAACATCAGATATCAGCCACAATCAAATCCTCATTCTTTCATCTGAGGAACATAGCCAGAATCAAACACTTAATCCCATCTGAAGACCTGCCAAAAGTCTTACATGCATTTGTATAATCTCGTTTGGATTACTGCAATGCCCTTTACCTTGGTCTACCAGCAAAAGAACTACACCGATTACAGCTGGTACAAAACACAGCTGCCAGGCTGTTAACTAAACAGCCCCGCTCTAGCCACATCACTCCCATTCTCTACTCCCTTCACTGGCTGCCAATAAAATGGCGAATAATTTTCAAGATCAATCTACTGAGTTTCAAAGCCCTACATGACCAAGGCCCAAGGTACCTGAAGCAGCTTCTGATTCCACATTGTCCCACCCGATTACTGCGGTCTGTAAATGAAGGACTTTTAGCAGTACCTAGGATCTCCCGTAATTAGTCTGGAGGTCGAGCTTTTAGCCATTCAGCTCCGACTTTATGGAACTCACTTCCCAGCACAGTTCAAGAGACCCCCACTCTAGAATGCTTCAAAAACAGACTCAAGACCTTCCTATTTACTCAAGCGTTTCCTTCAGTCCCTTAAGTATTGTTTATGAAAAGCTTTTCTGTACTGTATTACATTCATTCTATCTGTTAAGCGCCTTGAGTCCTATTGGAGAAAGAGCGCTATATAAATAAAATTATTATTATTATCCCTGCATATAGAGTTACAGCACTGAGCAATTTGTCTGTATTAGATGTTTCATACAAAGGATTAGTGGTGGTACTCTGGGAAAGATATATGAAACATTCTCTATACTCTAAATAGTATATATCTGATATGTTCTCTAAAATGAAACAAGATAATTGGTTGTTATGGCCATCTCTTCCACTTGTCCCTCTTAGATGGTTTGATGCATTCTCCCCACCTCAGCTTTGTGACCGGCAGGCTATTCCATCAAAATACTGTCCTAAAGGAATAGTAGCTGCCTGTGGTGGAATGTCATGGAAACACAGAACAATGTACCTATATGGCAGGTGCGATGCCTTTTTGGATTTAAATACAAAGTGGTTACAATATTTTTCCCTTCCTTTTCCTTTTCAAATAAAAACAAATTCTGGTGGAATAGGAAATGCCCCTGCTGTACAGGACATACCTTCAGCATATCAAAATAGCAGAGAGACTCTTTCTCATAGAGCAGTGGATCCAGAGCTCGCATTAGAAGAATTATCGTCAGTAGGCACCCTGGAACAGAGAAACGTTTGGGGAAATTAATGGTAATGAGAGATACTCAGCAAATCAAGACAGCAGACCTCTATAAGCCTTTATAATGTAAACTCTCATGAGCAGGGCCTTCTTTCCTCATGTACTTTTCCTTCTGGTAATTAAATTACCTTTGATGGCACCAAATCCTGTGGTTTTCTGTCACCCTGAAAATGATTTCAGTGCCGTCTGCTGCTGCAGCTATGTTTATGTACCCTGTACATGTCCTCTATTGTATTCATCTATAAGTCAAGGCCCCCATACACTAGTCTGACTTGTCCTAAAGACAAGTTGTACCAGTTTGCCCTTGAGAGCCCCCAGCAGCTCACTCATGATTTAGGACTTGTGCCATTTTTACATGCAATAAAATCACATGTGATTTAGTGCATGTAATATACCCGGGGAGCTGCAGAAGTGACGTGGGCCAGGCAGCAGCGGCGGGGAGCTTGTAGCGGTATTTGCTGGTCGGCGGGGCAAGAAGCGCTGCTGGATTTTAAAACATATTTTGAAAAGACCGGATTGCCGGACGCTGATTGGTTGGGCTCTTAGCCAATCAGCCAATCTTTTAAAATATTTTTTCAAATTCAGCAGTGCTTCCCGCCCTGCCGCCCGACAAATATCACTACTAGCTTCCAGCTACCCGCCTCACGGACACGACAGCCCACCCCACACAGACCGGACCCCACTGCTGCACATAGGTGTGTGCCAGTGGCGCTAAAAAGCACTGATGGATAGATTTAATGTGCAGTCGGTCCGACCTCCCCACTGCAACACAATGCGCATGGGACCGCACACCGGGTCGGGGGGGAAGTCAAACACATCCGATTTGGGCCGATTTCTAGGCGCAATCTGTCTGGATCAGCCCAAATTGGACAAGTGTATGGGGCACCTTCACTGTTTCTTGTTTTGCTTCCTTGTTTATGTACTCTGTAATCAGGTGCTAGAGATAAGTTTGGGACAGCATTGGTTTCATTGTAAAATATATGTACACATTCTGTTGTTTCAATGCTACTGCAGTCTAAAGTTACTTGTTGTTAATATTGTTGGTACTTAAGGGTGTACATACAGGACGCCGTCCCAGTGATTTGGACTGAGCCCCGTGTGTAATCAAGATGTAGTTAGCAGTTAGAGATTAGATGGCCATCTACATCCTGCCTTCCCCAGCCGTGGCCAAATACACTGTGCAGGAGGCATCTAATGAAAATATTCTTGCTGCACTGCCTATTCGGCCGGGTGATAGTGAAGCTGTGGGGCTGCGCATCGCCATCACCCGCTGTCACACACCTGCCTGATGATGCAGTCAAAATCACCTGGAAGAAATCGCCCCTTTGAGTACTCAGCTTAGGAAAGGATTTTCAGCCCAACCATAATTATATTAGAGACAAGTGACTGTACTTCTTTCTTGATGGTGACATCTGCAGGTTATAACACTGTACTACCAAAACAGGAAAGTATAATAAAGTCTGTTTGTTTTGCAATAAAGGCAGAAATACAAAAGGTATTTGTGTGTATTCTATTTAACCCTTTAATGACTAAAGAAACAAAGGTACTTGTTTCCTAGCACGGCGCCAGCGATAAAAATTGTGTCCATCGGGACCTAAAAAATCGCGTAGATCGCATCGCATACAACCAAATCGCATGCTATGTGATCGACGCAATTTTTACATTGGAACCAATGTAAAATGGTCCCTGAGACCCGATTTTACATTGGCCCCAATGTTAAATGCCCCCCAGACCCCAATTTTCATTGTATCCCCACCCTAATGGGTCAAATGCCCCCCCCCCATTGTTAACGCCACCCCAACGTCCTCCGACCTTTTCATACCCCCACTATCTACGTCGGCGTGGAGTTGATTTTATACACTGAGCCCGTCGATTGGACCCACAAAACTTCACAGGTATTACGCGTCCGCTCTCCACGCTTTGGGCTCGGAGGCTCGCTACACTATATAAAATCAACTCCACGCCGACGTGGATAGTGGGGTATGAAAAGGTCGGAGGACGCGTACCGCCGCCGCTCGCCACGCTTCGGGTTGGCGTTCATCGTGGGGTGGCGTTAAAGATGGGGGGGGCATTTTACATAAAATTTACCCATCAGGGTGGGTATACAATCAAAAATCGGGTCCATTGGGCCATTTAACATTGTTCCCTATGTAAAATCGGGTCCATCGCATCGGTCGCATTGTATGCCATTAATATGGACCCGATTTTACATAGGAATTTAACATTGAATACAATGCATTCAATGTTAAATCGCGTCGGTCGCGTCGCATACCTTAAGTTAAGGCATGCGATTTTTTAATTGTCGGGGAAAAGGCTAAAAATAGCCCTAAAATCGGGTCGTCGCATACCTTAACTTAAGGTATGCGATGACCCATGACTGGCGTCGTGCTAGGAAACAAGTACCGAAACAAAAATGAGCCCATCACGTTTCCCAGTTTGCCATGCCTCAAAAAAAGCAAATTCTTTTTCTGGATAGTGTCTGGTTGATGTCTCAGCCCTACAATCATCACCTCAGCAGACAATATCAACCTGCACTGCAGAAAGACAAGAAGATCTAGCACTTTGGGCCTGATTCAGACCTGTTCGCTATGCTGCGTATATATGTAGCATAGCAAGCAGGTAAACGCCGCCCCAGTCGCCTGAATCTGCTCGCTAGCATGTGATCGGATGAGTTCACATACATGTACAGCCGCATGCGGTTGTACTGGAGAGAAATTATTTTCCCCTTCACTAAATAAAGTCAGCCTAGACTGACTCTTATTTTGGCCGTAGATGGCCAAATTCGGGGTGGGCGTGGGCGTCAGCTTAATGTGACGTCAGTCGTCTGCCTAAAGCAGGTATTGACACGTCAGCGTTCACAGGGGTACAACCCAGCGTTTCTACGGGCATGCACACCATTTTTGTGGGCACACCCATTAAACGCTGGGTAGTCCCCTACGTCCACCCCCTGCACTCCCACCCTGGAGCAAATGCCCTGGCAAGTGTGAATCTCGCCAAAGGCATTCACTCTAGGTGTTTGCACATCCGCATAGTCGCAAATGCGCAAACCCCTAACATCGGGCAGGGAAGCAAGTTTGTCCCGCACCGAGTGGGTCTGAATCGCTCCCTTAGAGTGAGTTGTATCAAACGTTGTAGGGCGCTAAAGTACTAACCAATCATCTTCTGATATTTTACAGGTTGTGTTGTGTAAAAGTACAGTTAGGAGCGGATTGGTACTTTATGGCTAGCCAATGTTTGATATATCTCACCCTTAATAGAATACTCCTAGACAATACAATATGCTTACAAATAACAAAAGTTATTTACTGGTAATGAGCAGACAATGACACCACTGAGAGGTAATGAAAAACAATTTTGGTCCGATTTTGTGGAATGACTGATTTTTACAAAGTTGACTAATGTAATAGCATCCGAGATCATTAAAAGTTGGAAGCTTTCAGCACCAAATAAGAGCTGTCACTAAAAAGTCGGATTTAGAGGTTTTCACCATGTTCAACATATAGCTCGGCCGTAATGGGAGCAGTCTAACCTTATACTTTGAACAGCAAAAATAGCTCATATACAGATGTAGCCCCTCTCATGCTTGCAGGAGCTGGCGATAGAATCGCCAGCCCCCAGAAGGGGGCGCGGACAAGATGCTTGTGCGCCCTGTTCTGATGGAGCTCCTCGCTGCCATTTGCCGCCTCCCCGAATCCCCCCTAACCCTGCCCGTCCCCCTGAAGCGGAGACGGCCAGGGTCCCGCCGCCCACTGACTGGGACGACCGTGTGAGTGAGACACTCCCGTGTCCCAGTCTAATGGAGTCCCTCTCCACCAGCGGGGACGTTCTGGCGAGCGCCGGCAATGAATGGAAGGGGCTCCATCTGTACTGTATATGTCATTTTTAGACACCCAAGTGGTTTCTGCTGATTAAAATGATATACAGCATGCCAATATTCTGTATGTAATCACCACTGTATATGCACAACAAATAGTGTTATAGTGGGCTGGGAAACACTAACATTTTTATGCAGATACAGTCACACTTACATACAGAATATAGGCATGCTGTATATCATTTAAAATCACAGAAGCTGCTTATGCTTCTGATTAGCATAGCAATGCGCATAAGATCCATTTAACGGTAAAAAAATAAAAATATGACCATTTTTTAGCAACTTTTCCCCCAGCCACTAAAATCAGCACACCCTGGCCTATATGTTAAAACTCCATTTTTTTCACATCCTAGCCTCAGTCAAAACAGTGAGCCTCTCATTGGATTGGTAGGCTGTCTATTTTTCAAAATGTTATGCCTTGTCGAGTTACCATATCGTAAGCATGACAACAGAAGCATGAGTTTGACTGGAGTTTGGACTGGATTTGGACTTACACCCGCACATGGCATCATTTTATTTTTCACCAATTACTATCTCTCTCAGCCTCTAAGCCGATGAAAGCTATGTATTTTCTTTGTTTACTGTCTCTTTACAATGATTTGTACCATGTACCTCCGTAACCACTGTTTGCAAAGCCTGTATGCTGTACCATCACTAGTTGCACACCCGTTGAACAACAAGCTGGCAGGGTGTGCCAGCTTTGGAAGAAAAGTGCTACAACCAGTCGAACTCATGCTTCAGTTGCCATGAAAATAATATTATTACTGCTGCCTTTGAGCAGCATGATCAAGATGGCGCCGCTGATGGCTGCCTAGGAGCTGTGCAGCTCAGCCAAATATGTTCCATGTGTGATAACTGTACTGTCTCTCTGCTTGTATTGTTACCTACCTGGCTGTTTCTGTGACCAGTGGCGCCGCTGATGGCTGCCTAGGCGCTGTTCAGCTCGGTGGGTATGTGCTCCCTATGTGATAACTGTACTTAATGTTACCTTCCTGGCTGTTGCAGCGACCAGTGGCGCCGCTGATGGCTGCCTAGGCGCTGTGCAGCTCGGTGGGTATGTGCTCCCTATGTGATAACTGTACTTAATGTTACCTTCCTGGCTGTTGCAGCGACCAGTGGCGCCGCTGATGGCTGCCTAGGCGCTGTGCAGCTCGGTGGGTATGTGCTCCCTATGTGATAACTGTACTTAATGTTACCTTCCTGGCTGTTGCAGCGACCAGTGGCGCCGCTGATGGCTGCCTAGGCGCTGTGCAGCTTGGCCAAATATGTTCCATGTGTGATAACTGTACTGTCTCTCTGCTTGTATTGTTACCTACCTGGCTGTTTCTGTGACCAGTGGCGCCGCTGATGGCTGCCTAGGCGCTGTTCAGCTCGGTGGGTATGTGCTCCCTATGTGATAACTGTACTTAATGTTACCTTCCTGGCTGTTGCAGCGACCAGTGGCGCCGCTGATGGCTGCCTAGGCGCTGTGCAGCTCGGCGGGTATGTGTTCCCCACATGTAATGTCTTAATGTAATATATGTAATGCCTTCACCCCCCCACCTTCATCCCTGCTTGATGCTGCACTGTAAATCCACAAAAAATTCCTAGTGTGCGCAAGCATACATGGCCAATAAAGTTGATTCTGATTCTGATTCTGATTCATATTTTAACTACACATTGTACGTGTTCACACTCAATCACATTAAAAAAAGCATTCACATTTTCAGGATGCAGTTGGCATCTTGATGCTTAGCATGCTGGTGGTCTGGGGAACGGACCAGAAATGCCAACAGTCAACATCCAGAATGAAAGTATGCCGGGGAGGGTTAGCGTTAGGCTGCAGGAAGGGAAAGGGGGTTAGAGGAAAGGTTAGAGAGAAAAAGACTGGTATACAGTCATTAGGTCAGCATGCATTGGCTCGACCACTTAAGGTCGACACGGCTTAGTTTGACACATGAAATACGTCGACAGGTTTGGAGGGTTAGGTCGACAATGGCAAGGTCAACAGTCAAAAGGTTGACATGAGTTTTTCACATTTTTGTTTTGAGCCAACAGGCGGTATTTCATGCCCTACCACCCACTAGGAGGTGGAGGGAGAATAGAATAGTGTGCCACGTGCAGCCAAGCACCGAGCCCAAAGCACTGCGAGCACAACAAGCCATGTGAGGGAACACAGTACACTTTGATGTCCATGTCGACATTCGGAACACAAAAAGTCATGTCGACATTTTGACTGTAGACCTTGCCATATTCAACCTAATGCTTCTGTCGACTTCCAACCCTGTCGACCGAAGCCATGTCAACCTATTTCATGTGTCGACCTAAGCCATGGTGACCTTCAGTGGTCGACCTGATAACCCATACCCAGTAAACATACCCAGCAGGTGCTGTGAATGTTAGCCGTGTGACTGCCAGCATTCTAATCACTTGGATCCTGCACCCAACCCATATTTAAAAAAATAAAAAAAAATCCTCATCTAGAATGTTGCCGATTTGAAAATAAAATGATGCCAAAGCAAGGACCATATCTTGTATTGCAATTTACATTAAAAAACAAAAAGACACGCACTTTTGCCAATTTTTGGTAGATTGGTCCAGCCTTGCGAAAAGAAGTAAGAAACTGAATACTAATTTGTGGCTACTGCAAAAAGGATCACGGATGTTGGCATATGACAAGCCCCAAAAGTGTTAAACAGGCTCAGTAGCAAAGGAGAAAGACCTGGAGATATAATACAGTCCTTTAAAGGCCAGGAACCAGTTTAAACAGTACCTGGCTGAAAAATCCTAACACTGGGCTAGAGAGAAGAGTATATAGAGCACCTTAGGGAACTATGTGAAGTATTCTTATAATCGTTCTGCAATAAGGTGAAGGGTGCTCATGCAACACGGACTTGTGTCACGTACTGTAGCACAAAACCTTTCAGACACACAGGCAAAAGACAACTGCAACTTTATGTCCCAGTATCCTGGAAACTTAAGGTTTACATGTTAGATTACATAAAATCATAAATTCCTGGGCTGTTTACATTAAAGGGAGCAGGCAGATGTTGGTAATACAATACAATATATTTATATACACACACACGCAAGTGAGATAAGAACTTTCTCTCCCGGCTCCCCTGCCTGGCTCTCTGAGAACCCCCCTCCGCCAGCATCCGCTCACCGCTTCTGTAAGTTCCCCACCTGCCACTCCTCATCCCCCTGCTGGCTCCCAGTGTCCCACTGCCTGGCTCTGGGCTGCACATAAGATTTATGTGCACGGGACCACGTATCGGGTCGGATGTGAAAACATGAGCTTTGGTCCGATTTATCGGCCTGATCAAACAGAATCGTGTCAAATCGGACCAAATCTCACTAGTGTATGTGTTAATTCCTGGGCCGTGAAAGTAATGGTTGGAAATCATGGATGGATAATTGGCTGGTGACCTTACCGTTTATTCACAGTTGATAGATTGCTTCCAATCATTTTCAATACTGTCCAGTATCTACTTTGTGTGGGCTGGCATAGAGAAACTATTGGGAAACTTGCCGTTTGTGCAAACGTGCTATCATTCTCATGTTTTCATTATGTTTGCTAATATTTAAGCTAGGGTTAAATCCTTAATGAAGGACAGGTGCATCCTCTAGGTGGAAAAGTCCCTCATTACAACCCTTCCCACAGACAGAAATCCTAAGAACATGGGATGACGGAGGTGTTGCAGGACAGGAGTTGGGAAACACAGAGAATATATAACCAGAAATCTATTGCCTAGCAAGTATGTCAGTACGCAAACTTACACTTATTCTCAGGCTCCAGCTCCTGCAGTTCCTTGCAAGATTGTAGCTCTCGCTGTAATACACTGCTCTTTCCCTCTGATAGCTCCAAGCTAAAAAACAAACACACGGTTTGTACACCTATACCCCTTTCATACCACAAAATGCAGGGACTTACCCAGGAATATAGTCCAGGGCTCCAGCAGGGACATTCCCGGGTTGGCCCCTTTCACACCGGCCTAGTCCCTGTATTTGTCCACAACACCCACCGGCAAAAGAAGAAAGTGCATGTAATAACTACCTGAAGATGTGATCTGCTAATGCAGACTCTCGGAAATAACTTTTTCGTCTTCCTGCATAGAGAAGAAAAACAAATTTCCATTACAGAGGAGGATTACATTTATTGGTTTTCCAGTATATGGTGAACAACAAATACCACTCACCTGGATATAAGACACATTCCATCTGTGCTTCTCCATCCATCCAGATAACCTTGAATTTATGCTGACAATGATCACTTACACGTTCTTTAGTGATATCACAGATCTGCCAAAGATAAAGACCGACATACATCACACGTTGACAAAAAGGAATACTGTACAAATTGAAAAATAATAAGAAAGAAAAAATAAATACGTAAAAAGAAAACAAAAATACTAGTCACACATAACAGGGTAGCAAATCATAGTACACACAACAAATGGCAAAGCAGTACATTAACAGGTATGCGACACAAGAAGCGTATTTATAGTACCCAGAGTAAACTAGGCTTTTCTTTTCCGTCAGGAGTTCTCCAGGTGACCATAACTGGTTTTTCATTAATATACAATATCAAATTGTCTTCCACCTAAAACATACAGAACACAAAGAGTTCAAATGTTTATGCAGAAATCTAGTTCAACTGAAAATCGATTCAACCACAAGCTTATGGTATAAACATCATTACAAAACCTTAACATGTTAAAGGAGCACTGAGAGGTTAATATAAAATGTCAGTAGGGCTGCTCCTTCATCCAAGCGTATGCCTATGCATTCCACGGTCAGGCATGTTATACTAGGGCGCCTCCATTTTAGGGAAATGTTTGTTACGTGCGGTTCCACTTTTGTCCATTGCTGGCTTACCCCATAGACCAGGCATGTCCAACGTTGGCCCTCCAGATGTTGTGAAACTACACATCCCAGCATGCTTTGCCACAGTTTTGCTATTAGAGAATGCTAAAACTATTGCAAAGCATGCTGGGATGTGTAGTTTCAAAACATCTGGAGGGCCAACGTTGGACATGCCTGCCATAGACGGTGCGTTCAATACTCACTATTACTGGTACCACACAGCGATGTTAGAGCCCTGCAATGCAATTCCCAGGCTCCAATAAAGGAAATGCTCAGCTAAACAAGTTCATGTTTAAATGGAATGCTCTTTGGAAAGTATTGTTCAAATTTGCATCAACTTCATATACTATACTAGTAAGCCCACTTGAAGCTAGTCTGCTACTTTCTGTGTTTGTGCATGTGTGATAAAGAGATGTAGTTTTACTCTCTACCAGCAGATGGCGGAGTTTCGAAGACACATTGACACTAGATATAGCGATATAGATAGACATCTATATCTATCTATATATATATACACACACACACACACACACACACACATATATATACATATACACACACGGTATAAATGATCAGACATTGTATGTGCCTATTTTAGGGACTACACCGTACTGCCTTTTTTATAATGCTACCTGGTGTTCTTTAACAAATCTGCAGACAGAATATTGAATATGCATATAAAATTTGCAGTCTCCATGAACCCTTGAACAATAGCATTAATCTCACACATCTCAAAGTACAATATAAATTTACAATTTGCTGCTGTTTCTTGACACTATCTGGGTGATCTTTAAAAATCTCAACCCTCAAAATATGCCTTAATAGTTCCATGGGTTATCAATCTGGACAGAGCTATGAGTTTTGTCTTGTAGGTCCCCTTTCCTCATTTTCTAAGAAGACAGGGCTGTGCTTGGGAACAAACTTTCCTTTCAGTTGAAGGTACCCTTCTTTACTCCATCTGAAACAGGACATTGCCATTATGACATATGAGGTCTCTCTTCATTGTCTGATAAGGTCTGGAAATTTAGGACCTATGTTACTGGGACTCACAACGGATGACCAGTTGGTTCTATCTGCTGTCCATAAGAAATATAGGCCAGCATGCACACAGACCTGTGCCAAGTGGAATACCTCAGCAGTTTGCCAAGGTGATCAATTGGTTCTTTCTACTGTCCCCAAGAAAGGTTGGTTCCTTCGGCAGTCCTCAAGAAAAGTAGGCCAGTATGCACACAGACAATTGGCAGGTGGAATATCTCAGAAGTTTTCCTTGGTGCAGGCCTGCATGTTCCTACAAAATGTGAGTGTACATTCCACCACTTCAATAAGATTCAATACTTCCATCCAAAGATGCCAGGTTGACGTAAGGTCTTAGCACCAAAGCTTTCCATTATATTCTCTCTTAAGGATGTCTCCATGGAAATCCAGTTTCTACCAAAAGGATGCTAAAGAAAATATAATTTTGTACTTCACTCTGGCCATTGAAGGACAACGAAAGGCATTCCTTCATGTGCCATGGTTATGCTTCTATTATTCTTCATCTTCATTTCATTTTGTACTCCAGAACTGTCTTTTTTGGGCTTTCTTAGACAAATACGGAGCTCCCTGATGATATAGAGTGGGCAGAGTTTGATGGGATTTTTTGTCGTTGTTGATATGTTACTCAAGCTCCCTGAACTACACTTTTTTCTGGTTTTGGAATAACAGACACATGGCCAGATGTATCAAGCGTCAAAAAGTGATAAAATGGAGAGTGATAAACCACCAGCCAATCAGCTCCCAACTGTCATATCAAAGGCTGGGTGTGAAAAATAACATATAGGAGCTGGTCGGCTGGTTGTATATCACTCTCCATTTTATCACTTTTTAAAGCTTGATACATCTGGCCCTTAACCTTAAAAAGGAAAATGAACATTTATTCCTATGGCCTTCCTTGTTCACAATGTCGGCATGCTAACTGTCAGGATTCTTATAACCTTGATTCCAATACAAATCCTGTAAAATTATTCCACTTCTAAGGGGTTTCCTCTTATTAGTGTTTTGTCATGTGTTTTTCAATGTATATGTAAAGTGCACAGGAAAACCAAGCCCGACCTTCCTTTATACACTACAATGCTGCACGCTCATCTGATAAAATTACATTCACATTTATTTTAAAAATTGACGTCTAAATTTAAATTTTAGTAGCTTACCAAAACAGGATGTGAAACAGTTACCGATATCGATGGTCCATCCAGATCAACTATGAGAGATCGAATGGAAAGAGGGTGATCCGCTGAAAATGAAAGCAATAAGCATTTTAGGGGATACTGTAGGTCTTAAAAAGGAATAGAAACAAGTTGGACAGAAATTAAGTAATTCCAAGCTGTTTACCTCTTCCGAGAAGCCAACGATAATAAAACCAGGCACTCTGGTCATTGGGGTCAGTGAAGAATGCATTCTGTACAAGCTCCATTTCTAGCATACAAGGCAGAGATAATCAGCATACAAAAGCAATAAGAGCAAGTATCAAGGAGCTCGGTGTTCTATGAGTTATGTCCTGTAACTGTATGACAAACTGATACAATTAATGTAATGATCACAGAAGCAACCCTGCAATCTTTCATTCATGCAAACAATAACCTTTGTGCAAGGGTATATACACTAGAGCAGCGGTTCTCAAACTCGGCCATCAGGACCTCGCATAGCTCGTTTTCCAGGTCACCCAACAGGTGCACTCATTACCCACTGACACATTTGAAAAGATCCACAGGTGGAGCTTATTATTTCACTTAATTCTGTGAAGACGTCTCTGCAAAACATGCACCGTGTGGGGTCCTGTGGACTTTGAGAACTTGTGCATTAGAGTGTTACTAGGTATTCTGGTACATGTAGGAATACCAACACAAAGTACCACTGTTTCTCAATATAGTAACGAATAGTTATCTCTATAGATAGATTTGTCTTATAAACTTACCTTAATTTCAATTGAACAAAGGGCCTGACTCAGACCTAATTGCTGCTGTGTGAATTTGCTGAGGTCTGCGTTCAGATGGCCGCCGCCCTGACAGAGTGAAACCCCTCCTTGTGCAAGTCTGCTAATGGGCTTGTGAATCGATCGCTGTTCTGCAAATCCACTCGCAACTCACACCAAATGATTTTACCGGTCTGTGCAAGTGTGCCCATACACGGTACAATTATTGAATACAATTTGGACTAGATTGAACCGCATAGGTTTTGCAATGCAATGAGATGAGATCTAGTACAAAAAATATGTGCAGGACATACTTTTTGAGCTGTGCGATGAGATGTGTGAAGGGATTACGCATCTCATCGCACCCAGCAATTGTACCGTGTATGGGCACCTTCTGACCCTTCAACAAGTCTGCGACAGATACAGGCTGATTGAGGCCAGAGCCAATGTCACACATCTGCATTTTTCCTGATATTCCCCGAAAACAGATTGTTACCATCCACAGAGACCTGTAAATCAAACTGCAGTCGGTTTGGGAAAATAGAATTAGCTGATTGTTGCCGATGTTTGGCATCATGTGGCGGCTCAGACACATGTGCAGTCATTCGATAATTGATTGACTTGCAAATTCACACAACAGTGATCCGGACTGAATAACCCCCAAAATCTTGATGACCACTTTGTTTTGCTACATAAACTGTGAATACTATTTCTCACCAGATAATAGGACATTTTCAGTCACTCTGCCAAGTCGCTGTGGGTCAGGATGGATTTTCGGGAGAAGTTTGCTGCGATAATGCCAGGAAGAGTAGTTGGAGAAGTTTTTGGTGATAAGACTGGTGGTAAATTCAAGCTCATCAGAGAGCTGTACATGTGATGACTGAGTTACAAATCTTCGGTAATCCCAGCAGTGAACTAATGGAGATAAAAATAGATATGGTGAATGCGCTGCAGAATATCAGTGTTACTTTAAAAAGCTCTGTCAATTATTACTTACAGTTCCTTTCATCAACCTCCAAAAAGCGATTACATAGTGTCAGTTCCCTAGACCAATCTGGTTCCGGCATGTGCTTCATGATCCAACAACGGTGATACCAGGTCCCATAGGACTTTGGATTGACACGTAAGCAGCTCTCTAGGAAAGAGAGCTCTGCCAAATATAGAGAACGCATCTCCTCATCTGACCTCAAATAGAAAAGAAAAAAGAAACAAGTCAAAAGCTGGCCATACACTACTGTGTTCTCTTGCAGCAGTGTATGGCCAGCCAATCCCCTGCGAGCCGCCAGGCAGGGTTGTGTGCGATACAGCACATGTGGTCCTTTCACTTGTGATGGATCGCATGCAACCCCTGTTCCCTGCCGCCAATAGAAGGGTCCGGACCAGCATAACGGTTTGACCTCCGACTCAGGACTGATGCGCATGGGACCATTACACTAACCCATTTTGGGCTGATTTCTTGTCCTGTTCCGTCTGGAATGGGTAAAAATTGGCCCAAATAATGATAATGATAGTGTATGGGGGCCTTAACTTGTGTGCTTTTATTGGCATTTCAGCATGTGGCAAAGTCATATTCTCACGTATTGATAGAGAACCTCTAGTAACAAGTCAATTTCTTTGTACCTATTCGATACAAGGTATGCTCCAGCACAGTGATGGCTAACCTTGACACTTCAGCTGTTAAACTACACGTCAGCATGCTGGGATGTGTAGTTCAACAACAGCTGGAGTGTCAAGGTTAGCCATCACCGCTCTAGCACATAATATATTTTAGGCCAACACATGTGCCTCTCTACCTTCTGTTCTATGCCTGCACCTTCTCTGAAATACCCCATTCACACTGAACGAATAACCAACACCGGGTGCCAGACAGTCGGGATTCCGGCGGTCAGTACTACGACATCGGAATCCCGAAAGTTTAAATGCCCGACCCCCATAAACAGAGAATAGAACCTGTGACTAGTGCAATGAGCTACCGAGCCTGCAGTGTGGCAAGCACAAGATGATTGATAGCACTCGCCCCCCCTGTTTGAGTACCAGCGGTTGGGATTCCGATGTCGGTAGACTTATAGTGTGTACACACGGTCCGATTTCCTTTGCGATGTTGACGATATAGTCAACATCGGATCGGCATCGGATCAGAATCGGATGCAGAGCGCAAGGGTTTTAACCCTTGCGATCCCGATGCGCGTTCACGTATCGCAAGCCAGAAAGTCTTGGCTGCCTTGACTATATAGTGCAGATCTGCACTATATAGTCAAGATTGTATGCAAATCGGATGTGCCTTGCGATCCGATCTGATCGTGGATCGCATCTTAAGGCACATCTGACCGTGTGTACACACCTTTACCGTCGGAATCCCAACTGTCGGGCCTCCATACAGCACCAGCCGAGTCCTGGAGCATGCTCTGCTACCTGTGTGACAACCAGAGTTTTTGTCATGCCTGACCAGGGTAGGCTACAATGTGAACAGCGCAACCCAGGTTATTTAACCCAGTTAAAGCTAAAAGAAGCTGGTTGGCTGGTCGGTGGCACCTGCAGATCATGTGATCTTCAAGCTTCAGATCAGACAGCATGGCAGACATGGGTTCAGTGTGAAAGGGGTCAACCCAGGAAGGATCCAAGGAGCAGTATGAAAGTGTTATGAAGAGCTGTAACATGGGTTAGACCCACAATTTTTTGGGTGTAAAAGGGCTATAAATCACTTATACCATTGTTCTGTTTTGATGTGTGATTTGTTATACCAACTATGCTGCAGAGATATGTGGCACCTAATAAGTGAATGCTTCATAAGAATAAGTCATTTCAATTGTAGAATTATTTTCTCTAAACTGATAACCATATTGTACTTTTCATTCATTTGAAATAAACATTTTTCTAGGCATGAGAATAATGTATTTTTTTTTTTACAAAGTAGATTTTTATAAATAAACCCTTCCGGACTTGTAGCTTGGTGGGACTGCTATGCTATTACTGGTGCCTGTCCTTGTGTTTCCCTCCTATATCCCTATAGATTGTAAGCCTGTAGCAGGTCTCTCCTACCTCCAAGTCTGTCTGTTGTTACCCAGTTTGTTTTATCACTCTCTACTATTGTAAAGCGCAACGGAATCTGCTGCACTATATAAGAAACTGTAAATAAATAAACCAGTATTGATGCAGATTACAATAACATAGCATACATTAACACAAACATTTCAAATACTATACAGATAAAATCTATCATTGCATAATCTTGGTCAAGGTCTGTCTATAACAGTATAAGCATATCAGAACTGAAACTGAGGTAAAATGAACACTGCATATACAACATTAATGTACTTAATATATTGTCTAAACCTGCCTTGGTGTATGATTTCTTTATCAAATTTAAAGTAAATCTAAAGTTAGAACAAGAATAATGTATTTGATCAAAAATATTCACCTGTCAGCCCCAAGTGCAAGGAAAACTTCCCGTCTTATGTTCCATAAGGAAGCAAAATCTGGGTTTAATGACAATATCTGTGTTGTTAATTCCAGTGCATCTTTATCCAGTTCCCCGATTTCACGCTGAAGTAAACATGAAAATAAATATTCAATGAAGAGAATGTGTAATAACCCCCCTCATGAAGAAATAATAGAGACAACATTTATAACAAGGGTTAGAGAAGTTTGCTGAAAAATAGTGTAATCTATATATCAGATACCCAAACGCGGTCCTCAAGGCACCCCAACGGTCCAGGTATTAAGTATATCCATGCTTGGCCACAGGTGACTTAATTAGTAACTCAGTCAGTCTGATTTAACCATCTGTGCTGAGCCACGGACATACCTCAAACCTGGACCGTTGGGGTGCCTTGAGGACCGCGTTTGGGAAACTAGGCTATATATGATTAATTTACATTCAAGTTTCCTACATGTGGGTGAGCAGCAAGTGAAGTATGTGGAAAAAAACACTATGGCGGTGATCAAGATATTTACAGCAAACAGTGAAGAGCCTTTCACAACCTCAAGGTCTTAAGGTCAGATGTATCAAGCTTCAAAATGTGATAAAGTGGAGAGTGATAAACAACCAGCTCCTACCTGTCATTTTCCAATCCCAGCCTGTAACATGGCATTTAGGAGCTGATTGGCTGGCTGTTTATCACTCTCTATTTTAAAGTTGATACATCTGGCCCTGAATGATCAAAAGGCAGATCACCTGAGAGACTGTTACATGTGCTAGGAATGGTTTTGTTAGCATTTAAGTATCACACAATGGGGGGGAATTCAAAGAAGAAATAAGTGGATTCGTCAGACACTTCACGGTTGCAGGGATCTTGCTAATATGTACTTGATGCCCCATAGGCAGCAACATTTCTTACCAAATACGGCTTTCAGGCAGCCATGCGAATGGGGTAAATCGCTCTGCCGTTGTCCGCAATGAAACACAGCAGAATTGGCTACGTCACACCTAATTGATTCCCTCCAATATATCTTGAAGTGTTAAAGTCACATACTAAATATTGGTACAGCTTAAAGCTGCACTACCAGCTGTAACATACATTTTACTCACGTTTATAACTTGGCTATCAGGTAGTAAGAGCAGGAGATCAGACCTGACTCCTGGCCTGAAAACATCCATCAACTGCACATGCATATGGATCGTAACACACATGCGTGAGGTCATTCAGCAAAAAAATCCAGTCTTTTTTGATCATTAGCTAGCAAGTTGATTTACAGGAAGCCGGCATTTGTGGGTGGTAACTGCCATTATCTAAGAAAATGCAGGCATCACCAGGGAGTGTGTGTGTGACATCAGCTCCGGCCTCGATCAGCCTGTTTCTATCGTACAGGCTGAGTAGCTCCTGGTTTACGCACAGACCGCACACTGAAAAAAATCATTGAATGGTGAATGAGATGCGAATGGATTTGCAACCAGCTATAGCCGATTGTGACTTGCTAATGGATTCTGAATATGAGGCAGCAGAGCACACTGCCTCCTTTCCAGATTCCAGGAGAATCCTCTGGCTAGCTAATTTTCACCAATGCTCCATGAGCACCAAGGAGATTTTGCAATAAAAGGACACATCCTCTCATTGGTCCTTCCACTAACAGTAAAATGTCCATCGCTATAGGTAATAATGCAGCTGTAAGAAGCCAGTGTGTGCTCTCTTCAGGCAACAGTTTGCATTTAAAGAACCATTCAAAATAAAACAGATTGTCACAATCTTCAGTGTACATTGAAGCATGATGACCCTTTCAGCTATTGAAACCTACAAATCCCAGGATACCCTGCTATAGTTTTATTATTAGGCAATGCTAAAACTGGCAGTGTATGTTGGGAAGTGTAGTTTACAACAGCTGGAAATCAACAGGTTGGCCAGGCCTGGTCTAGAACGGTTGGAAGCAGGGCATGTGCCGCAGGCACTGATGGAGTCCTTTACTGGTTGATTATCAGTTATATGCATACCTAATACATTTAAACTTTTAGTGGATTTTAAGCACTGCTTGAGAGGCCACCCACTCTTTTATGAATCATGTTTCAGGCTGTGCACTTGAATTATATGTAATATATATATTTATATATACACAAACTACCTTATACTGCACAGGACTGTTGTGTATTTTCTACAATGCATTGCTGATATTTATCTGGTACATTATCATGCATGGACTAGTGGTATTTACTATATATTATTCAAGGAGCCTGGACCATGGACTCTATAATGGAAAGCCAAGTCTTTGTGTTGGTTGAGAACACTCCCTCTGGAGGCTGGTCACACACCTAAACATGGACCCATACCACTGACCCATACCCTGTGGGCCCTTCAAGACCCAGTCCGAAAATGGGCAGGTTTAATTGTGGGGTAACCTTGGAAGAGCAGGGAATTATAGAGAACTCCACATAGCTAGAGCGGTATATAGACAAAGATATGTCCTGATTAGAATGCGAGCTACAAAGAACGATGCATGACTGTATGTATTGCCAAGACTGGTAGCACAAAAATAGGGCAATCAAATGAATATAGAACAGGACTAGCAAAGTAGAAGATATGGTTCTTATGTAGAAATGCCCCAGTAGGAAGGTGGACAAGACTGCAAAGAAGGCTAGGGAATGAGAGAAAGAAAGGTTGTCACACAGTAATGGGGCCTACACATGCCATTATAACGTGCAATTTTAACTTTTTAGTTCAAATCACACTGTGTGTATTTGAATTGTGAAGCCGATTTGCACTTTTGCGTAGTCAATATCGCAAGGCAAAATAGTATGTGCATGCAGGTATTGTTGAATTAGATACTACTGAAATGTAGTCAAAATTGGGTGTATTTTAAATCGCATGTGGTTTAAATCACAAAGTGTGCACAATCCAAATCGCCTAGCACACATTGTATGACTCAAATCACACCTAGCACCATGTGTAGGCCCCAGGAGGTCAGTATCATGAGCATAGACTGTGCAGGCAAGACAATTTTTACTATGTTTATGTTTACAGTGTATTTGGCCATAAGCCAAATGGCACAGTCAAAATTGTAAGTGGATAGTCAAAATTGGCCATGAGCCAGAATCGTACAGTGTAAAAAAAGCAACTTAGAGGGCAGATGTAAAGGGAGCAGTGCAAAGTTACTTGTAAAGAAGACTGTCATTAGCAAGAAAAGTATCTGCGAAACAAGACTGAATTTAAAATTGTGCTTACCTTCTGCAACACAGCCTGAGTGACACTCACATACAGTTGTAGCTTTTTCTCTCTCTCCTTGCGTTTTACCTCCTGTTGCTCCAAAGTAGTCTTTACTTTAACCCGACCATGCTGAAGGTAAAAGATCAGTTAGCTTTCATGACCAGTTTACACTCCTTTAGCAATCATGCTTTGTGCGTCTATAGATACCACCAATGAACACACCATTGAAACTTGCAGGAGCTTAACCCTTTGAGTGCCAATGTGCAAAATATCCTCACAGCGAACAAAACTTCAATTCATTAACTTCAGATCATTTGCCGGCAATAACTAAAGTGATTCATATTCCCCGACTTATACCCTGGCATTTTTATCGGATATTCTCCACATCTCTCACAGCAATGGTGGCACTCAAAGGGTTAAGGGTTATGCTGTACATTGTGGTGCACCAGATGTATAATATGTATACACACACACAATATACTGCAGTGGTGGCTGTTTGATAAAATAAAACACAATTCGTGGTGATATAACAGACTATAGGGTCTCATTGGGAGTTACTCAGTTGATCAGGAGGAAGCAGGTGGTGCAGAAGCACTGGGTGAATGGTCACGTATTAGTGGGAAGCTGCGCTGGTTGCTGATGCCCGCCATCTACGGTCAGTAAACAGAGGCATGACAAGCATTTATTATTATTATTATCTTTTATTTATATGGTGCCACAAGGGTTGCGCATCGCCTGACAAAACACAAATGAGCAAAAAACAAGAAATTAACGAATTATACTACAATGCAATTTAGGACAAGTACATGGTAAATAAGGATAGTTACATCAGGGGACAGGACACTGAAGCAATTATCAGGGTGGCAGAGGTTTATATATTCTAAGAAAGGCATATGAGGAGAGAGGGCCCTGCTCGTGAGCGCTAACATTCTAAAGGGGAGGGACAGACAGACTGGAATGACACAGAAGGGGTGCATGCGACTTGCAATAAGATATACATACATAAAATCAACTTGGACATACCATTGTGTTTCAGAAATGAAGGACAGGAGACCTGCAATAGATAAAGACATTTCTGGGAGTCAGGGGAACAGAATTTCCAAATCATTTTGCAGAAAAATCATTTTGTTGGCAGGTCTGTGCGATAATATACAGTTAGTCTTACATTTTTCCAAAATGGTGAGGTAAATTCTACTTGGGTGAACCCTCTCTTAAATATAAATACATAAATATCTATTCATTTGAGGAAAGAAATGTAAACAGAAATAATTAGAATTCAGGACTAGGCAATGATTATGAGTAAAGAAATATATTTATGTTACACAGTAGAAACCTTTTAGTATAAATGGAGACAGATTTTGCTACTGCCTAATATACTCTGAGCGTGGTTTTTACAAGCTGGCTTAATTCTCTGTGTTACATTGTGGTGGAAAAAAAATAAAAAAATGAAATTTCCACTGTGACAACACAGAGGGCTTTATATGTGCGGGAGCTGGGTTTGGCAAGTTATTGGGAAAGGAAGAACGCTGCTTAGATTTACTTTAACTATGCAAAATGCGGTACTTGTTTCCTAGCACGGCCACCATCGGGGGTAATCGTGTACCTTAAATTAAGGTACACGATTACCCCGATAGACCCGATTTCCTTTGAAATCAGGTCCATTTTGCCGGCAAAGGCAAAATCGGGTCCATTGCGTCGGTCGGGTGCATTAACATGGCACGCGACGCGACCAACGCGATGCACCCGATTTTCCCATAGGGTTCAATGTTAAAATATTTTTAACATTGTAATCGCGTCGGTCTTGTGCATTATAATGGCACAAGATGCGATGGACGCGATTATGCACATTTTACATAGCTAACAATGGGAAATGGGCCAATATGGCCCATTTCTCATTGTAGATGCCCCCCCCCCTATTGTGAACGTCACCCCACGATTGACGCCAACCCGAAGCGTGGCGAGCGTAGCGAGCCCGCTAGGGGTGGCGGTACGCGTCCTCCGACCTTTTCATACCCCTACTATCCACGTCGGCGTGGAGTTGAGAATATAAAGTATGGCGAGCACAGCGAGCCCGAAGCATGGTGAGCGCAGCGCGCCCCGCGAGGGGACGCGTATACCTGTGAAGTTATACGTGTGCGCTCGCCACGCTTTGGGCTCGGTGGCTGGCTGCGCTCGCCACACTTTATATTCTCGACTCCACGCCGACGTGGATAGTAGGGGTATGAAAAGGTCGGAGGACGCGTACCGCCGCCCCTCGCGGGCTCGCTATGCTTCGGGTTGGCGTCAATCGTGGGGTGCCGTTGAGGGGGTTAAAATTGGGTTCTGGGGAGACTTTTACATTGAATCCAATGTAAAATAGGGTCCCAGGGACCCTATTCACATTTCAATCAATGTAAAAATCGGGACCATCACGTCGGTCGCGTCGCATGCGATGCGATCGATCCGATCAACATCGGTGTGGCCGTGCTAGGAAACAAGTACCCAAAATATGTTCATATTAAGCTATCATAATGTTCATATTGAATAACCAACAATGAATAATGTACACTTCAAAAAGAAATATAAAGTACTATATAGCAGAGAGATATTTGGATGCTCAAGAAAAGGGGAGTTTTAGATTTAAGCATTATAATATTAGAGATGTCACCGAAGAATGGATTTGATCAGCCCACCATGATTAAAGGTGTATACAAAGAAATTCAGGTTCATTCGCAAAGCACATTAGGTTTGCTAATGGACAAAATCATGTGCACTGCAGGTGGGGCAGATGTAACATGTTCATAGACAGTTAGATTTTGGTGAGTTATTCTTACCCTGCAATATTGATATCAGTTTGAAGAACACAACTCACCCAAATCTAACTCTCTCTGCACAGGTTACATCTGCCCCACCTGCAGTGCACATGGTTTTGTCGATTAGCAAACCAAATGTGCTTTGCAAATGAATCTGAATTAGGCAATCACAGCAATAGGACAGGCACAATGGTGCCATGATTGGCAATTGTACAGGAAAAGGGGATCGATCCCTGGTTTAGAAAGCTGGCAGTGAGTTGCAGGCTGCTGAGCAAACAGACATGACGCTTGGCATACAGAAAATCATTTTTAATTTTAGAGAGTACATTATTGATGAAGTGAGGTGAATTGAAGCCAAACTCTAGCATTTGGAGGAAGGAGTTAAGCGTAATATTAAGAGTAATATTTGGGTGATCTATGGTTTTGTATTGTGTAGAGGGTGTAGGCATGATTGTCTCAGCGATAGAACTGTAAAAAAATTAAATAAAACAGAAACAAACAAACACTCTCCTTTGAATATTAAATCGGGCAGAAGAAATCAACCAAAAGGTCCTGCATGTGTGTGTGTTCCTGATAATCTGCCCATAACAATTTTTGGTACTTGTTTCCTAGCACGGCGCCCACGATTTTCAATCGTATGGCATCTTATGCATTGTATCGCATCGTATGCCATATAGCCGCATGCGATGCGATTTTGGCCCCCCTATACGATTTTTAATTGTATAAGCACCCTAATGGGTGCTTATAATGTTAATTGCACCCCCACGCCACCCCACCCCCCCTAAAGACGTCAACCAGAAGCATGGCGAGTGCAGCGGTATGCGTCCTCCGACCTTTTCATACCCCCACTATCCACGTCGGTGTGGAGTTGATTTTAGATAGTGTGGCGAGCGCTCGCGTATTACTTTACATATATTCCGCATCCACTCGCCACACTTCGAGCTCGGTGGCTCGCCACACTATCTAAACTCAACTCCACGCCGACGTGGATAGTGGGGGTATGAAAAGGTCGGAGGACTCGTACCGCCTCCCCTCGCCATGCTTCGGGTTGGCGTTGATACTGGGGGTGGCGTGGGGGTGCTTTAAACATTGTAAGCACACATTACGGTGCTTATACAATTAATAATCTTATAGGGGGGCCATTTAACATTAAAAACACCCATTAGGGTGCTTATACAATTTAAAATCGTATACCATTGTATATGGCATACAATGCGATGGTATACGATTTTACATTGTATAACATAGGGTGCCATCGCATACCATTGTAAGGCTTATGGTATACGATGCGATGGGCGCCATGCTAGGAAACAAGTACCCAATTTTTCTTTGTGGCCAACATATACAAAGTCTGTGTGGTGTGGCAGAAAATCGGTACCTTAATAAAAATTGCTTAGTACTGCCTTAGCTTTAGAGAAAGCTTGTGAAGCATTATAGACAATCTGCTTAAGTAATTTGGACACAAATGGGAAGAGATTCATTGTTCAGTAAGTCATAAGAAAATGGCAAAATCAAGTGAAGGTTTCCCTATCTGTATATGCAGCTCTCTCATTTACTGTACTTCCAAACTATATCTATCTATATATTATTATTATTATTATTTTTTTTAGAACATGCTACCATATTGCAGTAGTTACTGATTATATGGACTGGGCACCACCCTGCTCCCTCTTGTTATACTTACACCCGTTGCCAGTGAACTAGTCCTTCTCCTCCTGGTGGTCTGCGTCGCCTCTGTCCTTGAAAGAGGGTCAGGCCTTTGCTATTACTGCAACTGATGGAGATAGGAGAGATCAGCACCAAGTACTATATAGACTATTTGCACATACCCGTAACGCAACGTAAAACAAAATCCATCAGGTTACAGAATGTCATCTATTATAACGGTGTCCATCAAAAGGAATAAAGGGGTGTGACACAATGACCATGAACTCACAAATTGCAAGCGGTTACTTGGGATCGATGACACCAGGATACATTCTTAAGCATCCAATTCAATTTGCAAATTCAGCCATTAGCACTTCATGAGGTAAAGAATTTTACAACTTAAAACACCCTTACAGAAAATCATCTTTTTTTAAAGACTTTATTTACCAGACGGTACAATTAACACAGAAATATAATATAGAAAAATGAAAACAGTAGAGAAACATTCATGTATCAGAGAAAATTAAATACACTAAAAAGTCAAATGGTGGGTGGTATAAATAAAGGCCCATACACACTGGGTGACTTTCATGTGAAAGCCGCTCAATTTTCTCCTATGTGTGGCTTTCAGCATGAAAGACGCCCAGTGTGTACAGGGCAGCGATGGGCGGTGAGCACTGCTGCGCAGTCCCGCATCATCACTGCCGGACGCTGCTCATCTGCTGGTAATACCCGCAACTTAAAAAGGACATAAATGAATTGGAACAGGTACAGAGAAGGGAATCTAAGCTAGTAGAAGGCCTCGAATCACTAGAATACAAAGATAGGTTAACCAGGCTGAATATGTTTTCACTGGAGAAACAGAGGTTGAGAGGTGATATGATTAGTATGTTCAAATACAGGATTGGGAATCATATGGATCTGGGAGATGATTTGTTCACTAACAGGCCTGTACTTAGGACACGGGGGCATGTACTGAGGCTCGAGGAAAAGAAATACCGTACTGAATTAAGAAGAGGATTCTTCACCATTAGAGCAGTAAAATTCTGGAACGCATTGCCGGCGGGGGTGATTACAGCAGCTACTGTTCATGAATTTAAATCAAAACTGGATGCATTTTTGGCCACTAAGGGAATCCTATAAATATGACTTACTCAAGTCAGTAGTAACAAGTTAGATAGGTTGAACTTGATGGCCTAATGTCTTTTTTCAGCCTTAATTACTATGTTACTATATTATACAGAGATGCGATGCAGGTATAACCCGGGTTAAGCAGCGTGTTGTGTTCACACTGTACCTCGACCCAGTGCCACATGACACCAACTCAGGTCGGATCCGGGTTATTTGCGCAATGTGAAAGGGGTATAGGAATACTGCAAATGAGTAACTTACAGTTAGTGGGGTCTGTATAAAGAAGAAAGAGCCGAATTATACTCACCGATAATTCCTTTTTCTTCCTAGAGATCCCATGGCAGCCATAACATTGGGATGTATCCCTTTCCCCATAGATTAGACAGGAGTTTTTTCTCTAGGACCGCCCACCTTGGGTATAACAGCCTCCTCCTCCTTAGCCTCAGTGTCTTTTGAGTGTCTCCGTAACCTGGAGAAAAAATACCGGGTTATTACCTGGTAACGGGTTTTCCTCTACTCCGCCATGGCAGCCATCATGTATGGGTTTCTCCCTGCTGGGTAGTGCTTTTGGAAAGGAAAAAAAGACCTCTGGATCCTATAAGAAGACTCCTCCTCCATACACCAGTGTCTTTATATTTCTTCAGCTTTAAAACAAACGAACATCATTATTCCACGTAACATACCATTATTTGGGGTGGGAAATACCGCTGCCATGGCGGAGTAGAGGAAAACCCGTTACCAGGTAATAACCCGGTATTTCCTCTACCTCCGCCATGGCAGCCATCATGTATGGGTCATACCCAAGCAGTACCGTATTTCATGGGGAGGGTATACTCACGTATAACACAAGAACAGGCCACCGGCCACTTAATTCTCAACTTAAAGAAGAACGTTCCTTCACGTCTTAGTTTACTGCCGCGCTCAGGATCTTCCTCCCAAACTTGGCATCTGCAGAGGACCAGACGTCCACTCTATAATGCTTTGTAAATGTGTGGGCTGAGGACCATCCTGCAGCCTTGCAAATCTCTGTTAGTGACGCAGATTCCTTCTCTGCCCACGACGACGCCATTGATCGCGTTGAATGCGCCTTAAACCCTTCAGGCGGTTCCTGCTGCCTTATGATATATGCTTGTCGAACACAGCTTTTGATCCATCTTGATAGGGTTTGCTTAGAGGCCCTTTGCCCCTTTCTTTCTCCTTCTGATATTATAAACAGGTTGTCGACTTTACGAAACTCTGCCGTCCTTTGTCTGTAAATGGACAGGGCTCTGACCAAGTCCAGACAATGCAACCTGCTTTCTTTACTGTTTGTAGGGTTTGTACAAAACGTCGGTAATATGATTTCCTGATTGATATGGAATTCTGACGCCACCTTCGGTACAAACATTGGATTTGTCCTCAAAACTACTTTATCTGTATATATCTTGAAGTATGGCTCCTTTATCCATAGTGCTTGGAGTTCCGATACTCTACGAGCTGAGGTCATCGCCACTAAGAACAACACTTTCCATGACAAGAATTTCAAGGCCACCTCTTGTAGTGGCTCAAAGGGTGATTCTGTTAGAACCCCCAGCACCAGGTTCAAGTCCCATGATGGTATCGGACTCCTCACCCTTGGCTTAATTCTTTTTACTGCCTGCATGAACCTTCGTACATATCTGTTCTTGGCTATGTCCCAATCCAAGATGCATGATATAGCGGAGACTTGTACTTTCAAAGTACTTGGGGATAGGTTCATCCGAAGACCTTCCTGTAAAAATGACAGTATGGTGACCACACTCCGAGGATTCTTACTATTTTCTTTCGCCCAAAAAGCATACTTTTTCCACACTCTATAATATACTTTCATGGTTACCGGCTTCCTCGCTTTAAGCAAAGTATCTACTACTCCTTCACTGAATCCCTTTGCTTTCAAGCTTCTGCTCTCAGCAACCAGGCCGTCAGTTTCCACGACACCGGCTGCGCTTTGAATACTTCTCCTTGTACTAGTAGATCCTTGGTCGACGGTAGTCTCCACGGATCGTCCACTGCCAACTTCTGTACCGTATTGAACCAGGCTCTGCGAGGCCAGTATGGCAGGATCGTTATTACTTCGATTTCTTCTCTCTGTAGTTTCCTCAGTAGCCTCTGAATCATCGGTATTGGGGGAAAAACGTAAGCTCTCTCCATGTTCCAAGGCACTGACAGTGCGTCTACTTGTTCCGCCAGTGGCTCCCAGAACCTGGCAAAAAACCTGGGTACTTTTGTGTTTCCTGCCGTTGCCATAAGGTCTACTTGTGGACGTCCCCATCTTTTCTCCAGGTCTTCGAATACTGTCTGGTTGAGACCCCATTCTCCTGGCAGGCATTCTCTTCTGCTTAATTGGTCGGCCACTACATTTTCTTTCCCTGCCAGATATACTGCTGTGATGTTCATAACCCGACCTTCCGCCCACTCGAACAATTTTGCGGCCACCTCCATCAACGCTCTGCTTCGTGTACCCCCTTGCCGATTCACATAGGCCACTACTGCCTGATTGTCGGACCTGATGATTATTTCTCTCCCTTGTAGTTGATCCTGAAACCACCTGCAGGCTCTGACCACTGCCTCCATTTCCCTTAAGTTGGAGTGGGCCTCCCTCCAATCTTGCTGCCATTTTCCTTGAGCCACTTGATGATTGAAGGTTGCTCCCCAGCCTGTTTCGCTGGCGTCTGTGGTCAGTGTAACCTGCTGCTTCATGCCAAAGTATCTTCCTGCCACCAATCTGTCTTCTGCCGCCCACCATTCCAAGTCTTGTCTGGCCTTTGTGGACAGGACTATCCTTTGGGACAAGTCTTTTGAGTTTTTGTTCCATTGAAGATGAAAACAGCTTTGTAGTTTCCTTGTATGGAATCTTGCCCACGGGACTACTTCTATAGCTGCTGCCATAAGGCCTAGTACCTCCATGCAGTCTCTTGAGGACACAATGCGTCTTCTTTGTAGACTTTCTACTTGCCGCACTAGTTTTTTTTTTCTTCTGACTTCTGTCAAGGAAATATTTAGTTCTTTTGTATTGACTACTACCCCCAGGTATGTCCGCTCCTGAGCAGGAATTAGCTGGCTCTTTTTGTAATTTATTAACCAACCGTGTTCCAAGAGACACTGTACCACCCTGTCTGTGTGCTCTTGCGCCTTCTCCTTGGAATCTGCGACTATTAAAATATCGTCGAGATACGGGAACACCCTTATCCCGCTCTGCCTTAGTGCTGCTATCAGCACGACCAGCACCTTGGAGAATGTTCTCGGTGATGTAGCCAGACCGAATGGTAGGGCGTTGAACTGATAGCTTGTGCCCATCAGCCTGAACCTCAGATATCTTTGATGGCTTATGCAGATTGGGACGTGCAAATAGGCGTCTTTGAGATCTATCGACGTCATGAAGTCTTTTTGACTTAGATCTAGTATCACCGATTTGATACTCTCCATTTTGAAGGATTTCACCTCTATGAACTGATTGAGTCGTCTCAGATCTAGTATGGTCCGAAATCCCCCTGTCGCTTTTTTTACTAAAAAGAAGCGGGAAAAGTATCCCCGAAATTCTTGATCCTCTGGAACAATGCTGACTACTTCTTGTTCCAGCATTTCTTGTAAGCTTGCAAATAAGGCTTTTCTCTCCACCCTGTTTTTGGGAACCGGAGACTGAACAAAAAACTCTCCGGGCACCTTGTTGAACTCCACTTTGTACCCGGAGGATACTACCTCTTGGACCCACTTGTCTCCAGTGGTCCTGGACCAGATGCTTGCAAATTTCAGTAGTCTGGCCCCCACTGTCTGTGACCTGACATTACTGTGCCTCCTTCTTGGAGGAGAATTTATTCTCCCTACTTCTTTGGGCACGAAAATTGCCCCTTGAGGTCCAGGATCCCCTTCTGTAGGGCCTTCCTGGTCTATATGCCCGTGACTCTCTGTAGTCTTGGGGCTGAAATCTTCCGAACTTGGCTGGAGGTACCCTTCTGCCTCCCTTATCCTGAGGGAGCCAAACAGACTTCCCTCCTGAGATCTTAGCCACTAGTTCGTCTAACTGTTTACCGAACAAGTAGTCTCCTTGGAACGGCATGGACAGGAGTTTATTCTTGGACTGTACGTCCGCTGCCCATGGTTTTAACCATAGGGCCCTCCTTGTCGCGGCTGTTGCTGCCCCTGCTCTGGCCGCCAGCCTCACCGCATCCATTGATGCTTCGCAAACAAACTCCACTGCAAGCTGTACATCTTGTACAATTTTTAACAGCTCCGAACTTGCGAGGTCATCCAGAATATCCCCTTCTAATTGCTGACACCAGCCTCTTATTATTCTGGATGTTACTGCCATTGCTGACGCTGCTTTCAGGGAAGCCCCTGAGATTAAGTGTTGCTTCCTTAGGCCCAGCTCGATTTTCTGATCCATAGGATCTTTAAAGGCGTTGGCCTCTTCTAGTGGCAATGTGGTCTTCTTTGACAACCTCGCCACTGCCGCATCCACTTTAGGTGCTTCCTCCCATGATAGCACTTGCGTCTTGTCAAAGGGGTACATTTTGTTAACCTTCCCTGGAATAGCCACTCTTTTGTCTGGCTGTTTCCAATCTTCGGTTATTATATCCTTCAGCGTTTGTGATAAAGGAAACGTTTTACTTTTCTGTTTTCTATCTTTAAAAAGCATTTCCTGCAAGCTTATATCCTCTTGCTTGTCCTCAATATTTAATGCTTTGTAGATACGAACCAGAAGGTTGTCAACCATGTCGGCATTAAAGTCCGCATCCGACCTATCCTGCCCTGGATCATCCTCCTCTCCATCATCTAAGTCACCACCAAGCATATTGGCACTGGTCGACTGACCCGCTGTATCATCCATATCCTCATTTAGCACATAACTCTTCCGTTTAATAGGCGTTTTACCCGGATCCTCCTTAGGTGCAAACGTATCTGCCAGAGCTGTTTTCAACATCTGTACCAGGCTCGCCATTTGAGCCAGGGGAAACAACTGAGATGCCTTACAGCCCTCACACACAGTCCCCACGTGCTTATCTGGTAGCGTCTTGTCACATGTTGCACATTTGCTCAGTGCAGATTTCTTCTGCTTGCTTTTCCCCTTATCCTTGCTAGACTCAGACCTAAAATGACAACCACCAACTAGTCACTATAAAACCAAATCAACTTTAAACACCACGTGGACACCCTTACACCCTCACGCTGCTCACCCAGCTTTTCCGCCAGACTGCCTGTCTTCCTCCATAATTGGTAGTGCGCTCCCTAAAACACAGTCACGTCTAAGAATAAGTACTGCCAGTACCAAGAAAAAACTTTTTTTACATGAACCATAGATAGATACAACTCACCCCGCTGCCGCACAACGCTGAGTGTCTCCAAGTCCAGGCCACCAAGAACGCTAGCGTACAACTCTGTACCGCTCCACAGACCGAGTCCCGCTTCCGATCACCCAGACCTCAGATCAGCGTGACACTGAACACACGCCGGCAAACACAACTAATGACGCGCCGGAAGTCGCGCCCTCGCTCTGAGGCTACGTCACGCGCACTACCCGGCGTCCGCCCTTCGCACAGAGTTAGGGCAGGAGAGCGCGTGCAGGTTTATTTAGTAAGTAACGCTCCCCTGGACGCCGCCGCTCAGCTACCCCATGGGGCCCGCATTTGGCATAATGAGCGCTCCTGCTCACCTTCTCTCCTGCATGAAGCCACAGCAGCTGCAGGGAGCGACAGTCTGCAGCGTGAGGTGAGCTGGTGTCCACACACATGCACTACCCGGAAAGGAAAAAAAGACACTGGTGTATGGAGGAGGAGTCTTCTTATAGGATCCAGAGGTCTTTTTTTTTTTCTTTCCAAAAGCACTACCCAGCAGAGAGAAACCCATACATGATGGCTGCCATGGCGGAGGTAGAGGAAACACAATAATAACACGGGAGGGTAACAAGTGGCTGCCATGGGATCTCTAGGAAGAAAAAGGAATTATCGGTGAGTATAATTCGGCTCTTTCTTCTACGATCCCCATGGCAGCCATAACATTGGGACATACCCAAGTACACCACACGGGAGGGATAGCTGTATTATATTTACTTATGGCGATGTCAGTCCCGCTGACATAGCTCCTTGCAACACGTGGTTCCCAAAGTGGGCAGTAGATACGTTGAGTGCATAATGGTTAGAAAATGTATGGACTGACGACCAGGTAGCCGCTTTACAGATCTCTGTAACTGACGCCTTCGCCTTATTTGCCCATGATGTGGAGACTGCCCGAGTCGAGTGTGCCTGTACGATCGGAGGTGCCACCTTGTTCTCTTTCTTGTAGGCAAATAAGATAATTTCTCTTATCCACCTAGAGATCGTTTGCTTCACAGGTGCTCCTCCTTTCTTTATTCCTTCAGGAATTACAAATAAGTGTTTGGAGGTTCTAAATGTCTTGGTTCTTTCCAAGTATATGGATATGGCCCTCACCAGGTCCAAGTTATGCCACATTTCCTCCTCATCACTCTGAGGATTTGGATAAAACTCGGGAAGGGTTATCTCCTGATTAAGGTGAAATCTAGAGATTACCTTAGGTAAGAACTGCGGGTGTGTCCTCAGCACCACCCTGTCCGGGAACACGACAAGATAGGGTTCCTCGATCCACAGCGCCTGTAGTTCACTCACTCTCCTCGCAGAGGTGACTGCTACGAGAAAAACCACTTTCCAGTTAAGCAGTTTGAGCGGAATGTCCATGAGTGGTTCGAATGGATGCTTGGCTAATACTGTAAGAAGTAAGTTCAAGTCCCAAGGGGCTACTATTGACTTGATTGGGGGTCTAACTCTCTTCATGGCTCTGCTGAATCTCTTTACCACCTTTTCTTCTGCCAATGGTCTGTCTAACAGAACGCTTAACGCTGATACCTGAGCTTTAATGGTGGCCGTTGCCAGCCCTAAGCGAAATCCATCAAAGAGGAACTGTAACAACTCACCAGTGGAAATCTTACCATAGTCACCTGAGAACTGCCCCCATTCGATGAATTTCATCCATGTTCTGTAGTATGCTAGAGAAGAAACATCTTTTCTGGCTTTCAACATCATGTCTGTGACTTGTGAAGAGAGATTATGCTTCCTTAGTATTTGCCGCTCAATCTCCACGCCCTTAGACATAATGTCGCGGGTTCTGAGTGTAGTACTGGGCCTTGTGTCAGTAGGTCCGGTCTGTTGGGTAGCTCCCATGGTTTCTGCACTGATAACCTCATGGCGTTTGCGAACCAGCCCCTCCGTGGCCAGTATGGTAGGATTGCCACTAGGTCTGCCTTGTCCTCTTGTATCTTCTTTATCACCTTGTTTATCAGGGGAAAAGGTGGGAATATGTACCCTAGTTTGAATTGCCATCTGATTGTGAAGGCATCCAATGTTGCTGCTTGGGCATGATAGTATCTTGAGCAGAATGTCCTCACCTTCTTGTTGGCATAAGTAGCCATCAGGTCCACTTCCGGGACTCCGAATCTCTGCACGATCTCCCTGAACACCTCTTCGTTCAGTTCCCATTCTCCCGGATCTAGTAGCTTTCGACTCAGGAAATCTGCTACTACGTTCCTCCTTCCTGGTATGTATATAGCCGAGATCGAGAGAAGGTATTTCTCCGCCCATACCATAATATCCTGTGATATTCTCATCAGTTTTCTGCTTCTGGTGCCTCCCTGATGATTTATATGTGAGACCACCGTGACGTTGTCCGACATTATTCTGACATGATTCCCCACTATGTAATTCTTCAGTAGCCTTACTGCTTCCCAGACTGCTTGAAGTTCTCTTACGTTCGAGGAATTCATTGTTTCTTCTAGGGACCATATTCCTTGCACTGATGCATTCTTCATATGCGCTCCCCAGCCGGTTAGACTGGCATCTGTAGTTACTACCGCATATCTTGGACTCTCTAGACTGGACCTTCTTCTCTCCAGATCCCTTGTCCACCACAGTATGGATCTTCTTACTGATTCGTTCAGTGTGATAAGCTGATGGTCCCTGTACCCTCTTCGGATCAGAGGTAACAGGTACCCTTGTAGACCTCTCATATTTGCCTGGGCCCAAGGTATAATCTTTATGCAGGACGTCATCATGCCCAGCAATTGTACGGCCATCAGAAAGGTCACTTTCTTCGAATACAGGACCTTTTCTATCATCTCTTGGATTCTTATACATCTCTCTGGTGGTAGCGCAATGTTGAAATTCACAGTGTCTATCAGGACCCCCAGGAACTGAATAATCTGACTTGGTAGAAGGTGGCTCTTGGTTTCGTTTACTACCCAGCCGTGTCTCCTTAGTGTTGATAGTGTCAACTCTAGACCTTGTAGGACTTCTACTTCCGAATCCCCTACGATTAGCAGATCGTCCAGGTATGGCCAAATCAGGACTCCCTGTTTCCTTAGCTCTGCAATCAAGGTTACCAGAACCTTCGTGAAGACCCTCGGAGATGTTCTTAGCCCAAAGGGCAGGCAAGTAAACTGGAAATGCCTGTTTGACACTTCGAACCTGAGGAACCTTCTGTGGTATCTGTTTACTGGGATGTGATAGTAGGCGTCCTTTAGGTCTATTGACGCTAGGAACGCTCCCTTCCTTATCCCAGTTAGAATGGATGACAGGCTTTCCATCCTGAATTTTATCTTTTTTATATTCAGGTTGAGATCCCTCAGATCCAGGATTGTCCTGTATTCTCCATTGGGTTTCTTCACTAGAAATAAGTTCGAGTAAAAGCCTCTCTTGTGTTGTAGCCTGGGAATTTCCTCTATGGCGTTTATTTCTAAGAGTTGCTCTATCTTTATTTCCAACTCTCTTCTTTCTTCCTTCGCTATTGGTGTTCTGGATTTTAAAAACCGGTCTTGTCTCGGGTGACATGCAAACTCTATTGAATAACCCCTCTGAATTATATTCAGGACCCATCTGTCCCCAATCGTCCTTTTCCAGACCTCTGGGAAATTCAATAGTCTTGCACCTATCTTGATGTTTAGTGGATAGTCATAGCCTTCCACCTCTGTCCGACTGAAATTTTCCTCGGTAAGGCTGGCGAAAGGACTGACGGGAAAGATTAGGGTTCCCTCTTCTATAGTATGGCTTTCCAGGCCTGTAGCTTCTTGCGTCCTTAAAGGACGGTTTAGGTGTTCCTGGATAGGGAAACCTATTCCTTCTATCCTGCGGCAGCCGGACAGATTTTCCGCCAGACAGTTTCTGTATCATGGCGTCAAGTTTAGACCCAAATAAATAATTTCCCTCGAAGGGTAATGCTGTCAGTTTGTTTTTGGAATTTGCGTCGGCACTCCAAGGCTTTAGCCACAGCGCTCGTCTTGCAGTTATTCCGGCTGCCATGGATTTTGATGCGAATGCCACCGAGTCCAGTGACGCTTCACACAGGTAGTCAATAGATTTTTGCATAATCTCTAAACTGCGTAAGATATATGTTTTAGATATTTTATCTTCTACATCCGTATGTAGGTTTGCTGCCCAGAGCCTCAGAGCACGGGATACTGAAGCAATAGCGACTGATGACCTGAGTGCCCCTGAAGATGCCGTGTGTACCTTTCTTAAGGCGGTTTCCACCTTCTTATCCATGGAATCCTTGAAGGCCGCAGCGTCTTCCACCGGTATTGTAGACCTTGACGTGAGCTCCGCCACCGCCGCGTCTACCTTAGGGATCTTGCACCACGCCATGAATTCTTCATCCTTGTATGGATACATTTTATCCACTCTATTACTAAGGGTGAGTTTCTTGTCAACATTTACCCACTCCTTCGCAATTATTTCCCTCACTACCTTATTAACTGGGAAGGACCTCCCCTTCTTTGATCTATCCTCAAATAGCGGGTCCTTTTCCGTAGCGGTACCTGTAGCCTCTTGGTAGTTCATTGCCTTGTATATGTTCTTTAGAACGTTCTCCACTATATCAAGGTTAAAGGTTCTATCCTCCTCTATTTCTCCTGACTCATCAGTGGAATTCTTATCTGGTTCCTCCATGCCGGATGAACCCTCCTCTTGGCTCAGCCCCGCTTGAGACCTAGACCTCTTAGCTGTCTGTGACTGGACAAATTCATGCTTAGACACAAAGTTCTGTTTCATCCAAGCCATCAGTTCCTTTAGTATCTCCGTATGCTCTGATTTTTTTGGCACTTCTCTTATGGGCTCCTTATGTCTTGTCTCACATTCTTCACATAGTGACTTGTTTTGACACGCAGAGAACACCTTATCACATGACATGCAGTTAGATTCAATGTATTTCTTTTTAGAAAGCCTTTTCTTTGGCACAGGGATAACTTCTGTAGGCACACTATAAGAGACAATGGATATACTAAGTAGCTAGAAATAAAAGAAATCTAGGTACTCTTTACCTAGAACGGCGCCCATCGCGGTGATCGCGACATCGCGGGCAGTACATAAACGGCCGCGACGCGATGCCCGCGATCACCGCGATTTTCCCATAGGGAACAATGTTAAAAAGCCTGATTGACCGCGATTTTGCATTCAATGCCTCAATGCCCGCGATTTTCACATAGGAATCAATGTTAAATGGGCTACAGAGCCCAAATAGGCAGAATTAACCCTTAAATGTCCCCCCAATTTTTGTACGCCACCCCACGATCCACGCCAACCCGAAGCGTGGCGAGCGCAGCGAGCCCGCGAGGGGCGGCGGTACGCGTCCTCCGACCTTTTCATGCCCTACTATCCACGTCGGCGTGGAGTTGAGAATAGAATAGTGTGGCGAGCGTAGCGAGCCTCCGAGCCCGAAGCGTGGCGAGCGCAGCGAGCCCCGCGAGGGGACGCGGATACCTTCACAGGTAAACGCGTCCCCTCGCGGGCTTCACAGGTGTCCGCTTTTCGCCACGGATACCTGTGAAGCCCGCGAGGGGACGCGTATAACTGTGAAGGTATTCGCTGCGCTCGCCACGCTTCGGGCTCGGTGGCTCGCTACGCTCGCCACACTATTCTATTCTCAACTCCACGCCGACGTGGATAGTAGGGCATGAAAAGGTCGGAGGACGCGTACCGCTGCGCTCGCCACGCTTCGGGTTGGCGTGGATCGTGGGGTGGCGTACAAAAATTGGGGGGACATTTAAGGGTTAATTCTGCCTATTTGGGCTCTGTAGCCCATTTAACATTGATTCCTATGTGAAAATCGCGGGCATTGAGGCATTGAATGCAAAATCGCGGTCAATCAGGCTTTTTAACATTGTTCCCTATGGGAAAATCGCGGTGATCGCGGGTACACGATTTTTATGTACCCGCGATTTACCCGCGACGCCCGCGATTCTAATCGCGGGCGCCGTTCTAGGTAAAGAGTACCGAAATCTAATGCCCCAAAAACACTAAGGGCTTACCTCATAGGGGCACTGTCCAGCTTAGGGGAAGAAGGCACTTCCATCTCAGCCATCGTTTCTGCAGCCCAGCATGTGCACTGCACAGCGCTATCTGCTGTGTTTAAATATGGCACCTTAACTCATTCATTACTGCGCCAGCAGTTTTCAGGATGGCCGAGCGGAACAGACGTTTCCCGCCTTGTTTCCGGGGACACCTTTGTTGTGCGCACTAGAGCTGCTCTGGGCGGAAGTAGACGCCGCGCGTACTTCCGCCCTACCGTGCCTATCTCCGCAGCGTGCAGTCGCGGCTTACAGATGGGACTGCCGCTTGCTCACCACGCTGTTTCCAACTGCGCCTTCAGCCTGTATCGTCTCCGCCCTGCTGCCGCAGTGTCCAGCTGGAAAACGTATCTTATCCACAGCGCCTGCACCCAGACTGGTGTCTGACAGGTATTTGGCTGGGCATGTAAACGAGTGTTGTGCATAGGGGTATAGATAAATCTGGTCCCCCTCGCAAGCTCTCCTTCCCACATGGTATAGAGGTAGCCCTGTAGAAAGTAAAATAACTGACTCCTACTCTGTCCTCTCTAACGGAGACAGGAAAAAAAGACACTGAGGCTAAGGAGGAGGAGGCTGTTATACCCAAGGTGGGCGGTCCTAGAGAAAAAACTCCTGTCTAATCTATGGGGAAAGGGATACATCCCAATGTTATGGCTGCCATGGGGATCGTAGAAGAAATTTGCAATATTGTTAAATGCATACAGGGCCAGATTGGCCTACATAGGTATAGAGAAACCCCAGTGGGCCCCACTGCCTGAGGGTCCCACCTCCTCTAGAGATCAGTGTCCAGACTGTGCACTTCAATTATATATTATACATGTTACATTATATTGCACGAGACTTTGTATTTTCTCCAGTGTGTTCCGGGTATTAATTTAATACATTATTATGCATGCTCTAGAAGTATTTTATATATATGCGCTGTAAATTTATAAAGAGGCCCATGCCATTCACATGCTAATGGTTAGTCAAGCTTTTGTGGAGGCTGGCCACACCCCTAAGTATGGGCCCCCTATTCCTGCATTACCCAGGTAGCCCTTCATGCCTTAGTCTGACACTGAATGCATAGATCAGTTTTAGTAAATCAGTTAATTTTCCTTACTAATGCTTCTTCTACAGCACTATGGAATATAGGGCCTTATTCTGGTTCACTCTCAGAGGCAAATTCCTTCTCAAATGGACAAATCCATGTGCACTGCAGGTGGGGCAGATGTAACATGTGCAGAGATAATTAGATTTGTTGACTGATTTTGTTTCGGTGCAGGGTAAATACTGGCTGCTTTATTTTTACACTGCAATATAGATCTCACTTTGAAGTAAAACCCCACCCAAATCTAATTCTCTCTGCACATATTACATCTGCCCCACCTGCAGTGCACCTGGTTTTGTCCATTTGAGAAGGAATTTGCCTCTGAGAGTGAACCAGAATAATGCTTTACAAATAAAGCCTTAAATGCAACATGAATGTATTACATTTGTATTTACCACCATGTTCTAAGGATGGGAAATTGAAACAATGGCTGGGGAAACACATTTTAGTATCAGAGCCAGATTAGCACACATATATCTGATCCGAGGGTTATGTGGGTATTAGGTGAAGTAATATATATCACATTTTCATCATCTTACCAACTAAGAACATGAAAAGTTTGTTGCATGAAGTTGTACGTGAAAACAAACAAAAAGACTGTCCACAATAGGTGGGATAGAGGGAACTAAAATTTAAATTTCTGCTCTCTTTAGTGCATGGGTAGAGAGGGGAGTCTTATGGGTCAAGCAGCTGATGGACATTGAGGCCGTGATCTTGTTTAGCTCAATGAGCACTACTGTATTCTAAATTCTGGCATTATCTTCAACCCAAACAATTTCTCCAAAGCCTTGATATGATTGGCCTACAGTAGACCAGTGACCCCTTTTGAGGCTCTGTGATCCTGCTCTCTCAGTGCTGACAATTGCTTATTGAGCATTTATTTCCAGATCCCCTATATTTGATAGAGTGTGGGAACAGAATCTATGGATCTCCTTAGATCCCAAAGACTGGCACAACATCTGTTCAAGATCTTTTAGCTATTCAATTGTAGAAAGTCAATTTACGGTGTCTGCCTACTGGTATAGGTACCCACAAATTCTGGTGAAAATGTTCCTCACTGTTTCAGACAGATACTGGAGTTGAAATGCCCCATACACACTAAAGGACGGGGCATGGCCGATATAATTAACAATAACAACCGCTGGTCCCGATGGGCAACCTAGATGTTGACCCTATGACTGTCCAGCCCTAAGTAGATTTCAACTCCAAGAAATCTATAGAAACTAGTGCACTTTTCCTCCAATTCTGAAAGAAATCCGAAGTGTCACATTGAATGCGTTTTAGCTCTGTTTCCGACCTGATGCGCGATCTCATGTGCTTCAGACCGCGCAAGAGCTGCACTATAGGATCTGCAGCCCTTGCTGTTATCGCATGTGACATATCATATGCAAAAAGACCGCATATGTTAGATCATGTGTGATCCTGCCACCAGGAAAGCTGCTGTGTGCTTCAAGAAAATTGTATGCGACTTCTCCTCTAGAGAAGTAACGTTAGTGTACAAGGACCCTAATAAAATAAAGTGCTGAAATAAAACGTTTGCTAGTTTTTAAGTTACTAATGTGCCCTCCCTGGGCCGCTGACACGCTGCTGATGTCACTGATGTTTCAGTGCAACTGAGGAATTGCTGACAGCCACTCTCAGCAGAGGGAGAGGGGGAACAGTGGTGTGTCAGCGACTGTCAGCTCTTTTTAAGGTGCCCCCTGATGCCTCTGATCACCTCTGCTGAGAGTGGCTTAATAGGGGCTGGACAGGCATTGGCTCTGGCTGGCCATAGGGTGCCCCGTCCGAGCAGTCTGGGGCGCGGGGGACGCACAGCTGGCTTGATGAGTTGGCACCATGGGGCAGATTTATTAAGCTTGGAGAAGAGATAAACTGGAGAAAAGGTAAAAGGAGATAAAGCACCAGCCAATCAACTCCTAACTGTCTTTTTCAAACACAGCTGATTGGCCGGTGCTTTATCTCCTTTTACCTTTTCTCCGCTTTATCTCCAGTTTATCTCTTCTCCAAGCTTAATAAATCTGCCCCCATATTTGAAATGGCAGCCGGGGTCATCCATTGGAGGAAGAAGCTTGATCTCTGCTTCTCCCCTCAGATAAGTAAGGAGGCAGTAGCAGAAGAGGCCTGCCAGGGCAATGAGTATTATTTAGGCATTATATGCATGGCACTGCTGGGGGCATTATATCCATGGTACTGCTGGGGGCATTTTGTCTATATCACTGCTGGCAGCATGGCATTACTGGGGGCATTATATCTGACACTACTGAGGCCTGCCCCGGGGATGGCAAGGCTGGAGAGCTCCTACAGTGGCACCCATAGCAACAAGAATTTACCCCTGGCAGAGCAGGTTAACCCCTGACATCAAGCATGAAACCCATATCAACGACCATGTAGGTAAGCGGAACTTATGTGGCATAATATGTAATTACGGCATGTGGTATTATACATAATAAGCATTGCAGTGTGTGGCATATTGTGTAATAGACATTACGACGTGTGGTATATGTAATGGCCATTATGGCATGTGTACATATAATGTAATGGACATTATGGCATGTGCAAATTTTTGGTGCAGGGCTGCGGTGCGCACTGTCCCTGTTATTAGTATATCTGGCTCCTACATTTTCATCCTGGCTCCTAGATTTGAAAGAAATTTGTCAAGCCCTGAGCTAGGAGGTGGTCTGGAAAAAAGTAAACAGTTGGTAGATCTAGTGGCCAGAACCTCTGGGTCTATGCCTATGTGGGACGGGAAACTTAGCAATATATTTTATTAGGTGATATTGCAGCTTAAAGATGTAACTTAATTTTAAGCCTAGTCGGATTTAAAAAAAAAAAGGGGGGGGGAGAATCCGCACTCTGAGTTCATACACACATCCAGGCGGTGCTCAACTCAATGGTACCATGACGTCCATAGATAAACCAACAAGAAAGAGGGCACTCACCATTGTTCACCTAACTTAGAAAGGTAGTAAATTTGGCATCCCACATATTCAGTTGTTTTGGTCTGAATCCCAGAACTTCAAGACATTAAGGGAAGTTCAAAGTGATCCTGCTCCATCAGAGAGCTCCACCTGGTCTCTTGATGTCTTGAGCCTGGGACTCAAACCAAAACACCAACAGAATATGTAAGATGGCAAATAAATTGACTACATTTTAAGCTACGTGATAAATAGTGAGTGTCCTCTTTCTTCGGAGATTCAGGCTCATCATAAAGGGGGTCTCATATTTGCTTGGGAGATCAGTGGTCCCAGTCACGTCAATCTTTGCATGTCGTCTGCGGTCTCTGATCAAAGCCATCTCAGGTCACCCATTAAGAATGGTCATGTGGATAGAAGGCAGAAACTCTCATAGCATGTACCCTTATGGAGTTTTATAGCACAATAATATCACACAATGACATAGAACAGTTAAAATTCTTACATTAAATTCAAGTTGAAGAAGGTGCTGGTGTAGGGATGCTAGACACTCTCCTGAGGGTTTGCAGTATTATTCCATGGGACAATTTCACGGATTCAGTACTGAATCCCGGCGTTCAGAATCCCGACAGCCAAAATCCCGACAAGGGGGGGGGACGTGGATCGCTGCGCTCGCCACGCAGCGGGCCCGGTGCCTCGCTACGCTCGGCACACTAATTTATTCTCCCTCCGGGGGTGTCGTGGACACCCCCGGAGGAAGAATGTGTCGGGATTTCGGCGGTCGGGAATCCGGCGTCGGGATTCTGAATGCCGGGATTTTAACTGCATCCCAATTTCACAATGGTCAACAAGGAGAAATTTTAGCTGCCACCCAACAGCCCGGGAGTGTTTGCACAAAAGAGAGTAGGGAGGGATAACATGACTAAAGTCTTTGTTAATGAGCACTAAAATTGAAGCACTATGAGTATCCCAGTACAATTTAGTGATGGCCATCGACTATTTGAAATCATCAATGGTTTATGGCTGAATACTTTTGCTATCGATGTGGGAGAACCAGATGGTTTCCCCACATTGATGGCAAAGAAGAACCAATGGGTTTTTTGTTTTTCAAAGTGCCGGGAGATGAAGCATAGCTCTGCCCCCTGGCACCCAGAAGTACCGCACCCAAGTTCTGATTGGCCCATGGGCCATTCATTCAAATATAATGTATGACTATCAATGGTTAACCATCAAATAGTTTACCACTATCGATTGCTGGGTGCAGAATTGCCATCGATGGCAACCATTGATGGCATCTGCACCGATGGCCATCCCTAGTACGATTGTTATACATGGAGCATCCAATAATGTTTGTCTATTGCAGTGGTTCTCAAAGTCGGTCGTCAGAAACCAACACAGTTCACGTTTTCCAGGTCACCCGACAGGTGTACTCATTACCCACTGACACATTTTAAAAGATCCACAGACGAAGCTAATTATTTCACTTGATTCCATAAGGTGACCTGCAAAACATGCACTGCGTGGGGTCCCGAGGACCAACTTTGAGAACCTGTGGGTTATTGAATGGCTTCAAATTGGTAATCTGAAACATTATTGGAAACACTAGGAATTTGTGTAATCGTTACAAGCCCCGTTACACACATATATATATATATATATATATATATATATATATATATATATATACATACATACATACATACATATACACACACACACACACACATATACACGTCTGGAAGGAAATAGTAAACCCATCATTCAGGGACTATGTAAAAACCGGACCCGGACAAGACATCAAAATCTGCAGTCCGGAGCTTGTAGGGTCTGGTCGGGGGGTGTCCTGTTCGGGGGGTGTCTTGTCCAGGGGTCCCTGTGATAGCTATCACCAGGGACATGGGGGAGGGGAGATTACAGCCTCCCCGTGTGGTCCGGACCGTCCGGTTTTTGCTACATGCCCGAACCATACAGGGAGACTTTATTCTACCCGTCCTCCTCTACCTGGTGACAGGTGTGACAGGCAGCCCCCCCCGGGCACGACACCCCCCGGACCGGACGCTACAAGCTCCATACTGCAGAGTTTGACGTCTGGTCCGGCAGTCCGGGGGTTTTGTCCTGGTCCGGGTTTTACCCATACCCCATCATTCAGGTTTCATTTGTCCCATGTGACGGTTACACATGAACAGCATCTCACATTACACAAATGACATGTTAGGAATTAAGGTTTACGCATAGCAGCCGCGACGATGCCGCTGGCACACACCAGGGCGCAGTGCAATTTAGCATCAGGTACACACAGACAGGGACAGTGGGTGAGCCGCGTACCTGCCACTTACTGCCGGCTCAGCAGCCTCAGCCAGGACCTGGTTTTACCGGAAGCAGCGCAGCAACACCGCCTCTCACGAGGTCAAGCCTACCAATGGTATTGCAGCTCTTAGCTGTGTGTGCTACAGCGGGGTCTGTGAGAAGAGCTGTGTGATTGGGAGTCAGGGGGTGATATTTCCCAGGAGCCTGGGAGTAATTGAACAGCTGTGTACAGTATATGGCGTAGTGATGATGACACTGCAGCTGACTGGCTCGGTAGCTAGTGAGTGTCACGTGCTGGCGGTAGCTGACGGAGCCGGGGAGAAATGGGTGGGGGGAATGATAGTGAGGTGGATATACATATACAGTCAGTCAGTCAGCAAGCATTCCCTCAAGGGGAGGGTTGGTCGGTTCGGTTGTGTACTATCATGCTGCCGTGTTACCTGATAGCGAGCAGGCAGCTCATGCTGCATAGATGAGGGGCAAATATATTCAGCAATGACGCGTTTTAAAGCATAGTATTATTTGTTGCATTACATTGAGCTATACTTGTGCATAATGCACATTTATTTAGCGTAGAATTGTGCTCAGCCAGCAATGGGGCAGATGTATTAACCAGCGTTAAGTGCAAAAATGAACTTAACGCTGGTTAACGGGGGGATTACGTCTGTCCCTAATGTATTACTAGTGCACCTAACGTGCGCTAGTGACAGCCCGCCGAGTTACGCTCGGCGGGGCTGTCCCTGCAATCCCCCCCAGGGATTAACGGCTGGGGCGATGTATTAACAGCCTTCAAGGCGTTAATTCGCCCCGGCCGCTTCGCCAGCTCAGGGCTAGCGTTGTCCTATCCCCCACTATGGGGACAACGCTAGCCCTGCGTCTGGCTTGGGCTGCGCTGGAGATCTCGCGGTTTTTGCGAGATCCCGCGCATGCCCAGTGCGGCCGGCCGGGGGACAGGAGATAGCGCATCAGTATTAACTGATGCGCTATCTCCAGAAGGGGACATCGCCGAAGGGGGGAGTTAACGCTCCCCCGCTTCGGCAGACAAGATGTTAATACATCTTGTCGATGTCCCTTCCTGCTTCGCCTCGCTATTGAGGCGAAGCAGGAAGTATCATAGCGGCGCGATAAGCGCTGCTATGATACATCTGCCCCAATAGTCTTAATTCGCTGCTTGGTACCTGTATTTCACTGTGTATTGTTCAGTTTATTCTTGTATTTTTTTAATATTATGTATTGTTTATATGTAGGATTATTATTATCATTATTAACTGTTTCTTATATAGCGCATACATATTCCGCAGCGCTTTACAGAGAATATTTGAACATTCACATCAGTCCCTGCCCCAGTGGAGCTTACAATCTATATTCCCTACCACATGTATAAGCGCACACAGACATTCTAGGGTTAATATTTGTCGGAAGCCAATTAACCTACCTGTATATTTTGGGATTGTGGGAGGAAACCGGAGTAAACCCACGCAAGCATGGGTAGAATATACGAACTCCGCACTGTTAGGGCCATGGTGGGGATCGAACCCATTACTTCAGCGCTGTGAGGCAGTAATGCTAACCATTACACAGTCCATGTGATTTTGGGGGAGAGTGGGGAGTACCTATTTGGGGGGCTCTATTTACAATTTAAATATTTTAAAAGGCAAAGGGATCAATCCGATTGGGTGCGGGTGATTCGCAAGTGCGAATCATCATAGCTCCGGGTGCACTTTACGGCAGGCTGAATTCGCTTAAATGCGATCGCACCTTCATAGGGGTGCGAGCAATTTTAAGCGAATTTGGCCCAATGAAGGGTGTGAGATCGGGCTAAATCAGGTGCAATTTTCAGCATTAAAGGCCCCCATACACTAGGGCGACTTGTCCTAAGGTCAAGTCAGCCCCGATTTACCCTGAGCTTCCCCGGGGGAGCTTGATAAGATTTGGCACTTGATGTGCCATTTTTTACATGTGATAAATCGGATGCGATTTATCACATGTAAAAATCCGGGGAGCAGCAGGGGAGCTGGCGGTCCGTGGGAGCGGGGACCGGTCCGAGGGGGGCAGGAGCTGGCTGGGAGTGTGGACCGGTCCGGGGGAGTGGCGCGAGATGTAGCTGCAGGCAGGGAGCGGGGACCGCAGCGCAGAGCAGAGAGACCGGGGGCACGGCAGGAGAATAGAAAGAAATCCTATTCAAAAGACTGGGCGGCCGCTGATTGGATGGGAACTCAGCCAATCAGCGGCCACCCAGTCTTTTGAATAGGATGGTTTCTATTCTCCCGCTCGCCGTGGGGAACGCAGAGCAGCGGGAGAATAGAAACCATCCTATTCAGAGGGGACTGAAAGCCATTGCTAAACACTGAAGCAGACGGTGAGATTTACAAGGCTAGTATCGAAGATAGGATTCCACCTCGTAAACCGGCTTTCAGGAGCACCTCCTTAAGAAAGCCCCAATGGAGGCGATCAAATGACTTCTCAGCATCTAGGGAGAGAAAGATGGCCTCCGTCCCCACCTTTGCCAGATAGTCCGCTAATAGAAACATTCTCGTACGATCAGAGGCTTGTCTACCTCTGACAAAGCCGACTTTATCCTGGTGTATAAGTTGTTATCTCCTCAGATGACACTAAATCCCTAGATGACAAGCTAGGGAGGTGTATATCTTTTGGAGAGGAGAAGTTTATTGAGAAATTAGGTTGAAGTAGAGGTTCAAACTGAATGGTTGTAGAGTTTTTCATAGTACTGGGCAAAGGCCTCAGCGATATCTGCTGGGTTATGTAGTCATTTCACTGCCGGTGATTTTATGGCTTTAATCCTATCCCTAGTTTGTTGTAATCAGAGTCTACTAGTAAAGAAATTTGCCTGATTTATATTATAAGGAATTAAATCTTTTGGTACTTGTGTAATATGTGGGCACAAGAACCCACGCTTCGGGTTGGCGTTGATCGCAGCGTGGTGTTAACAATGTTGGGGCATTTCACATAATTAACTATCAGGGTGCTTATACAATGAAAAATGGGGTCTAGGGGCATTTAACATTGGACCCAATGTAAAATCGGGTGTCAGGGACCATTTAAGATTGGATCCAATGGAAAAATCGTGTCGTTCGCATCGCATGCGATTTGGTCGCATACGATGCAATTGACCCGATTTTCCGGACCCAATGAAAAAATCAGGCGCCCAGATATTACACAAGTACCAATCTTTTTTTGCAATTTAAAGTATGCATATTTCATTCAGTTTAGAAAGTTTATGGAGTTGATTTTTAATAAACACTAATTCTCATTTAAGAAGTCTCGAAGGGCGGGATGTATTTAGGGATTCTACTTGGATCAGCCTCTCTTCTAATTCTGACAACTATTTAAGTGATTGTCTGCGCAGTCTAGCTCCTATTTGTATAACAGTGCCTTGTAGGACAGACTTTAAAGCACACCAGTGGTTCGGGATGGAAGTGTCAGCAGGGGAGTTTGTTACCAAGTATGAAGACAACGCTTCATGAATTGGGATTATTGCATCTGGTACAGACCGTAAATATTCTGGGACCATCTTTGGGTGATGATGTTTTATTAAATTTACATTTGGAACTATATTAAATTCACCAATAATTACCCTTCCGGACCTTATGTATAATTTCAAATATTTTCAGTAAGAAGACTAGTTGTGGGGAGCATACAAAGAGACAATCGTTATATATATATATATATATATATATATATATATATATATATATATATATATAATGACCATCTTTCTCGGAAATTTAAGTTAAGTCAAAACGGACCAAATTATGGAAAAGAATAGCCTCTTCATGTTTTTTAAACGGGCCATTCGCAAAATAGCTAGTAGGCTAAAGGGAATTATGGAGGGTGGGAGGGGCGTTAGAAGAAAAATGATTTTCCTGGAGTGCAACAATATTGTCTCTCTCTTTCTGAAAGGTCTCCAAAAAAAACGTCTCTAATTAGGAGAATTGAGTCTAATGCGTCTGTGTCTTTCTTTTTCGATTCTAGCAGACATATTTCAAAATAGAATATTTTCTTAAAGAAGTGTTGTAAGATAAAACATAAAATGTAAAAGTAATTCAACATGATTTAGCATTCTGTTCTGTTGCCACTAAGTGGCAGCAGATATTAGTTATAATATCTATTTCCTAGAGCTCCAGCAGAGGGCTTAAGACTCTGACACCTGGTGAACTTTGTATTCTTTCTTGTCTTGCATGACACACCCTTGCATTTCATATTGTGTTTATTCCTGTAATATTTCAATCTGTCTATGGGCGGTATTCAATGTGAATACCAGCGACGTGCAGCGAATCCTGTTTAGGATTCGCTGCACATTCGCCACTGCCCGCCACGTTCCGGAGCCTCGACGGCTCCGGTATTCAACGAGTCAGGGGCTCACTGCCCCTGACTGGCGAATTTGTGCTCCTGCGGCGATGCCGCAGGGAGCCTTAGGACGGTGGCAGGCAGGGAGATGGAAGTCTCTCTGCCTGCCCCAGAGCGTATGTGGGGGGGAGGTGGGCTCCCCGGGTGCCAGGCAGCACAGGCTGCCCCCCGGGGGTGCCAGCAGGGGACCGGGTATATTCACTACACCCGATAAAGATCGGGTGCAGTGACTATATGAATATCTAATGAGCGGTTCGGCTCCGGCGCCCCCTGCTGGCTGCTGTGTGAAAAAAAAAAAAATTTTTTTAACCCCTTCCCGACATTTGACGTATATATACGTCATGGCCGGGAAGTACTTCCCGACACATGACGTATATATACGTCATGACTTCAAACTGTCACTGCGTCTAGAGACGCAGTGACAGAGGGACGATGTCTGCTGTCCCTGACAGCAGACATGTCCCTGCATGCCCAGGGGGGGCTGCGATGCCGCCCCCCCGTCGGCGATCGCTGTGATTGGCTGTTCAGTGTGAACAGCCATTCACAGCGTTTTCTGTGTCACCGGCGAATAACGTTCGCCGGTGACACGGGATCGGAGGTGATTGGTGCTTTAAAGTACAGCACCAATCACCGCGGGGTGTAAGGGTGACACTGGTGTCACCCCACCTCACCCCGCCTGCCCCCAAAGGCCGTGATTGGTTCGTCGGACCGACGGACCAATCACAGCCATGGAGGGGGGTTTAAACTAACGGTGACTGCACTGCAGACGCCATTCCGGTCTGGAATTGCGTGCAGTGCGGTCACCGTGCCCAGCTGCCGCCATATATTGACCAGAACCTTGCTAAATACTTACCTGATCACTGCCTGGATCTTGCTTCTTCTTGTGAAATCCTGTGCTGTGTTGTGCTGTGTTGTGCTGCTGCGAGTTATTAGATAGAGAGATAGAGAGAGAGAGATAGAGAGGCCTAGTGACAGCGAGTGCTATATTTTGTGCTGCTGCAGTGTAATAGAGTTATAGATAGAGAGATAGAGAGAGAGAGAGATAGAGAGAGATAGAGAGATAGTGACAGATTGTGCTATATATTTTTTATATAACTGACTGCTGCCCCCCCTTTTGTGCTGATCAGTATAAATTAACTGATCAGCAACTTTTTGGGGGCGCAGGGTTTTTTTTATATATATATATATACCTGTCAGTGCTGCTGCTGCTGCAGTGTCATAGAGTGATAGATAGTGAGAGATAGAGAGATAGAGAGAGATAGTGACAGAGAGTGATAGAGACTGCTATATTTTGTGTCTGCTGCCCCCCTTTTGTGCACCCCCAGCAACTTTTTGGGGGTGCAGGGGTTATTTTTCATATATATATAACTGTCAGTGCTGCTGCTGCAGTGTCATAGAGTGATAGATAGTGAGAGATAGAGAGATAGAGAGAGATAGTGACAGAGAGTGATAGAGAGTGCTAAATTTTGTGTCTGCTGCCCCCGCCTTTTGTGCTGATCACTATATCTGAGGTGATCAGCAACTTTTTAGGGGTGCAGAGGTTTTTTTTTTTTATATATACCTGTCAGTTGCTGCCAGTTGCACTGTCAGTTGCACCAAATGTTGTGCACCTGCTGCCCCTCACTGGTAATCAGTGTCGCATCTATGATCACCTTTTTTTTTTTTGTGGGTGCTGTGGGGTCTTTTTTTAATTTTTTTTTTACACACACTGTGATTTTGTGGGTGTCCTGTGGCCACTGTGCGCTGATCAGTGACGTACATCACTGATCAGCTTTTTCGGCACAGGGTTGATCTATTTTTTTTTTTTTTTTGATCAAATTCCTGTTGCCTTTGAGCGCTGTTCAGTGACGGACGTTACTGACCAACATCTGTGCTCAATTTTTGGCGCAGGACCTTTTTTTTTTTTTTTTTAACCCCTTCAATTTTTTTTTTTGTATAAAGTATTTTTTTTTTCTGCACTACATACACACTACACACTGCATACCCCCCGGGTTGAAATAAAGTTTGTACCCCCCCCTACACTATACACGTGTTGAAACATTTCACTACCAGTAACACAAAAATAAAAATGGCATCCCAAATGTCATCCCAAATGTCATCCCAGTCATCCAGAAGAATGTATTCAGCGGAGGAGGCATATGCCATGCTTGCCTCTGACTCTGACACAGCCAGTGATGCAAGCGGGGAATTTGAAGGATTCGTCTTAAGCTCCTCTTCCTCCTCTGGTGATGAGGGACCCCCTCAAAGACGCCCCCGTAGAGCAGCTGAGACCCCCCCCCCAATAATTGATCTCGTATGGACCCCACCACCAGACAATTTTGAGCCCCAGGTTCCTGAGTTTTTGGCCATGCCAGGAATCCAATTTGATTCCACAGGTCTCAGAGAAATTGACTTTTTCAAATTATTTTTCTCTGATGATTTTATAAATTTAATGGTGGACCAAACTAATTTATATGCCCAGCAGTTTATTGCTCAAAACCCCACATCATCATTTGCTAGGTGGACCCCTGTAGATGCAGTAGAGATGATGACGTTTTGGGGTCTGGTGTTTCATATGGGCATAGTAAAAAAGCCAGAAATTAGGCAATATTGGAGTACAGATGTTCTGTACAGCACCCCATTTTACCGTATGGCCATGCCCCGGGCTCGATTTGAGACGATCCTTAAATTTTTGCATTACAACGATAATGCACAGTGCCCACCCAGAGATGATCCCACCTTTGACCGGCTATTCAAAGTCAGGCCGGTCATTGATCATTTCAGTGCCAAATTTGAAGAGATGTACATCCCAGATAAATTCATTTGCATAGACGAGTCCCTTATACATTTTAACCCCTTCCTGACAGAGCCAGTTTTTGCGTTCCTGACAGAGCCCTTTTTTTCAAATCTGACATGTATCACTTAAGTGGGTATAACTTTTTTTTGCTTTTACTTATCCCAGTGATTTTGAGATTGTTTTCTCGTGACACATTGTACTTCAAGTTAGTGGTAAATTTTGGTCGATACAGTCTGTGTTTTTTTGTGAAAAATACCAAAATGTCGTAAAAAAATGGAAAATTTTGCGATTTGCAAAATGTTAAATTTTCTGCTTGTGAGACAAATAATCTTACCATTCAAAATAGTTAATAACTAACATAGACCATATGTATACTTTATGTTGCCATCATTATTTCAACCTTATTTTCATTTTTTTGGACAGTAGGAGGCTTAAAATATGAATAGCAAATTCTCAAATTTTCAAGAAAATTTCAAACACTGATTTTTTTAGGGACCAGTTCAGTTCTGATGTGACTTTGAGGGACTTGTATGTGAGACACCCCCATAAATGATGCCATTTCAAAAACTGCACCCCTCACAGTATTCAAAACAGCATTTTGGAAGTTTGTTAACCCTTTAGGTGTTTCACAGGAATTAAAACAAAGTGTAGGTGAAATTTCAAAATTTCATTTTTTTTGCAGATTTTCAATTTTAATACATTTTTCTAAGGAACACAGCAGATTTTACTAGAGAAATGTGACTAAAAATTGATTCCCCCAATTCTTTGGTTTTCATAAATATCCTATATGTGGCCCTAGTGTGCACGGTGACCAAACCACAGGCTTCATAATAGAAGGAGCACCTACTTGATTTTGGAGCCTCCTTTTTATGAGATTATTTTTTAGGCACCATGTAGGTTTCTAGGCACCATAAGATGCTAAAAGTTAGGAACCCCCCCACAAGTGACCCCATTTTGCAAACTACACCCTTCAGGGAATTCATCTAGGGGTATAGTGTACATTTCAAACCCCCAGGGGTTTCACCAATTGTGGTACAACTGGGCAGTGAAAATGAAAAAAATTAATTTTTCATTTTCACAGCCCAGTTGTATCAAAATTGGTGAAACCCCTGGGGGTTTGAAATGTACACTATACCCCTTGATGAATTCCCTGAAGGGTGTAGTTTGCAAAATGGGGTCACTTGTGGGGGGGTTCCACTGTATGGGTGTTTCGGGGGTCATTCAACCAGAATCTGTGCTGCAAAATCCAAATATCACTCCTTCCCTTCTGAGTCCTGCCATGCACCCAACTGGTATTTTTTGGTCACATGTGAGGCATTGCCGTACTCGGGAGAAATTAGGGCACAGATTTTGGGGTGCTTTGCCTCCTTCATTCCTTGTGAAAATGAAAAATTTTGAGCCAGATCTGCATTTTTGTGTAAAAAAATGTAATTTTTTACAGAAAAATGCAGTTCTGGCTCAAAATTTTTCATTTTCACAAGGAATGAAGGAGACAAAGCACCCCAAAATCTGTGCCCCAATTTCTCCCGAGTACGGCAATGCCTCACATGTGACCAAAAAATACCAGTTGGGTGCATGGCAGGACTCAGAAGGGAAGGAGTGATATTTGGTGGTGGAATGAATGGTGGGTGCTATGTCGCATTAGCAAGACCCCCGAAGCACCAATACAGTGGAACCCCCCCACAAGTGACCCCATTTTGGTCACCAGCTTTGGGAGGGGGGCTGGCGCTGCGGCTGGCGGGGGGGTGGGAGGGGTGCTGGCGCTGCGGCAGCCGGGTGGGTGGGAGGCTCGGGGGGCTGCCGGGTGGGAGGGGGGGGGTGGTGATCGGTGCTGTACTTAACAGCACCGATCACCACCGATCACTGTGTTACCGAGCGGCTTAGCCGCCGGTAACACAGAAAACGCTGCAATTGGCTGTTCACATTTGAACAGCCAATCGCAGCGATCGCCGCGAGGGGGGATGTCTGCTGTCAGGGACAGCAGACATCTCCAAACTGTCACCGCGTCTATAGACGCGGTGACAGTTTAAAACCATGACGTATATATACTTCTTCGGTCGGGAAGTACCTCCCGACCATGACGTATATATACGTCATATGTCGGGAATATCTTTATATATATATATATATGTATGTATGTGTGTGTGTATATATATATATATATATATACATAGAAATCCGCACTCCAGATAATAGTTCATCCAGGTAGTGCTCACTCCAAGGCACTCGACCATCACATAGAATATTTGTAAGGAGGGCACTCACCAATTCGCAGTTAAAACTTCATATTTATTCAAACCTTTAAAATATTGAACATCAAGGTGTTGTCAACGTTTCGGTCCGCATTTCAGACCTTCTTCAAGACAGAACATGCAGCAAGAGATCTTACTCCAATGGAGACCTAATTGATACTGGTTCCATGGTGAACTTATATACCCACCCACTCAGGAAATGCCATATATTGACCAATATGCAGTCCTTTAACCTAATTAAGCTAAAATCTTTAGAAATAAACCTTACTCAACACAGATACCCAATACATATCCATTAGTTACTTCTCCGAAATTCACATCATTATAGCTAAGCCTTTTAAGTCATAAACTGGCGTTGTTATATCAAATAGAATGTACTGGCGTGCGTTCCAAATCAATGGAACGCACCGCCATCTTGTTTCCTTTAATCACCACACATCACGTCTAAGTATATTAGTGTCTCCATTCAGCCCCCATCCAAATAGCAAGCGTTCAACTGTAGCTACTCACTAGATCTTTCACCCGCACCGATCTCGGTGTGGCGGTATCCTCTCATGTAAACTCCGATACTCGCGTCACATACCAATGACGCAAGTATATTCAAAGCCGGAAGCCGCCTGTACTTTGTGTACAGCGGTCTCCCGGCAACACAGGTCCCGAAACAAGATGGCGGTGCGTTCCATTGATTTGGAACGCACGCCAGTACATTCTATTTGATATAACAACGCCAGTTTATGACTTAAAAGGCTTAGCTATAATGATGTGAATTTCGGAGAAGTAACTAATGGATATGTATTGGGTATCTGTGTTGAGTAAGGTTTATTTCTAAAGATTTTAGCTTAATTAGGTTAAAGGACTGCATATTGGTCAATATATGGCATTTCCTGAGTGGGTGGGTATATAAGTTCACCATGGAACCAGTATCAATTAGGTCTCCATTGGAGTAAGATCTCTTGCTGCATGTTCTGTCTTGAAGAAGGTCTGAAATGCGGACCGAAACGTTGACAACACCTTGATGTTCAATATTTTAAAGGTTTGAATAAATATGAAGTTTTAACTGCGAATTGGTGAGTGCCCTCCTTACAAATATTCTATGTGATGGTCGAGTGCCTTGGAGTGAGCACTACCTGGATGAACTATTATCTGGAGTGCGGATTTCTATGTATATGATTTGGATTGGTTTCCTTAATCCAGCACCTATAGCTACAAATACACCGGTTGGAAATCGATGATTTGACCTCTCCTATGGATTCCTGACTTTTTTCATGTATACTGTTTTTTTGTTTTTTAAAGTGATAATGTACTAGAGGACTGGGAATCTGTTCCTAGGACCCTCGTACTTTACTGATTGGTTCAATTTTTTAAAAGGAGTCTTACCTACCTTGTTCTAGTATCTAAAAAAAACTGCTCCATTGTGTGAGATACTTGTTTTGTGATCACTAAAAACGGGGCCCACCAGAGTACTCAGGCCCGTGGTTGAGATTATACTACTATGTGCCATATGTGTGTCCTATATTTTCTCTTGAAAGAGTTAAAACTAAAAATGAATTTGTTATAATTGTGTATTTGCAACACAGCTATATTTATACACAAGATACATTCGTGATCAGTAATGCTATTGTGGGCCAATACACGGCTATTTTTTTGACTCTGATAGATTCTAGCATTGTCTCCTTCAAATATTAGCCTTTTGCTGTATGACATGTGTCCAGACATATACCGCATCTAAATCTCTTCTTCTGTGAAAACATTGATACTTGCCTGACCTTGTCTCTATTTGTCTTGTCTCCATACATGAGATATTTCTTGCTATATATGTTAGTCATACACCGTTGAATCATATAGGAACGATTGAGTATGGTTCTATGGTGTGTGTTTAGATATTCACTATATTCAATTTTTTTGTAAAAACATCATTACTTGTTCGATCTTTTTTTGCCTCTATTCTCTTGTTTCACAAATGGGATTTGTCTGACTAGAGCATTGACAGATCTATAGGTGTGTATTCAAAATCAGGCTATTTTTCACTATCAGGAATGTCGCAGGAGCCTCTGCAGATATTGGATGACGCTACTCTAGGGAGAGCACAAGATTTGTTGGTTTCCCTCACGGATGAGGATGCTGATAAAATCTATTTTGATCATGTTGAGTTTGGGAAATTGCCTGTAGAATCCTCTCTCGATCTCTATCATAGAATTTTGAAACTCAAAAGGAGGGAGGTAGACCTGGTCCTCCACGGTCAATTCCTGTCAGACTATCACAGAAATAAAAAGATACCGCGGGGGTTTAGAGTGGCGAATGTCCCCACCCTGGGAAGAGGTAATCTAAATTTCTGCACACGTTGGTGTGGAGTTTTGAATAAGTGCTCCTTCGATCTCCTCCTCCTCGTTATAGAGGAGGTGGGGATTGAACTGGGCAAGGTCAGACAATCTATTTGTGAATTCAATACCAAATATCTTGATTCACTAGCTAAAGAGAAAACTGACAATTGGGTGGGAAAACTATCTGATCAGATCTCGACCTACCAAAGAGAGCTAATTGCTTTTAAACGCAAAAAATTGGCCACAGTCGAGGCGGACTACACCAATCATCAAGTATATAGATGGTTGAAGGGGGACAATAGGAATTTCCACAATAGACGTCAACAAGCCTCCTATAGGTTTAAACAAAACAGGGGTTTAGACAGTTCATCACAATCCAATTCTGAGTCAGAGGCAGATAATAGACAGGGTACGGGCGGTGCTACCTCAACATCTTTTTTAGCAGCAGGTACAGCTCGTACCGCAGACCGTCCCCCACGACCAGTGCGTGCCGTCGCACGAGGAGGGGCGGGAGGAGGCACCGGAGCAAGGAGAAAGGGGAGATACTAGAACCTGAAATTGTATTCAATTTATCTAGTCACATATTAAGTACAGCTGAATTGGAAGTCCTAGGCCTGGGCCTTTCATTTGTGCCGACGGTTAAATTTGATTATTTTGACTGGACTGTTGACAACTTTAAGTTTGGCAGGAAGCTCAGACTTAGAGAATTCTTTAGTGACTCTGAGACCAGTAAGGAAATTATGCCAGTACTTTCTAGACCAAGTAAATTCGATCCCCCCTCCCAAAATCCTAGTATTAAGACCTTTCTGAGACAGATGGAATGTGACATGCGAGAGGATGGAGGTGGCAAAAAAGAAAAAAAGAAAAAAACATTTGATAACCTCTCTAGAGTACAGAGGGAGGCCCTAAATAACCTCAAAAAGAATGATCAAATAGTTATCCGCCAAGCGGATAAGGGCGGTTCAGTCGTAGTGCAGGACTGGACCGCCTACAATAAAGAGGTGATGTCTCAACTATCTGATCTTGACACGTACACCAAAGTAGGGACAAACCCGATGTATGAGGTTAAAAAACTGGTTGACAGTAGACTAAATAGCGCTCTAAACAACAGGTGGATTGATGAGAAAACCTATAAATACCTCACAGTGGATGCACCAATATGTCCGATATTGTACACGCTCCCGAAGGTGCACAAATCTTTAAGTGCACCTCCGGGGCGTCCTATAATATCGGCCATTGGCTCAGTTCTGCAACCTTTGGCAGTGTTTGTAGACACCTTTCTACAGCCTTGTGTAAGGAAGATGGGGAGCTATATACAGGATACCCCTGACTTTCTTCAAAAAATTAAAGCATTAGGCCCGGTACCTGAGGAAGCAATTTTGGTGTCATTGGATGTGTCCTCTTTGTACACCGTAATCCCCCACGAAGGGGGTTTATCATCCTTAAGAGAAGCGTTGAGTGAGGATCCCCCTGGCCGCCCCCCGGTAGAGTTTCTGTTAGAACTGGCTACACTGGTGTTGACTAAGAACCATTTTGGTTATGGAGGAGGATACTACTATCAGAACCGTGGGACGGCCATGGGGTCCAATCTCGCGCCGGCATATGCAAATTTGTATATGCACCGATATGAGCATGAATTTATACTGTCTCGATACCGTACTCAGATAGCTAGCTATATGAGATATATTGATGACGTTTTTATTGTGTGGGTGGGTACTCTGGTGGAGCTAAACGAGATGATCCAGTATCTCAACCTACTGGACTCCCCAATCAGATTCACGTCACATATTGATATGAAAGAATTAAACTTTCTCGATGTCACAATATATAAGCAAATGGATGGTCTAGGATACAAGCTCTATCGTAAGGACACAGACCGCAATGTACTGCTATATGCCACTAGCCATCACTCTGAGAAATTTAAAGAGGGGCTGCCAATTTCGCAATACCTTCGGGTACTCCGCAACAATTCAGATCCAGAAACAGCAGAAGATCAAGTAATGGAGATGACCAATAGATTTTTGGCCCGTGGCTATAAACAAGAGATAGTAGATCGGTGCTTGAACAAAGCCAGAGAGAGATTCCATGAGAACACCAAGAAAGCTCCTTTTGATGAGAGGAGAATGATATATTCTACTACCTATAATACAGCCTCACACAGGCTAAAGAAATCAATTCAGAAATCGTGGCCCATCATCACAAGGGATCCATCTTTGGGTGCTATCAGTAAAGTACCACCCATGATCTCATACAAAAGAGGTCCAAACCTCAAGCAGATGTTGATGAGACCCACGATGATACCGGCTCGAGAAATAACAACAAAAAATTGGATTCAATCTGGCAAGAAGGGGTGTTTCCGCTGTGCAGATTGTATAACGTGCAGATCTATGATGGTTGGTCCCTCGTTTGCACATCCGCATACCAACCAGAGGATAATGATACAACATCGAGTATCCTGCCAGTCTACATACATTATATATTTCCTATTATGCCCATGCGGGTTCTATTACGTTGGTCTTACAACGAGGACATTTCGTGAAAGAATGGCCAACCACAGAAGGTCAATTAGGGAGGCATTCGAGAAGAAATGTTCAGACAAGCCAGTGGCCCGCCACTTTTTAGCAAAGGGTCACTCAGTGGCAAGTTTGAAAAGTATGATTATCGACCACATTCCTGCCCCAGGACGTGGGGGTGATAGGGAGAAGCTCCTGAAACAAAGAGAGCTAAAATGGATACAGCGACTCGACACATGTTCACCGAAGGGACTCAATGAACATTTGCCTTACAGTGTATTCCTGTGAACTGGGTTGGCGTCTAAAAGTGCAAAAATGAAGTCACCACATTTGGTGGCTTGGGACATACATACCGTATATGGTGGACATTGAAGGACTTTTCATAGAAATATATAAAGTTTTTCAAAAAAATATAACTTTTCTTGATTGATCCCCCTTTTTTTGTAGGTGGACACAATGGAGCAGGGAGAGCTGAATAACATAGTTTTTTTGCTCTCTTAAACGAATAGATTTTTTTCATTCTCTGGGTAAATATACCCATGGGGTGACTCTTTTTGTCTTTTGTAATGTTTGTATATTGTGTGTTTTTATTGAACTGTTCTGTATATATGCAGCTGGGACCATGGTGAACTGTATACCCTTTCCATAGAATAACACCAATCTGCTATGATAATAAAATTACCAATAGCATATGAGATCTATTACGGTTTAGCATCATGTCTCTTTAGATTACCATAGATATAGTGTTTTAAACTTCTGAAGGATTAATATACATAAAATAATTGTTCTTTATGGTTTTTTGGTGCATTACAACACTGGGGGTTACTGTTTTCATTCAGCCCCTCTTAGTAGCGTATCAGCTGTTGATACGTAACTGGTGCCACCCCTTGATGACGTAATATAATAGGGCTGGACGAGCCCGTTGCCTGGTTACCGAATAACAACAGTGACCATCCATTAGACCACCGGGAGACCGCTGTACACACAGTACAGGCGGCTTCCGGTTTTGAGTAGATTCGCGTCATCACTACGGGACGCGCCTATCGGGACCTGTGTTGCCGGGAGACCGCTGTACACAAAGTACAGGCGGCTTCCGGCTTTGAATATACTTGCGTCATTGGTATGTGACGCGAGTATCGGAGTTTACATGAGAGGATACCGCCACACCGAGATCGGTGCGGGTGAAAGTGTTATGGTTTCGGGAGTTAACCCGCAGCCGTGACTGCTGTTTAGGACAGCCACAGCGACACCCTACTCTACCTCTGTTGACCCCCAAAGCCAGGTAACCGGTTCCTGCAGGAGCTAGGCTTCGCCTGTAGCCGCCACGTTTGGAAGGGCGAGTTAAGCCCGCCCTGGCTCCGGTGCAGCCAGGAGTTATGATGGTACAAGGAACCGGGACCTCCTAAGGGTACAGCCAAAAGGAGATCTAGCTACGGGACCTAACTGGTATTTTAACAAAAAGGCAACTTGCCAACCTGGCTACGCTGCTAAGCGCCAGCGACCTAGTCGCTAACCACCAGCGACCGAGTCGCATACACAAAAAATACACCACACAAAAAGGCACACCACACGGAAGATACAATGGGGGTGACGATAGAACGACACCTATAAGGAGAACTGAACTGGGACGAAGGCCCAGGGCACCTCTTAAGAACTACAGAGGATGCCCCCAAAACTAAGGATAATCCCAGGGCTGGGAAGCGAATGCCAAAGAATAAAGCAGGGCCCCAAAAAGGGGTACTCACGCGGACCAGAGGGGGGTCCCAGACTGGGAACTGACAGGACAGGACTAGTAAATGCTGAGCAGCAGGGAGACCGGAAACCACTGTGACAGGTGCTATAACCGGCAGGGGTATGCTGGGCTGGCCTCCTTATAAAGGAGTAACTACAGCCCAGCCCGCCCAGCCGAACGAGAGGCAGCTGTAATCACAGGAGGACTTCCTCCCCTGTATCTGTTAATCCGGAGGCTTCCGTCGCTGTCCCCGGCGGCGTCCACCGTTGCTAGGCAACGGAGCTGCAGTATCCGGCTGCCTGAGCTCCCCGGCGTCCCGGGTTGCTAGGCGCCGTGCTGCTGTATTAATCCTGCGCCCGGCCGCCAGAGCGTCTGCGGTTGCTAGGCAACCTGGACGCCTGGCGTTGTGACGGGGAGGACGTGCGGCTGTGGAATGCCGCCGCCCCGTCACCGCCGCTGCACGCCCGCTGCGTGCAACAGTACCCCCCCCTCGAGGAGGGGTTAACAAACCCCTATAAACAGCTTTATCGGGAAATTCCCGAAAGAACTCTGCTTTGAGTCTTGGGGCATGCAGATCTCTGTTCGAGACCCAAGACCTTTCTTCCGGCCCATATCCTTTCCAATGGACTAGAAAGCGGAGAGACCCGCGTACCACCTTGCAGTCCAAGACTTTTTCCACCAAAAATTCAGAGTGACCATGGACATCCACTGGTGATCTACCCTGCACCAACCTCCGAGGAAACTTCTTGGAGCAGATGGCTGGTTTGAGTAACGAGGAATGAAAGGTATTGGCAATTTTAAGAGATTTGGGGATAAGAAGTCGAAAGGCTACTGGGTTGACCCTCCTTATAATGGTGTACGGACCAATAAACTTCGGGCCAAACTTGGTGGACACTTGTCGAAGTTTAATGTTACGGGTCGATAACCACACCCTATCACCCACCTTAAAATTGCACGGGCGTCTCGAACGATCGGAAAAGACTTTTTCCCGAAAGGCAGCTCCTTTGAGGGCTACGTGAACTTGCCTCCATATCTCTCTGAGCCGGGCCGTGGTTGAAGAAACGACAATACGACCCTCTGGGCCCAGTGCATTAGCCTTGGGATGAAACCCATAGACAGTAAAGAACGGAGACATCTTTGAAGAGGAATGATACGCGTTGTTATAGGAAAACTCAGCGACGGGAAGAAAGTCTGCCCAATCATTCTGAGTCTTAGAAACAAACATGCGCAGATACTGCTTCAAGGACTGATTAAGTCGTTCCGTTACCCCATTGGATTGGGGATGGTAGGCTGAGGTTAGACTCAGTTTAATCTTAAGTGCCGCACAAAAGTGCTTCCAAAAACGTGCAATAAACTGAGGGCCTCGATCCGACACGATGTCAGAAGGCAAACCATGGAGCCTAAAGATATGGAGAAGGAACAATTTGGCCAGACCACTAGCTGTTGGTAATTGTGGCAATGGGACAAAGTGAGCCATTTTACTGAAGCGGTCAATGACTACCCAGATAACCTGGAACCCGTGAGACATGGGCAATTCAACCACAAAATCCATGGCAATATGTGACCATGGTCTGGACGGAATGGCCAAAGGAACCAATTGCCCCGTCGGAGTTATCCTGGGAATTTTATGTCTCGCACATACCGGGCATGACAAAACAAAGTCCCTCGTGTCACTAGCCATGCCGGGCCACCAGACACTGCGAGAGAGGAGTTCCGAAGTCTTTTTGACTCCCTGATGTCCTGCAATTCTACTCTCATGAAATTCTGCCAACACTTCTCTTCTCAAGGCCTGCGGGACAAACAGACACCCATCGGGTTTCTGACTGGGCGCCCCATCTTGAACCCCGAGAAGTGAATCCTTCAAGGTCTGGGTAAGACCAGAATGTATAACAGATGGTGGAAGGATAGGCACTGGGGAAACCCTTGATTCCTGTCTGGGTATAAAGCTGCGGGAAAGGGCATCCGTACGAATGTTCTTTGATCCCGGCCTATAAGAGATAAGAAAATTAAAGCGTGTAAAAAATAATGCCCACCGGGCTTGTCGGGCATTTACACGCTTGGCAGACTCCAGATATTGCAGGTTTTTATGGTCAGTAATGACCAATGTCTGGTGGCTAGCTCCCTCCAACCAGTGTCTCCACTCCTCAAAGGCCCACTTAATGGCCAGCAACTCCCGATTACCCACATCGTAGTTGGCCTCTGCCGATGAGAATTTTCTGGACATGTAGGCACATGGGAAGAGGAATGAGGAATTGGAGCCCTTCTGAGATAGCACAGCACCTGCTCCTACCTCCGAGGCGTCAACCTCAATGATAAAGGGTTGCTCTGGATCTGGGTGTCTGAGGATGGGAGCTGTCACAAAAGCATCTTTTAGTGCTACAAACGCCCGCTCCGCTTGCGGGGTCCAATTGGAAGGATCCGCTCCCTTCTTTGTGAGGGCCACGATGGGAGCGACTACATCGGAAAAAGACCGGATAAATCGTCTGTAATAATTTGCGAATCCTAAGAATCGCTGGATGGCCTTCAAGTTGGAGGGACGAACCCATTCCAAGACTGCCTGCAATTTTTTGGGTTCCATGCGAAAACCGTCTGAAGAAATAATATACCCTAAAAAGGATATCTCAGGCACTTCGAATTCACATTTCTCCAGTTTAGCGAAAAGATGATTTTCGCGGAGTTTTTGCAGGACTTGACGTACCTGGGCACGATGTTCCTCTAGCGTACTAGAATAAATCATAATATCGTCCAAGTAGACGACCGCAAACCTTCCTAAAAAGTCCCTGAGGACATCGTTGATAAAGTCCTGGAAGACAGCAGGTGCATTGGATAACCCAAAGGGCATCACTAGATACTCGTAGTGCCCTGTTTGGGTACTAAAGGCTGTCTTCCACTCGTCCCCGGCTCTAATACGTATGAGGTTGTACGCTCCCCGAAGATCAATCTTGGAAAATATCTTGGCGGAGCGCAACTGGTCAAAGAGAACCGAGATCAATGGTAAGGGATAAGTGTTTTTTACGGTGATTTTATTGAGGGCCCTGTAATCAATACAGGGCCTTAAAGACCCATCTTTTTTAGAAACAAAGAAGAACCCCGCGCTTAGAGGGGATTTAGATGGTCTGATGAACCCTCTATCCAGATTCTCTTGAATGTACTCGTTCATGGAACGAGTCTCGGGACCCGACAATGAATAGAGTCTGGCTTTCGGGTATTGTACTTCTGGCAAAAGTTCGATGGCACAGTCGTATGGACGGTGAGGTGGTAATACCTCTGCCTGTCCTTTGGAGAATACGTCGGCAAAATCTAAATAACTGGGGGGAATCCCCTCCAAGGTAACGGCCGCCGCCCGAATGGGGCAGTTAACGCAGGACCCAAAACACTGATCGCCCCAGCGTATAATCTCTCCTGTTTGCCAATCAATATGTGGATTGTGGTTCTTGAGCCAGGGGTATCCTAGAACCACCGGGACCAGGGAACAAGAGGTTAGGAAAAAGGAGATAGTCTCCTCATGCAAAATTCCCACACGAAGCAGCAATGGTGGAGTCTGGCTTGTGATGGTTCCACTAGGAAGAGGGCCGCCATCTAGACCCCGCATAATGAGCATTCTATCCAGGTCTAACTGGGGAATTCCCAGCCTAGAAGCAAAAGAAATATCCAAAAAATTTCCAGCCGCCCCGCTATCAATAAAAATGGATACGGGGTGTTCAGTGTTATCTACTTTAAGGCATGCTGGTACCAATAATGCATTACGAGAGGAAATAAGCTGGAGACCAAGATGAACCCTCTCACAATTCACTTGGTCCGTGCGTTTCCCGGTTTGTTCGGGCAAGTACGCAAAACATGTCCCTTGCTGCCGCAATAGAGACAAAGTCCTGCTGACATCCTGCGGGCTCTCTCGTCTGGAGTAATTCGGAAGGCCCCTATCTGCATGGGCTCTTCTTCCTCTTCGGATGGCACGTAACCGAGAGAGGTGGGTCGGAGAGTAGAACTTCTCTCTGACTTCCGTTCCCGAAGGCGACGGTCAATCTTTATGGAAAGCTCCATAAGCTTATCAAGAGTGTCGGGAGAGGGGTATTGAATCAGGCTATCCTTGATTACCTCTGACAATCCCTGCCTGAACTGACTGCGCAAGGCCGGGTCGTTCCAACCGCAGTCGTTGGACCATCGGCGGAATTCCGTGCAATATGCCTCCGCAGGATTCCTTCCTTGTTTTAAGGCCCGCAGGTGACTTTCTGCTGAGGCCTCCCTATCAGGGTCGTCGTATAGTAACCCTAAGGATTTGAAAAAGGCATCTACTGATCGAAGGGCCGGATCGTCGGGTTTAAGCCCGAAGGCCCAGGTTTGTGGATCCCCCTGCAGCAATGATATGATCAATCCCACCTGTTGCTGCACGGAACCTGATGACCTAGGCCTGAGACGCAAATAAAGCTTACAGCTTTCTTTAAAATTAAAGAAATCTTTCCGGTTACCGGAAAATCGGTCCGGGAGGCTCATCTTAGGCTCGGGAGCCGGAACTGAGGGACCCTGAGCCAGCTCTTCTTGGGACTTTACCCGTAAGGACAGATCCTGCACCATCTGGGTAAGGTTCTGTAGCTGGTTGGCGAAGGCCTGGGCTGGATTGGATGGAGTAGGATTCATGATAAGGAGCTAAAGCAGAGAGGCACAAGGCGGACAATGCTAACAGAATCAATCCCCTAATACTAAACCCTCCCTCTTTGACTATGTTTTTTAGGGCCGGTTATAATGTTATGGTTTCGGGAGTTAACCCGCAGCCGTGACTGCTGTTTAGGACAGCCACAGCGACACCCTACTCTACCTCTGTTGACCCCCAAAGCCAGGTAACCGGTTCCTGCAGGAGCTAGGCTTCGCCTGTAGCCGCCACGTTTGGAAGGGCGAGTTAAGCCCGCCCTGGCTCCGGTGCAGCCAGGAGTTATGATGGTACAAGGAACCGGGACCTCCTAAGGGTACAGCCAAAAGGAGATCTAGCTACGGGACCTAACTGGTATTTTAACAAAAAGGCAACTTGCCAACCTGGCTACGCTGCTAAGCGCCAGCGACCTAGTCGCTAACCACCAGCGACCGAGTCGCATACACAAAAAATACACCACACAAAAAGGCACACCACACGGAAGATACAATGGGGGTGACGATAGAACGACACCTATAAGGAGAACTGAACTGGGACGAAGGCCCAGGGCACCTCTTAAGAACTACAGAGGATGCCCCCAAAACTAAGGATAATCCCAGGGCTGGGAAGCGAATGCCAAAGAATAAAGCAGGGCCCCAAAAAGGGGTACTCACGCGGACCAGAGGGGGGTCCCAGACTGGGAACTGACAGGACAGGACTAGTAAATGCTGAGCAGCAGGGAGACCGGAAACCACTGTGACAGGTGCTATAACCGGCAGGGGTATGCTGGGCTGGCCTCCTTATAAAGGAGTAACTACAGCCCAGCCCGCCCAGCCGAACGAGAGGCAGCTGTAATCACAGGAGGACTTCCTCCCCTGTATCTGTTAATCCGGAGGCTTCCGTCGCTGTCCCCGGCGGCGTCCACCGTTGCTAGGCAACGGAGCTGCAGTATCCGGCTGCCTGAGCTCCCCGGCGTCCCGGGTTGCTAGGCGCCGTGCTGCTGTATTAATCCTGCGCCCGGCCGCCAGAGCGTCTGCGGTTGCTAGGCAACCTGGACGCCTGGCGTTGTGACGGGGAGGACGTGCGGCTGTGGAATGCCGCCGCCCCGTCACCGCCGCTGCACGCCCGCTGCGTGCAACAGAAAGATCTAGTGAGTAGCTACAGTTGAACGCTTGCTATTTGGATGGGGGCTGAATGGAGACACTAATATACTTAGACGTGATGTGTGGTGATTAAAGGAAACAAGATGGCGGTGCGTTCCATTGATTTGGAACGCACGCCAGTACATTCTATTTGATATAACAACGCCAGTTTATGACTTAAAAGGCTTAGCTATAATGATGTGAATTTCGGAGAAGTAACTAATGGATATGTATTGGGTATCTGTGTTGAGTAAGGTTTATTTCTAAAGATTTTAGCTTAATTAGGTTAAAGGACTGCATATTGGTCAATATATGGCATTTCCTGAGTGGGTGGGTATATAAGTTCACCATGGAACCAGTATCAATTAGGTCTCCATTGGAGTAAGATCTCTTGCTGCATGTTCTGTCTTGAAGAAGGTCTGAAATGCGGACCGAAACGTTGACAACACCTTGATGTTCAATATTTTAAAGGTTTGAATAAATATGAAGTTTTAACTGCGAATTGGTGAGTGCCCTCCTTACAAATATTCTATATATATATATATATATATGTGTGTATGTATATATATATATATATATATATATATATACACACATATATATATATATATATATGTGTGTATATATATATATATACACACATATATATATATATATACACACACATATATATATATATATATAAATATATATATATATATAATTCAGTTCATTATCATTATTTTTTTTAACTTTTTATGCAGCTCATGCTGCTGCTGAGGCTGGCAGGGGGGGGGGAGGGGGGTGCGTGCGCTCCTGCCGCTGCGTGCGCTCCTGACGCTGCCGCCGCCGGGTGAGCCTGCTGCCGGGCCGGGTGAGTGGGAGGGGGGTGCTGCTCATCGGTGGTGATCGGTGCTGTACTTAACAGCACCGATCACCACCGATCCCTGTGTTACCGAGCGGCTTAGGAAACGCTGGAATGGCTGTTCAGATTTGAACAGCCAATCACAGGAAACGCTGTGAATGGCTGTTCAGATTTGAACAGCCAATCACAGCGATCGCCGACCGGGGGGGGCACCCCTGCCCCCCCTGGGCGGCGAGGGGGGATGTCTGCTGTCAGGGACAGCAGACATCTCCTAACTGTCACCGCGTCTATAGACGCAGTGACAGTTAGAAGCCATGACGTACATGTACGTCAAATGTCGGGAAGTACTTCCCGACCATGACGTACATGTACGTCAAATGTCGGGAAGGGGTTAAAGGAAGGGTTAAATTCCGCCAGTACCTTCCCAGTAAGAGGGCAAGGTATGGCATAAAAATGTATAAGCTGTGTGAAAGCACCTCAGGGTACACTCACAGGTTTAGGGTATATGAAGGGAAGGATTCAAGAATTGAACCGCCAGAATGCCCCCCCTCCCTCGTAGGTGTTAGTGGAAAAATTGTCTGGGATTTAGTGCACCCCTTCCTGGATAAAGGTTATCACCTCTATGTGGATAACTTTTACACTAGCATCCCCCTGTTTAAGGCCCTTGGTTCAAGAGGTACAGCAGCTTGCGGTACTGTGCGCAAGAACCAAAGAGGCCTCCCAAAAACGCACATTGCCCAAGTAATGAGAAGGGGTGAAAGCAGGGGAATATGCACCGAAAATATGTTGTTGGTCAAATATAAGGACAAGAGGGATGTCCTTATACTGACAACAATTCACGGAGACAGTACCACCTCCGTCCCTGTACGAGGTACCAGTACCCACACCTCAAAACCTAATTGTATCCTGGATTACAATAGGTACATGGGCGGAGTGGATCTTTCAGATCAGGTACTGAAGCCGTACAGTGCCCTGCGAAAAACAAAAATCTGGTACAAGAAGCTGGCCGTGTATATCATCCAGATGGCACTGTATAACGCTTACGTGCTATTCCGTTCTACCGGCCAGAGGGGGACATTTATGCACTTTCAAGAGGAAGTCATAAAGGGCCTAATATTTGGGAACCAGCAGGCAGAGGGCCCCAGTACTTCTAGTACTGGCCCCCGTATTGTACCAGGGCAGCATTTTCCGAACGAAATCCCCTCCACTGCAAGAAAGGGCAGGACACAAAAAAGGTGCAAAGTTTGCTATAAAAAGGGAATAAGAAAGGAAACTATTTTCCACTGTGAAACTTGCCCCGACAAACCCGGCCTATGTATAAAGGAGTGTTTTAAAATATACCACACATCTATGGATTATTAGGTTCATCATTTCACCGTGCTTCGGGGGTCTTGCTAATGCCACATAGCACCCACCAACATTCCACCAGAATCTGAGCTGCAAAATCCAAAAATCACTCCTTCCCTTCTGAGTCCTGCCATGCACCCAACTGGTATTTTTTGGTCACATATGAGGCATTGCCATACTCGGGAGAAATTGGGGCACAGATTTTGGGGTGCTTTTTCTCCTTCATACCTTCTGAAAATGAAAAATTTTGAGCCAGAACTGCATTTTTGTGTAAAAAAATGTAATTTTTCATTTTCACTGCCCAGTTGTACCACAATTGGTGAAACCCCTGGGGGTTTGAAATGTACACTATACCCCTAGATGAATTCCCTGAGGGGTGTAGTTTGCAAAATGGGGTCACTTGTGGGGGGGTTCCACTGTATTGGTGCTTTGGGGGTCTTGCTAATGCGACATAGCACCCACCAACATTCCACCAGAATTTGTGCTGCAAAATCCAAATATCACTCCTTCCCTTCTGAGTCCTGCCACTTTTTGGTCACACATGAGGCATTGCCGTACTCGGGAGAAATTGGGGCACAGATTTTGGGGTGCTTTTTCTCCTTCATACCTTCTGAAAATGAAAAATTTTGAGCCAGAACTGCATTTTTGTGTAAAAAAATGTAATTTTTCATTTTCACTGCCCAGTTGTATCAAAATTGGTGAAACCCCTGGGGGTTTGAAATGTACACTATACCCCTAGATGAATTCCCTGAGGGGTGTAGTTTGCAAAATGGGGTCACTTGTGGGGTGGTTCCACTGTATTGGTGCTTTGGGGGTCTTGCTAATGCGACATAGCACCCACCAACATTCCACCAGAATTTGTGCTGCAAAATCCAAATATCACTCCTTCCCTTCTGAGTCCTGCCACTTTTTTGTCACACATGAGGCATTGCCGTATTCGGGAGAAATTGGGGCACAGATTTTGGGGTGCTTTTTCTCCTTCATACCTTCTGAAAATGAAAAATTTTGAGCCAGAACTGCATTTTTGTGTAAAAAAATGTAATTTTTCATTTTCACTGCCCAGTTGTATCAAAATTAGTGAAACCCCTGGGGGTTTGAAATGTACACTATACCCCTAGATGAATTCCCTGAGGGGTGTAGTTTGCAAAATGGGGTCACTTGTGGGGGGGTTCCACTGTATTGGTGCTTGGGGGGTCTTGCTAATGCGACATAGCACCCACCAAAATTCCACCAGAATCTGAGCTGCAAAATCCAAAAATCACTCCTTCCCTTCTGAGTCCTGCCATGCACCCAAATGGTATTTTTTGGTCACATGTGAGGCATTGCCGTACTCGGGAGAAATTGGGGCACAGATTTTGGGGTGCTTTTTCTCCTTCATACCTTCTGAAAATGAAAATTTTTGAGCCAGAACTGCATTTTTGTGTAAAAAAATGTAATTTTTCATTTTCACTGCCCAGTTGTATCAAAATTGGTGAAACCCCTGGGGGTTTGAAATGTACACTATACCCCTAGATGAATTCCCTGAGGGGTGTAGTTTGCAAAATGGGGTCACTTGTGGGGGGGTTCCACTGTATTGGTGCTTGGGGGGTCTTGGTAATGCGACATAGCACCCACCAAAATTCCACCAGAATCTGAGCTGCAAAATCCAAAAATCACTCCTTCCCTTCTGAGTCCTGCCATGCACCCAAATGGTATTTTTTGGTCACATGTGAGGCATTGCCGTACTCGGGAGAAATTGGGGCACAGATTTTGGGGTGCTTTGTCTCCTTCATTCCTTGTGAAAATGAAAAATTTTGAGCCAGAACTGCATTTTTGTGTAAAAAATGTAATTTTGCATTTGCACAGCCCAGTTGTATCAAAATTGGTGAAACCCCTGGGGGTTTGAAATGTACACTATACCCCTAGATGAATTCCCTGAGGGGTGTAGTTTGCAAAATGGGGTCACTTGTGGGGGGGTTCCACTGTATTGGTGCTTGGGGGGTCTTGCTAATGCGACATAGCACCCACCAAAATTCCACCAGAATCTGAGCTGCAAAATCCAAAAATCACTCCTTCCCTTCTGAGTCCTGCCATGCACCCAAATGGTATTTTTTGGTCACATGTGAGGCATTGCCGTACTCGGGAGAAATTGGGGCACAGATTTTGGGGTGCTTTTTCTCCTTCATACCTTCTGAAAATGAAAAATTTTGAGCCAGAACTGCATTTTTGTGTAAAAAAATGTAATTTTTCATTTTCACTGCCCAGTTGTATCAAAATTGGTGAAACCCCTGGGGGTTTGAAATGTACACTATACCCCTAGATGAATTCCCTGAGGGGTGTAGTTTGCAAAATGGGGTCACTTGTGGGGGGGTTCCACTGTATTGGTGCTTTGGGGGTCTTGCTAATGCGACATAGCACCCACCAACATTCCACCAGAATCTGAGCTGCAAAATCCAAAAATCACTCCTTCCCTTCTGAGTCCTGCCATGCACCCAACTGGTATTTTTTGGTCACATATGAGGCATTGCCATACTCGGGAGAAATTGGGGCACAGATTTTGGGGTGCTTTTTCTCCTTCATACCTTCTGAAAATGAAAAATTTTGAGCCAGAACTGCATTTTTGTGTAAAAAAATGTAATTTTTCATTTTCACTGCCCAGTTGTACCACAATTGGTGAAACCCCTGGGGGTTTGAAATGTACACTATACCCCTAGATGAATTCCCTGAGGGGTGTAGTTTGCAAAATGGGGTCACTTGTGGGGGGGTTCCACTGTATTGGTGCTTTGGGGGTCTTGCTAATGCGACATAGCACCCACCAACATTCCACCAGAATTTGTGCTGCAAAATCCAAATATCACTCCTTCCCTTCTGAGTCCTGCCACTTTTTGGTCACACATGAGGCATTGCCGTACTCGGGAGAAATTGGGGCACAGATTTTGGGGTGCTTTTTCTCCTTCATACCTTCTGAAAATGAAAAATTTTGAGCCAGAACTGCATTTTTGTGTAAAAAAATGTAATTTTTCATTTTCACTGCCCAGTTGTATCAAAATTGGTGAAACCCCTGGGGGTTTGAAATGTACACTATACCCCTAGATGAATTCCCTGAGGGGTGTAGTTTGCAAAATGGGGTCACTTGTGGGGTGGTTCCACTGTATTGGTGCTTTGGGGGTCTTGCTAATGCGACATAGCACCCACCAACATTCCACCAGAATTTGTGCTGCAAAATCCAAATATCACTCCTTCCCTTCTGAGTCCTGCCACTTTTTTGTCACACATGAGGCATTGCCGTATTCGGGAGAAATTGGGGCACAGATTTTGGGGTGCTTTTTCTCCTTCATACCTTCTGAAAATGAAAAATTTTGAGCCAGAACTGCATTTTTGTGTAAAAAAATGTAATTTTTCATTTTCACTGCCCAGTTGTATCAAAATTGGTGAAACCCCTGGGGGTTTGAAATGTACACTATACCCCTAGATGAATTCCCTGAGGGGTGTAGTTTGCAAAATGGGGTCACTTGTGGGGGGGTTCCACTGTATTGGTGCTTGGGGGGTCTTGCTAATGCGACATAGCACCCACCAAAATTCCACCAGAATCTGAGCTGCAAAATCCAAAAATCACTCCTTCCCTTCTGAGTCCTGCCATGCACCCAAATGGTATTTTTTGGTCACATGTGAGGCATTGCCGTACTCGGGAGAAATTGGGGCACAGATTTTGGGGTGCTTTTTCTCCTTCATACCTTCTGAAAATGAAAATTTTTGAGCCAGAACTGCATTTTTGTGTAAAAAAATGTAATTTTTCATTTTCACTGCCCAGTTGTATCAAAATTGGTGAAACCCCTGGGGGTTTGAAATGTACACTATACCCCTAGATGAATTCCCTGAGGGGTGTAGTTTGCAAAATGGGGTCACTTGTGGGGGGGTTCCACTGTATTGGTGCTTGGGGGGTCTTGGTAATGCGACATAGCACCCACCAAAATTCCACCAGAATCTGAGCTGCAAAATCCAAAAATCACTCCTTCCCTTCTGAGTCCTGCCATGCACCCAAATGGTATTTTTTGGTCACATGTGAGGCATTGCCGTACTCGGGAGAAATTGGGGCACAGATTTTGGGGTGCTTTGTCTCCTTCATTTCTTGTGAAAATGAAAAATTTTGAGCCAGAACTGCATTTTTGTGTAAAAAATGTAATTTTGCATTTGCACAGCCCAGTTGTATCAAAATTGGTGAAACCCCTGGGGGTTTGAAATGTACACTATACCCCTAGATGAATTCCCTGAGGGGTGTAGTTTGCAAAATGGGGTCACTTGTGGGGGGGTTCCACTGTATTGGTGCTTGGGGGGTCTTGCTAATGCGACATAGCACCCACCAAAATTCCACCAGAATCTGAGCTGCAAAATCCAAAAATCACTCCTTCCCTTCTGAGTCCTGCCATGCACCCAAATGGTATTTTTTGGTCACATGTGAGGCATTGCCGTACTCGGGAGAAATTGGGGCACAGATTTTGGGGTGCTTTTTCTCCTTCATACCTTCTGAAAATGAAAAATTTTGAGCCAGAACTGCATTTTTGTGTAAAAAAATGTAATTTTTCATTTTCACTGCCCAGTTGTATCAAAATTGGTGAAACCCCTGGGGGTTTGAAATGTACACTATACCCCTAGATGAATTCCCTGAGGGGTGTAGTTTGCAAAATGGGGTCACTTGTGGGGGGGTTCCACTGTATTGGTGCTTGGGGGGTCTTGCTAATGCAACATAGCACCCACCAACATTCCACCAGAATCTGAGCTGCAAAATCCAAAAATCACTCCTTCCTTTCTGAGTCCTGCCATGCACCCAAATGGTATTTTTTGGTCACATGTGAGGCATTGCCGTACTCGGGAGAAATTGGGGCACAGATTTTGGGGTGCTTTTTCTCCTTCATACCTTCTGAAAATGAAAAATTTTGAGCCAGAACTGCATTTTTGTGTAAAAAATTTAATTTTTCATTTTCACTGCCCAGTTGTACCACAATTGGTGAAACCCCTGGGGGTTTGAAATGTACACTATACCCCTAGATGAATTCCCTGAGGGGTGTAATTTGCAAAATGGGGTCACTTGTGGGGGGGTTCCTAAATTTTAGCATCTTATGGTGCCTAGAAACCTACATGGTGCCTAAAAAATAATCTCATAAAAAGGAGGCTCCAAAATCAAGTAGGTGCTCCTTCTATTATGAAGCCTGTGGTTTGGTCAACGTGCACACTAGGGCCACATATAGGATATTTATGAAAACAAAAGAATTGGGGGAATCAATTTTTAGTCACATTTCTCTAGTAAAATGTACTGTGTTCCTTAGAAAAATGTATTAAAATTGCAAATCTGCAAAAAAAATGAAATTTTGAAATTTCACCTACACTTTGTTTTAATTCCTGTGAAACACCTAAAGGGTTAACAAACTTCCAAAATGCTGTTTTGAATACTGTGAGGGGTGCAGTTTTTGAAATGGTATCATTTATGGGGGTGTCTCACATACAAGTCCCTTAAAGTCACATCTGAACTGAACTGGTCCCTAAAAAAATCAGTGTTTGAAATTTTTTTGAAAATTTGAGAATTTGCTATTCATATTGTAAGCCTCCTAGTGTCCAAAAAAATTAAAAGGAAGTTGAAATAATGATGGAAACATAAAGTAGACATATGGTCTATGTTAGTTATTAACTATTTTGAGTGGTATGATTATTTGTCTCACAAGCAGAAAATTTTACATTTTGCAAATTGCTAAATTTTCCATTTTTTTACGACATTTTGGTATTTTTCACAAAAAAACACAGACTGTATCGACCCAAATTTACCACTAATTTGAAGTACAATGTGTCACGAGAAAACAATCTCAAAATCACTGGGATAAGTAAAAGCAAAAAAAAGTTATCCCCACTTAAGTGATACATGTCAGATTTGAAAAAAAGGGCTCTGTCAGGAACGCAAAAACTGGCTCTGTCAGGAAGGGGTTAATTAAATATATATTCATGTGCTTACAGCACATGAATAAAAATAGCATGCCCCTCCTCAGAATAAAATTCCTGATTTTTTTACACCAAATGTAAAAAACAAAACACTTTATTTTAAAAGTTCACATTTCACTTCACCATAAAAAGATAGCGATTGCTACTCTGTGAATCATGGCGAAAAAAACCTTGAAATGTATTCGCCATCTGGTCATTGAATAGGGTGATTCACCGTTTTTGTCAAAAATTCGCCAAACAGCACAAATTCGCCATAAAAACATGGCGAATCAGCCTCATTGAATACCGCCCTATATCTTTACCCATTATTGCCAGACTCTAAAGTTGACTTGCTACTATGTTGCTGTATTGGTTTTGCCTTGCCCTGTTTCAGACTTGGAATGTGGGTTTGACAGTGACAACATAGCCAAGCACTGCACTCCAGCGTAACGCTGCTATGGTGGAGCAGCAGCCAGTGGCATTAAAAACACTGGATGAGTTACATCATGTCAATCATTCAGTATTTTAGGCTCCCTTAATGCTTATGTTTGCCTAATGTTGGCATGAACATTGCTTTAATTCGGTGACACTAATATCTACATATATGTTGAGCGTCCGTAAGTCTCAAAAACACTGACATCTGCTGGCAGAGAGTGAAACTACATCTCTCTCACACATGCACAAACAGAAGGTAGCAGACTAGATTTCGAAGCTTTTGCTTACTAGTTATTATTATTATTATTATTATTATCCTTTATCCATTTATACAGCGCCCAGTAACAAATAAGCAAAACAAGAACACTGTGACTTATAGTTCAGGACAGTACATACCTCCCAACATGATCCTCTCCAGGTGGGACACAATGCTCTGTTTCTGGACTTGTCCCTTAATGTATGAGGGTCATGTTGGGAGGTATGCAGTATAGTACGGGCAATACTCAGTATTAACAGATCATTCACTTATCTTGTTTGTTTTTAGAAAACTTTAATGAAATGTCACTCTGTGTATAAGAGACGGTATAAAAATGAACAGAATAAATGCATTACATAAAACGTATAGAAACCATAGTCGAAAGTGGAAGGGAAGAAAGTTGGTATGGTGTGTTAAACCAGAAATGTTGTGGAGGTAAGAGAGAGTGAGCACACAGGCAGATTTGACTATGGAAATAGGGAAAAGGGGAAGTGGATTGTGTTCCGCACTGAATTCCTTTTGTACGCCTAATAATAGATTTTATATCTGCGTCCTCTTCATATTTATATATTTTTCGAATTAAATTATTTTGCGTGTAACTGTTTCAAAAAATGGGAGTGGTGCTACCCGTCTCCTATCGTCAGATAGTATACATTGAAAAGAAGAAAAAGGTGGAGACTATATGGGTGCACACAGCAGATAGTAATATTAGGCGTCCAACTGATATGACTCACTTAAAATTTAACTTTTATTATTGTTTAGTTAAAAAAGAGATGTACTAATTACATCTTCTTATTATAACGATAGTGTGTGAATAAAGATAAGAAAAAAGTGATTTAAAAATATATCGTGATATAGATGCTCTAATTCGAATGAAATTTACTTGCTCTTGATATTGTTTATGTGAAATTTGTCAATAGATCACACTATATCCCCTTATTTCTGAGGGGATGTCTCGCTGTGAATTGATTTTAAATGGCGCTACTAGTACATCCCAATAAGTTGGGGTTCGCTAAAGGCACATAAAAATATTGAGGACACACTTCACTCTTACTGTTCATATACTGTATGTGGATATTAGACCGTACGGATAATAATACTTATTGGACCAGTCTGCTTGTTAAATCGTGCGGTGACTTCTGTCAGTTCTGTACATTATCTGGTCTTGGGAATAGTGGTACACATTCATTTGTTTTGGCTCATATGTTGTTTATTGATATTGCATAGTGCAGTTGATGATTTTCAACAAAATGATCCGCTTATTAGGCGTGCGGTTGGATGTAATCTACACACTGTCCAATCTTGGAGGTATTTAAGTTTTACAGATTTACTCTATTTATCCTGGTACAATCTGTTAATAGGTGTGTAATCCGCATGTGTACACACTATTCGATCTCTCGGTGTAAACTCCACAATTCACACTTTCATAAGTAATGTTCTTATGTTTTATGTGGTCCTCATAACATATATATTTTTAATATACAGTACTATTTTGTATTTGTGCAGCAAAATTAATTCATTTGTTGTTGCTGTGCAAGCTGTATATCTAAATATTAGTGTGCCTTTAATAAGCGATCATTGACTCTCCCTGGTAATGATGTACTATCACAGACTGTTACAATGTTACAGTCAGATGTCAGTTTTTTCCTAACGCGCCTTTAATCTCCCTGGTAATTATGTACTGTCACAGACTGTTACAATATTGCGGTCAGATGTCAGATTTTTTACAGCGTGCCTTTAATCACTATTATGTTGTCCGCATGTCCCCAGTCATTTGGTGGTTGTGGCCACTTATCATGTGTATTGCAATTAGCGCACACTGGCTCTCTTGGCTTAAGGTGCACTTAACTACAGTAAGCGCTCACTGATTCCCTTGACTCGGGGTACAATTTATTACGGTGCACAGTTATTTTTAAACTTTCAGACAGACATCAGTCTGTGACAGCGCCGTATATAGCCGGCATTCGGCACATATATGTGCGCTTATCCTGTATATTATAGTTAGCGCTGGTTCCCTTAACTCGGGGTGCACTTAATTACAGTACACAATTATTTCTGAACATTTAAGACAGACATCAGTCTGTAACAGCGCCGTAAGTAGCCGGCATTCGGTACCTGTGTGTTATAGTTAGCGTTCACTGGTTCCCTTGACTCGGGGTACACTTAACCATAGTACACAATTATTTCTGAACATTTAAGACAGACATCAGTCTGTAACAGCGCCGTATGTAGCCGGCATTTGGCACATGTATGTGCGCTTATCCTGTGTATTACAGTTAGCGTTCACTGGTTCCCTTAGCTCAGGGTACACTTTATTACAGTACACAGTTATATTTAGACACTAAGACAGACATCAGTCTGTGACAGCGCCGTATGTAGCCGCCATTCGGCACGTGTATGAGCGCACACGCTGCCCGCTTCTACCGGCACTGGTGCTGCGGTGTCAGCGTGCGTGTCCTGTCACAGTTGTGCCTGGGTTTTCACAGCATTTAACAAGGCAGTAAATATATTTCACACATTCTTAAGGTACATTCCTATATTCATATTTAGAGCTAATCTATATCACGCGCCTATGCGCATTTCACCGGTTGTACCGGCTTCCTCAGGACAAGCCGAGTGATCCCCTCCAGAGGATATTTATGCAGAGTCCCTGGTGATTGTTGCCAGGGGGCGGGTCTAAGCCTTTCATTCCGTTGTAGATCAGTGTAGATTCGTCTCCTTTTTGTTCATTTGTATTTATTCTTATTTATTTATTTCTATATGTACAGATAAATCTCATATTCCTATTATTTGTTCTTTATGACAAACATAATTTGTTCACACTTTGATGATAAGGACGTTCTTTCGGAGCTATATGTCCTTTATTATTTAGAAAGTTACTTGGAATTCATTTTCAATTCATTTCCATGTATGTTCATGGATTGATCCTTATTAGTATTGTGATCATTCTTTATCTTTCGCTTATTTATGTAACCATTGTGATACTATCTTAATACCTTGTATCAAATTGTAGTACTTATCTCAATATTGTATGCTCCTTGCAGATATAATACTGCCATGATTCTATACTAGATATTTCTCATATTAGGTCAGTATCTATCTAAATCGTTATCTTGCGTTTGTTTGGTCATGCTTGGCCAACATATTATATCATGTGACAGTCAATTTTATTGTGTCCATTATTGATAATTCTTATAAAAAATTATAAGTTGTGATTTATGTGCAAATATATCTAATTTGTCAGGTGATAATTATTTTACTGCGTCTTCATATAGAATGCAGACTTGGTTGTAATTCAACTCGTGATAACTATCAACTATATTTTCTATATTAATGTGATAACTAATCAGTAATGAGGGAGGTAGGGAAATGCCCCATCTCAATTGTGAGAAGAAAAAAAGGGGGAAGGGAAGGGGAGTGGGGTGATAATAATAATTCATAAATAAGTGAATAAAAAGTGCGTAGGATTATTAATTATCTAGAATCTTATTATTATTATAATTCATTCTAATGATTTCTATAAGTGATCTTCTTATCGTAACTGGTCTGATTATTAATTCTCTATTTTGTAGTGACTGTACTGGTGATTGGTTCTCTATTAGTTATTATTGTTAAATATTCTGATTGTTTATTGTTGATGTTGTTATATTTGTAGTTACATTTATTCTCTTTGTTTTTGTTGTTTTTATTTTCAGGGATATTTTCACATCTGTCTCTTCGGGACCCATCTAGGTAAGTATTGATTCTTTTGTATGTGTCATATTCCTGTATATTAGGTTATTATTTTGTCTCTTCTTTTCCGTTAATATTTCTTACAGTCATTCCTGTAATATATAGGTATGACCAACAGGAAATTAAAGGTACGGGTCCTTGAGCATATTAACAACATCAGGAATGCGAAAAAAGACCGTGCAAGATTCAAACAACTCACCAGTGTGGCACGGCATTTTGAAAAGAAACACGACTGCAATCCAGGCCACCTAAAAGCCTATGGGTTGGAAAAAATGAAATTGGGAATAAGAGGAGGAAACGCAGCTCAGGAGCTGGCCAAAAGAGAGACCAGAATGATCTTCCAAATGGATACAATCATACCAAGAGGCATGAATGAAAACAATAATTTCATGTCCTACTTGGAGTAATCTATGTATGAGCTTTAATATCAGGACTTAAAGAACATGAATCCTTGATCTAAAGAATTCGAAATTAACAATTCACATGGACAACCCTTATATTAATAATAGGATATTCACAAATCTTACAGGAATGACTGTAAGAAATATTAACGGAAAAGAAGAGACAAAATAATAACCTAATATACAGGAATATGACACATACAAAAGAATCAATACTTACCTAGATGGGTCCCGAAGAGACAGATGTGAAAATATCCCTGAAAATAAAAACAACAAAAACAAAGAGAATAAATGTAACTACAAATATAACAACATCAACAATAAACAATCAGAATATTTAACAATAATAACTAATAGAGAACCAATCACCAGTACAGTCACTACAAAATAGAGAATTAATAATCAGACCAGTTACGATAAGAAGATCACTTATAGAAATCATTAGAATGAATTATAATAATAATAAGATTCTAGATAATTAATAATCCTACGCACTTTTTATTCACTTATTTATGAATTATTATTATCACCCCACTCCCCTTCCCTTCCCCCTTTTTTTCTTCTCACAATTGAGATGGGGCATTTCCCTACCTCCCTCATTACTGATTAGTTATCACATTAATATAGAAAATATAGTTGATAGTTATCACGAGTTGAATTACAACCAAGTCTGCATTCTATATGAAGACGCAGTAAAATAATTATCACCTGACAAATTAGATATATTTGCACATAAATCACAACTTATAATTTTTTATAAGAATTATCAATAATGGACACAATAAAATTGACTGTCACATGATATAATATGTTGGCCAAGCATGACCAAACAAACGCAAGATAACGATTTAGATAGATACTGACCTAATATGAGAAATATCTAGTATAGAATCATGGCAGTATTATATCTGCAAGGAGCATACAATATTGAGATAAGTACTACAATTTGATACAAGGTATTAAGATAGTATCACAATGGTTACATAAATAAGCGAAAGATAAAGAATGATCACAATACTAATAAGGATCAATCCATGAACATACATGGAAATGAATTGAAAATGAATTCCAAGTAACTTTCTAAATAATAAAGGACATATAGCTCCGAAAGAACGTCCTTATCATCAAAGTGTGAACAAATTATGTTTGTCATAAAGAACAAATAATAGGAATATGAGATTTATCTGTACATATAGAAATAAATAAATAAGAATAAATACAAATGAACAAAAAGGAGACGAATCTACACTGATCTACAACGGAATGAAAGGCTTAGACCCGCCCCCTGGCAACAATCACCAGGGACTCTGCATAAATATCCTCTGGAGGGGATCACTCGGCTTGTCCTGAGGAAGCCGGTACAACCGGTGAAATGCGCATAGGCGCGTGATATAGATTAGCTCTAAATATGAATATAGGAATGTACCTTAAGAATGTGTGAAATATATTTACTGCCTTGTTAAATGCTGTGAAAACCCAGGCACAACTGTGACAGGACACGCACGCTGACACCGCAGCACCAGTGCCGGTAGAAGCGGGCAGCGTGTGCGCTCATACACGTGCCGAATGGCGGCTACATACGGCGCTGTCACAGACTGATGTCTGTCTTAGTGTCTAAATATAACTGTGTACTGTAATAAAGTGTACCCTGAGCTAAGGGAACCAGTGAACGCTAACTGTAATACACAGGATAAGCGCACATACATGTGCCAAATGCCGGCTACATACGGCGCTGTTACAGACTGATGTCTGTCTTAAATGTTCAGAAATAATTGTGTACTATGGTTAAGTGTACCCCGAGTCAAGGGAACCAGTGAACGCTAACTATAACACACAGGTACCGAATGCCGGCTACTTACGGCGCTGTTACAGACTGATGTCTGTCTTAAATGTTCAGAAATAATTGTGTACTGTAATTAAGTGCACCCCGAGTTAAGGGAACCAGCGCTAACTATAATATACAGGATAAGCGCACATATATGTGCCGAATGCCGGCTATATACGGCGCTGTCACAGACTGATGTCTGTCTGAAAGTTTAAAAATAACTGTGCACCGTAATAAATTGTACCCCGAGTCAAGGGAATCAGTGAGCGCTTACTGTAGTTAAGTGCACCTTAAGCCAAGAGAGCCAGTGTGCGCTAATTGCAATACACATGATAAGTGGCCACAACCACCAAATGACTGGGGACATGCGGACAACATAATAGTGATTAAAGGCACGCTGTAAAAAATCTGACATCTGACCGCAATATTGTAACAGTCTGTGACAGTACATAATTACCAGGGAGATTAAAGGCGCGTTAGGAAAAAACTGACATCTGACTGTAACATTGTAACAGTCTGTGATAGTACATCATTACCAGGGAGAGTCAATGATCGCTTATTAAAGGCACACTAATATTTAGATATACAGCTTGCACAGCAACAACAAATGAATTAATTTTGCTGCACAAATACAAAATAGTACTGTATATTAAAAATATATATGTTATGAGGACCACATAAAACATAAGAACATTACTTATGAAAGTGTGAATTGTGGAGTTTACACCGAGAGATCGAATAGTGTGTACACATGCGGATTACACACCTATTAACAGATTGTACCAGGATAAATAGAGTAAATCTGTAAAACTTAAATACCTCCAAGATTGGACAGTGTGTAGATTACATCCAACCGCACGCCTAATAAGCGGATCATTTTGTTGAAAATCATCAACTGCACTATGCAATATCAATAAACAACATATGAGCCAAAACAAATGAATGTGTACCACTATTCCCAAGACCAGATAATGTACAGAACTGACAGAAGTCACCGCACGATTTAACAAGCAGACTGGTCCAATAAGTATTATTATCCGTACGGTCTAATATCCACATACAGTATATGAACAGTAAGAGTGAAGTGTGTCCTCAATATTTTTATGTGCCTTTAGCGAACCCCAACTTATTGGGATGTACTAGTAGCGCCATTTAAAATCAATTCACAGCGAGACATCCCCTCAGAAATAAGGGGATATAGTGTGATCTATTGACAAATTTCACATAAACAATATCAAGAGCAAGTAAATTTCATTCGAATTAGAGCATCTATATCACGATATATTTTTAAATCACTTTTTTCTTATCTTTATTCACACACTATCGTTATAATAAGAAGATGTAATTAGTACATCTCTTTTTTAACTAAACAATAATAAAAGTTAAATTTTAAGTGAGTCATATCAGTTGGACGCCTAATATTACTATCTGCTGTGTGCACCCATATAGTCTCCACCTTTTTCTTCTTTTCTATGTATAAGATTTGACTATGGGCCAGATTCAGAATACACAGCATCAGTGTCCTTGGATGCAGCTACTGTGCAAAAATATGTAAATGCAGCAGGAAGCATCTGTAGTATAAAAACTCTTACTGCAGACTTTTGTGATTCCCTGCTGTGTACAAAGGTACAGCATTGGTGGTAACCTGTTTAGTGGGAGCGATAAGAAAAACGCAGATGTGCCTAAAAATCGCTGGGACCAGTGGCGTAACTATAGCGCCGCAGCCCTGGCGGGGAGGCGCTGACTATGTGTGGGCGCCTGGGTGACTGCGATCTCCTTGTGGGTGCAGCGGGGTGCAGGCAGGGGCGTCCCTGTGCGGTGCAGGTGTACCTGCGCGCTGTCTAGAAGATGCAGTGAGAGGGTTCCCTGCGGTGCTGTGTAGTGAGTTGGCGCCGGGTCCCTGCAGTGTCTTGGAAATAACCGGGCGGTGGCGCGGGAAGCACTTCTAAATTTTGATTACACTGGCCGCACGCTGATTGGCTGAGATTGAAGGCAGCTTAGGGGAGGGTGTGTGACAGGATGTACCTGTTTTTCATAGCAGCTCTGAGTAAAGGCCCCATACATCAGAAAGATTTTGTACCCAATTGTACAATCTCAAATGGTTGTATGACTGATTGTATGACAGATTGTGAGTACATTGTGTGTCCAAAAACCACCAAGGACTGCCGGGGAGTTGAAGGGAAAGTTGGACACAATCTTGATTGTAAGATAGGTCTTTCTGATGTATGGCCCCCTTAAGACCGGTCTTTCTGATGTATGGCCACCTTTAGTCTAAGGCTACACAGCCCCTGCGATTACTTGAGCACATTATTTTGCAAGCTTAACTAATCCCTGGCTGCTGCGATTCCCCAACTGCGCAATCGGGTCTGAATTACCCCATAATAAGATCTATAAAGTAGTAGACATTTTCTTTTAATCAAATGCAAATAGAGCTAGAGGCAGCATTATTTTGTATCTCTGTCCAATCATTGGGGGAGATTTACTAAGATGAGAGTTCTATTTCACATGGGATGTTGCTATGGCCAATAGATCAGATACTATCTATTATCTTCTCTAGAAGGTGCTAAATAAGTAGATTCTGATTGGTTGCCCATAGCAACTTCCCATGTGAAATAGAACTCCCATCTTAGTAAGTTTCCCCCATCAACTACCAGCGACTACCCTAGTTCTGTTTCCCAAGCCAGTACCACACCTCCCAATGGCCCACACGCGAATCACGTGCGTTATTTTAAAAGTAACAAGTCAATAATATTCAAAAGGATGTGCAAAAGAGTGGAAGTCTATTTTGGCACTGTGGGGCAGTCTTAACCCCTTCCTGACAGAGCCAGTTTTTGCGTTCCTGACAGAGCCCTTTTTTTCAAATCTGACATGTCTCACTTAAGTGGGGATAACTTTTTTTTGCTTTTACTTATCCCAGTGATTTTGAGATTGTTTTCTCGTGACACATTGTACTTCAAGTTAGTGGTAAATTTTCATCGATACAGTCTGTGTTTTTTTGTGAAAAATACCAAAATGTCGGAAAAAAATGGAAAATTTTGCGATTTGCAAAATGTTAAATTTTCTGCTTGTGAGACAAATAATCTTACCACTCAAAATAGTGAATAACTAACATAGACCATATGTCTACTTTATGTTGACATCATTATTTCAACTTCCTTTTAATTTTTTGGGACACTAGGAGGCTTACAATATGAATAGCAAATTCTCAAATTTTCAAGAAAATTTCAAACACTGATTTTTTTAGGGACCAGTTCAGTTCTGATGTGACTTTGAGGGACTTGTATGTGAGACACCCCCATAAATGATGCCATTTCAAAAACTGCACCCCTCACAGTATTCAAAACAGCATTTTGGAAGTTTGTTAACCCTTTAGGTGTTTCACAGGAATTAAAACAAAGTGTAGGTGGAATTTCAAAATTTCTTTTTTTTTGCAGAGTTTCAATTTTAATACATTTTTCTAACGAATACAGTAGATTTTACTAGAGAAATGTGACTAAAAATTGATTCCCCCAATTCTTTGGTTTTCATAAATATCCTATATGTGGCCCTAGTGTGCACGGTGACCAAACCACAGGCTTCATAATAGAAGGAGCACCTACTTGATTTTGGAGCCTCCTTTTTATGAGATTATTTTTTTAGGCACCATGTAGGTTTCTAGGCACCATAAGATGCTAAAAGTTAGGAACCCCCCCACAAGTGACCCCATTTTGCAAACTACACCCCTCAGGGAATTCATCAAGGGGTATAGTGTACATTTCAAACCCCCAGGGGTTTCACCAATTTTGATACAACTGGGCTGTGAAAATGAAAAAAATTAATTTTTCATTTTCACAGCTCAGTTGTATCAAAATTGGTGAAACCCCTGGGGGTTTGAAATGTACACTATACCCCCTGATGAATTCCCTGAAGGGTGTAGTTTGC